>NW_028123674.1:0-541813 GCF_965194805.1 Balaenoptera borealis | reverse complement strand
AGCCCCTGAACGCATTGTGTAAGAATTTCTCTCTCTTTCACTGTCTTTGTTTCATGGGTGTTTCAAAGTAATTTATTTTTATAATGGGGTTTAGCTGCTTTTCACTGCTGTGTTTATGCCGCTTTACACCCACTTGACACACTAACAGAGAGATATCAATACATAGGTTTTACGATTATTATTAGTCAGATATATTCTTGTGCGGTGAATAGGGCGTGTTGAGTCCAGTTCTCTGAGCAAGGAGTAGGTCTTGTCTATTACATATTGGGTTTATGGAACGGTATCTGAGCTAATTTGATACCCTTGTTTTATGTATCACCCCACCTCACCTTTCCCGTTAAGCAGCCATAGTGTGTTTTCTGCATGTGTGACTCTGTTCTGTTTTGTAATTCAGTTCAAGTGTAACGGTTTTTACATTCCCTCTATCAGTGATACCTTATGAGAAGTGTCCTTTTCTGTGTGACTTATTTCACTTAGAATCGTCGTACCTAAATCCACTCATCATGCTGCTACTAACCTTACGACATTGATTTCATGGCTGAGTGGTATTCCATTGTACATAAGGACCACAACTTCTTTATCCATTTTTCTCTTTCCTGGGATATTTAAGGTGGAATGAAGTGGAGGTCCTGGTCAACAGAGCAGCCCTAAACTTTGGGGTGCTTGTGTCTTGCTGATTTTTAATTTTCCCAATTTATACCCACATGAGTGGAAGTGCCCTATGCTCTCTAAGCTGTGTTTTTCAGATGTTTCAGGACTCACCGGACACTTCTCCGGAGTGGCTCTTGGCAATTTACATCCCGCCCATCAGTGTAGCAAGGCTCCCATTTCTCCATGGCCTGTCCTGCATTTCTGGTTTTGACACTTTTTTCAGCATGGCCCTTTTGACTGATGGGAAGCGAGATTTCTTTGTAGTGCTGATTTGCCTTTCCAGGTTGCTTGGTTGGCCAAAAAGGGCGTATGCGTTTTTTCCTGAATATATTCAGGAAAAAACGCATACGCCCTTTTTGGCCAAGGGCATCATTGTCAACGTTTTGCCGCTTTTCATGTGCTTTAAAGGCGATTCGTATCTACCTCCTGAAATCTGTTTCCTGCAATTCTGCCTTGATTTCAAATCCTCTTCTTTGCCTTCCCTCAATATATTTGTGGACGGGAGTTATCATTTATAACTCTGCAGGTTTGTGAATTGCAGTGCCCTGAACCTCCATTTTACAACTCGTTTTTATGGGAGCTGGCCGCAAAATCGCAGAATGGCTTCAGGCCCTGTTCTGGTTCCGGGGGGCAGGCTGAGCCTGTGGTTAATTCTTCTTTCTGATGGGAAAATAGAGTGACCTGTGCCTGTCCCAACACCAAGAGCTAGTCTCTCGTTGGTTCCACGTCTTCCCGTTTATCCTCAGGACAAATTGCAACCTGTATGGAACAGGAGGTTAAAGGTGCTGATGCTCCAAGTAGGGAGCTTGCTAGTAAAGCGGCTGGAATGGCGAACCCGGGCACAAGGAGATGAGAAATGAGGTGCGTTTTAGAAACCTTTCCCCATCACACGGTGTACCATCTTCTGGGTTTCTCATGCATGTTTTTGATGTAGGAAGATGCCCTTGTACCTGGAGATTTGGGACCCATGCGATGGGTACCACGCAGTATTCCTTTAAAGGGTCTGCGTTTGCTCACCCAACCTCACCAAACCTCTCAGCCCCAAGAGTGTCCACCCTTATGTCTCATCCAGCTGTGCGTCTAGATATGGTCAATCCAGGTTGCATCACAGCCCCTGAACGCATTGTGTAAGAATTTCTCTCTCTTTCACTGTCTTTGTTTCATGGGTGTTTCAAGGTAATTTATTTTTATAATGGGGTTTAGCTGCTTTTCACTGCTGTGTTTATGCCGCTTTACACCCACTTGACACACTAACAGAGAGATATCAATACATAGGTTTTACGATTATTATTAGTCAGATATATTCTTGTGCGGTGAATAGGGCGTGTTGAGTCCAGTTCTCTGAGCAAGGAGTAGGTCTTGTCTATTACATATTGGGTTTATGGAACGGTATCTGAGCTAATTTGATACCCTTGTTTTATGTATCACCCCACCTCACCTTTCCCGTTAAGCAGCCATAGTGTGTTTTCTGCATGTGTGACTCTGTTCTGTTTTGTAATTCAGTTCAAGTGTAACGGTTTTTACATTCCCTCTATCAGTGATACCTTATGAGAAGTGTCCTTTTCTGTGTGACTTATTTCACTTAGAATCGTCGTACCTAAATCCACTCATCATGCTGCTACTAACCTTACGACATTGATTTCATGGCTGAGTGGTATTCCATTGTACATAAGGACCACAACTTCTTTATCCATTTTTCTCTTTCCTGGGATATTTAAGGTGGAATGAAGTGGAGGTCCTGGTCAACAGAGCAGCCCTAAACTTTGGGGTGCTTGTGTCTTGCTGATTTTTAATTTTCCCAATTTATACCCCCATGAGTGGAAGTGCCCTATGCTCTCTAAGCTGTGTTTTTCAGATGTTTCAGGACTCACCGGACACTTCTCCGGAGTGGCTCTTGGCAATTTACATCCCGCCCATCAGTGTAGCAAGGCTCCCATTTCTCCATGGCCTGTCCTGCATTTCTGGTTTTGACACTTTTTTCAGCATGGCCCTTTTGACTGATGGGAAGCGAGATTTCTTTGTAGTGCTGATTTGCCTTTCCAGGTTGCTTGGTTGGCCAAAAAGGGCGTATGCGTTTTTTCCTGAATATATTCAGGAAAAAACGCATACGCCCTTTTTGGCCAAGGGCATCATTGTCAACGTTTTGCCGCTTTTCATGTGCTTTAAAGGCGATTCGTATCTACCTCCTGAAATCTGTTTCCTGCAATTCTGCCTTGATTTCAAATCCTCTTCTTTGCCTTCCCTCAATATATTTGTGGACGGGAGTTATCATTTATAACTCTGCAGGTTTGTGAATTGCAGTGCCCTGAACCTCCATTTTACAACTCGTTTTTATGGGAGCTGGCCGCAAAATCGCAGAATGGCTTCAGGCCCTGTTCTGGTTCCGGGGGGCAGGCTGAGCCTGTGGTTAATTCTTCTTTCTGATGGGAAAATAGAGTGACCTGTGCCTGTCTCAACACCAAGAGCTAGTCTCTCGTTGGTTCCACGTCTTCCCGTTTATCCTCAGGACAAATTGCAACCTGTATGGAACAGGAGGTTAAAGGTGCTGATGCTCCAAGTAGGGAGCTTGCTAGTAAAGCGGCTGGAATGGCGAACCCGGGCACAAGGAGATGAGAAATGAGGTGCGTTTTAGAAACCTTTCCCCATCACACGGTGTACCATCTTCTGGGTTTCTCATGCATGTTTTTGATGTAGGAAGATGCCCTTGAACCTGGAGATTTGGGACCCATGCGATGGGTACCACGCAGTATTCCTTTAAAGGGTCTGCGTTTGCTCACCCAACCTCACCAAACCTCTCAACCCCAAGAGTGTCCACCCTTATGTCTCATCCAGCTGTGCGTCTAGATATGGTCAATCCAGGTTGCATCACAGCCCCTGAACGCATTGTGTAAGAATTTCTCTCTCTTTCACTGTCTTTGTTTCATGGGTGTTTCAAAGTAATTTATTTTTATAATGGGGTTTAGCTGCTTTTCACTGCTGTGTTTATGCCGCTTTACACCCACTTGACACACTAACAGAGAGATATCAATACATAGGTTTTACGATTATTATTAGTCAGATATATTCTTGTGCGGTGAATAGGGCGTGTTGAGTCCAGTTCTCTGAGCAAGGAGTAGGTCTTGTCTATTACATATTGGGTTTATGGAACGGTATCTGAGCTAATTTGATACCCTTGTTTTATGTATCACCCCACCTCACCTTTCCCGTTAAGCAGCCATAGTGTGTTTTCTGCATGTGTGACTCTGTTCTGTTTTGTAATTCAGTTCAAGTGTAACGGTTTTTACATTCCCTCTATCAGTGATACCTTATGAGAAGTGTCCTTTTCTGTGTGACTTATTTCACTTAGAATCGTCGTACCTAAATCCACTCATCATGCTGCTACTAACCTTACGACATTGATTTCATGGCTGAGTGATATTCCATTGTACATAAGGACCACAACTTCTTTATCCATTTTTCTCTTTCCTGGGATATTTAAGGTGGAATGAAGTGGAGGTCCTGGTCAACAGAGCAGCCCTAAACTTTGGGGTGCTTGTGTCTTGCTGATTTTTAATTTTCCCAATTTATACCCCCATGAGTGGAAGTGCCCTATGCTCTCTAAGCTGTGTTTTTCAGATGTTTCAGGACTCACCGGACACTTCTCCGGAGTGGCTCTTGGCAATTTACATCCCGCCCATCAGTGTAGCAAGGCTCCCATTTCTCCATGGCCTGTCCTGCATTTCTGGTTTTGACACTTTTTTCAGCATGGCCCTTTTGACTGATGGGAAGCGAGATTTCTTTGTAGTGCTGATTTGCCTTTCCAGGTTGCTTGGTTGGCCAAAAAGGGCGTATGCGTTTTTTCCTGAATATATTCAGGAAAAAACGCATACGCCCTTTTTGGCCAAGGGCATCATTGTCAACGTTTTGCCGCTTTTCATGTGCTTTAAAGGCGATTCGTATCTACCTCCTGAAATCTGTTTCCTGCAATTCTGCCTTGATTTCAAATCCTCTTCTTTGCCTTCCCTCAATATATTTGTGGACGACAGTTATCATTTATAACTCTGCAGGTTTGTGAATTGCAGTGCCCTGAACCTCCATTTTACAACTCGTTTTTATGGGAGCTGGCCGCAAAATCGCAGAATGGCTTCAGGCCCTGTTCTGGTTCCGGGGGGCAGGCTGAGCCTGTGGTTAATTCTTCTTTCTGATGGGAAAATAGAGTGACCTGTGCCTGTCTCAACACCAAGAGCTAGTCTCTCGTTGGTTCCACGTCTTCCCGTTTATCCTCAGGACAAATTGCAACCTGTATGGAACAGGAGGTTAAAGGTGCTGATGCTCCAAGTAGGGAGCTTGCTAGTAAAGCGGCTGGAATGGCGAACCCGGGCACAAGGAGATGAGAAATGAGGTGCGTTTTAGAAACCTTTCCCCATCACACGGTGTACCATCTTCTGGGTTTCTCATGCATGTTTTTGATGTAGGAAGATGCCCTTGAACCTGGAGATTTGGGACCCATGCGATGGGTACCACGCAGTATTCCTTTAAAGGGTCTGCGTTTGCTCACCCAACCTCACCAAACCTCTCAGCCCCAAGAGTGTCCACCCTTATGTCTCATCCAGCTGTGCGTCTAGATATGGTCAATCCAGGTTGCATCACAGCCCCTGAACGCATTGTGTAAGAATTTCTCTCTCTTTCACTGTCTTTGTTTCATGGGTGTTTCAAAGTAATTTATTTTTATAATGGGGTTTAGCTGCTTTTCACTGCTGTGTTTATGCCGCTTTACACCCACTTGACACACTAACAGAGAGATATCAATACATAGGTTTTACGATTATTATTAGTCAGATATATTCTTGTGCGGTGAATAGGGCGTGTTGAGTCCAGTTCTCTGAGCAAGGAGTAGGTCTTGTCTATTACATATTGGGTTTCTGGAACGGTATCTGAGCTAATTTGATACCCTTGTTTTATGTATCACCCCACCTCACCTTTCCCGTTAAGCAGCCATAGTGTGTTTTCTGCATGTGTGACTCTGTTCTGTTTTGTAATTCAGTTCAAGTGTAACGGTTTTTACATTCCCTCTATCAGTGATACCTTATGAGAAGTGTCCTTTTCTGTGTGACTTATTTCACTTAGAATCGTCGTACCTAAATCCTCTCATCATGCTGCTACTAACCTTACGACATTGATTTCATGGCTGAGTGATATTCCATTATACATAAGGATCACAACTTCTTTATCCATTTCTCTCTTTCCTGGGATATTTAAGGTGGAATGAAGTGGAGGTCCTGGTCAACAGAGCAGCCCTAAACTTTGGGGTGCTTGTGTCTTGCTGATTTTTAATTTTCCCAATTTATACCCCCATGAGTGGAAGTGCCCTATGCTCTCTAAGCTGTGTTTTTCAGATGTTTCAGGACTCACCGGACACTTCTCCGGAGTGGCTCTTGGCAATTTACATCCCGCCCATCAGTGTAGCAAGGCTCCCATTTCTCCATGGCCTGTCCTGCATTTCTGGTTTTGACACTTTTTTCAGCATGACCCTTTTGACCGATGGGAAGCGAGACTTCTTTGTAGCGCTGATTTGCCTTTCCAGGTTGCTTGGTTGGCCAAAAAGGGCGTATGCGTTTTTTCCTGAATATATTCAGGAAAAAACGCATACGCCCTTTTTGGCCAAGGGCATCATTGTCAACGTTTTGCCGCTTTTCATGTGCTTTAAAGGCGATTCGTATCTACCTCCTGAAATCTGTTTCCTGCAATTCTGCCTTGATTTCAAATCCTCTTCTTTGCCTTCCCTCAATATAATTGTGGACGGGAGTTATCATTTATAACTGCAGGTTTGTGAATTGCAGTGCCCTGAACCTCCATTTTACAACTCGTTTTTATGGGAGCTGGCCGCAAAATCGCAGAATGGCTTCAGGCCCTGTTCTGGTTCCGGGGGTCAGGCTGAGCCTGTGGTTAATTCTTCTTTCTGATGGGAAAATAGAGTGACCTGTGCCTGTCCCAACACCAAGAGCTAGTCTCTCGTTGGTTCCACGTCTTCCCGTTTATCCTCAGGACAAATTGCAACCTGCATGGAACAGGAGGTTAAAGGTGCTGATGCTCCAAGTAGGGAGCTTGCTAGTAAAGCGGCTGGAATGGCGAACCCGGGCACAAGGAGTTGAGAAATGAGGTGCGTTTTAGAAACCTTTCCCCATCACACGGTGTACCATCTTCTGGGTTTCTCATGCATGTTTTTGATGTAGGAAGATGCCCTTGAACCTGGAGATTTGGGACCCATGCGATGGGTACCACGCAGTATTCCTTTAAAGGGTCTGCGTTTGCTCACCCAACCTCACCAAACCTCTCAGCCCCAAGAGTGTCCACCCTTATGTCTCATCCAGCTGTGCGTCTAGATATGGTCAATCCAGGTTGCATCACAGCCCCTGAACGCATTGTGTAAGAATTTCTCTCTCTTTCACTGTCTTTGTTTCATGGGTGTTTCAAAGTAATTTATTTTTATAATGGGGTTTAGCTGCTTTTCACTGCTGTGTTTATGCCGCTTTACACCCACTTGACACACTAACAGAGAGATATCAATACATAGGTTTTACGATTATTATTAGTCAGATATATTCTTGTGCGGTGAATAGGGCGTGTTGAGTCCAGTTCTCTGAGCAAGGAGTAGGTCTTGTCTATTACATATTGGGTTTATGGAACGGTATCTGAGCTAATTTGATACCCTTGTTTTATGTATCACCCCACCTCACCTTTCCCGTTAAGCAGCCATAGTGTGTTTTCTGCATGTGTGACTCTGTTCTGTTTTGTAATTCAGTTCAAGTGTAACGGTTTTTACATTCCCTCTATCAGTGATACCTTATGAGAAGTGTCCTTTTCTGTGTGACTTATTTCACTTAGAATCGTCGTACCTAAATCCACTCATCATGCTGCTACTAACCTTACGACATTGATTTCATGGCTGAGTGATATTCCATTGTACATAAGGACCACAACTTCTTTATCCATTTTTCTCTTTCCTGGGATATTTAAGGTGGAATGAAGTGGAGGTCCTGGTCAACAGAGCAGCCCTAAACTTTGGGGTGCTTGTGTCTTGCTGATTTTTAATTTTCCCAATTTATACCCCCATGAGTGGAAGTGCCCTATGCTGTCTGAGCTGTGTTTTTCAGATGTTTCAGGACTCACCGGACACTTCTCCGGAGTGGCTCTTGGCAATTTACATCCCGCCCATCAGTGTAGCAAGGCTCCCATTTCTCCATGGCCTGTCCTGCATTTCTGGTTTTGACACTTTTTTCAGCATGGCCCTTTTGACCGATGGGAAGCGAGACTTCTTTGTAGCGCTGATTTGCCTTTCCAGGTTGCTTGGTTGGCCAAAAAGGGCGTATGCGATTTTTCCTGAATATATTCAGGAAAAAACGCATACGCCCTTTTTGGCCAAGGGCATCATTGTCAACGTTTTGCCGCTTTTCATGTGCTTTAAAGGCGATTCATATCTACCTCCTGAAATCTGTTTCCTGCAATTCTGCCTTGATTTCAAATCCTCTTCTTTGCCTTCCCTCAATATATTTGTGGACGAGAGTTATCATTAATAACTCTGCAGTTTTGTGAATTGCAGTGCCCTGAACCTCCATTTTACAACTCGTTTTTATGGGAGCTGGCCGCAAAATCGCAGAATGGCTTCAGGCCCTGTTCTGGTTCCGGGGGGCAGGCTGAGCCTGTGGTTAATTCTTCTTTCTGATGGGAAAATAGAGTGACCTGTGCCTGTCCCAACACCAAGAGCTAGTCTCTCGTTGGTTCCACGTCTTCCCGTTTATCCTCAGGACAAATTGCAACCTGTACGGAACAGGAGGTTAAAGGTGCTGATGCTCCAAGTAGGGAGCTTGCTAGTAAAGCGGCTGGAATGGCGAACCCGGGCACAAGGAGATGAGAAATGAGGTGCGTTTTAGAAACCTTTCCCCATCACACGGTGTACCATCTTCTGGGTTTCTCATGCATGTTTTTGATGTAGGAAGATGCCCTTGAACCTGGAGATTTGGGACCCATGCGATGGGTACCAGGCAGTATTACATTAAAGGGTCTGCGTTTGCTCACCCAACCTCACCAAACCTCTCAGCCCCAAGAGTGTCCACCCTTATGTCTCATCCAGCTGTGCATCTAGATATGGTCAATCCAGGTTGCATCACAGCCCCTGAACGCATTGTGTAAGAATTTCTCTCTCTTTCACTGTCTTTGTTTCATGGGTGTTTCAAAGTAATTTATTTTTATAATGGGGTTTAGCTGCTTTTCACTGCTGTGTTTATGCCGCTTTACACCCACTTGACACACTAACAGAGAGATATCAATACATAGGTTTTACGATTATTATTAGTCAGATATATTCTTGTGCGGTGAATAGGGCGTGTTGAGTCCAGTTCTCTGAGCAAGGAGTAGGTCTTGTCTATTACATATTGGGTTTATGGAACGGTATCTGAGCTAATTTGATACCCTTGTTTTATGTATCACCCCACCTCACCTTTCCCGTTAAGCAGCCATAGTGTGTTTTCTGCATGTGTGACTCTGTTCTGTTTTGTAATTCAGTTCAAGTGTAACGGTTTTTACATTCCCTCTATCAGTGATACCTTATGAGAAGTGTCCTTTTCTGTGTGACTTATTTCACTTAGAATCGTCGTACCTAAATCCACTCATCATGCTGCTACTAACCTTACGACATTGATTTCATGGCTGAGTGATATTCCATTGTACATAAGGACCACAACTTCTTTATCCATTTTTCTCTTTCCTGGGATATTTAAGGTGGAATGAAGTGGAGGTCCTGGTCAACAGAGCAGCCCTAAACTTTGGGGTGCTTGTGTCTTGCTGATTTTTAATTTTCCCAATTTATACCCCCATGAGTGGAAGTGCCCTATGCTCTCTGAGCTGTGTTTTTCAGATGTTTCAGGACTCACCGGACACTTCTCCGGAGTGGCTCTTGGCAATTTACATCCCGCCCATCAGTGTAGCAAGGCTCCCATTTCTCCATGGCCTGTCCTGCATTTCTGGTTTTGACACATTTTTCAGCATGGCCCTTTTGACCGATGGGAAGCGAGACTTCTTTGTAGCGCTGATTTGCCTTTCCAGGTTGCTTGGTTGGCCAAAAAGGGCGTATGCGTTTTTTCCTGAATATATTCAGGAAAAAACGCATACGCCCTTTTTGGCCAGGGGCATCATTGTCAACGTTTTGCCGTTTTTCATGTGCTTTAAAGGCGATTCGTATCTACCTCCTGAAATCTGTTTCCTGCAATTCTGCCTTGATTTCAAATCCTCTTCTTTGCCTTCCCTCAATATATTTGTGGACGAGAGTTATCATTTATAATTCTGCAGGTTTGTGAATTGCAGTGCCCTGAACCTCCATTTTACAACTCGTTTTTATGGGAGCTGGCGGCAAAATCGCAGAATGGCTTCAGGCCCTGTTCTGGTTCCGGGGGGCAGGCTGAGCCTGTGGTTAATTCTTCTTTCTGATGGGAAAATAGAGTGACCTGTGCCTGTCCCAACACCAAGAGCTAGTCTCTCGTTGGTTCCACGTCTTCCCGTTTATCCTCAGGACAAATTGCAACCTGTACGGAACAGGAGGTTAAAGGTGCTGATGCTCCAAGTAGGGAGCTTGCTAGTAAAGCGGCTGGAATGGCGAACCCGGGCACAAGGAGATGAGAAATGAGGTGCGTTTTAGAAACCTTTCCCCATCACACGGTGTACCATCTTCTGGGTTTCTCATGCATGTTTTTGATGTAGGAAGATGCCCTTGAACCTGGAGATTTGGGACCCATGCGATGGGTACCACGCAGTATTCCTTTAAAGGGTCTGCGTTTGCTCACCCAACCTCACCAAACCTCTCAGCCCCAAGAGTGTCCACCCTTATGTCTCATCCAGCTGTGCGTCTAGATATGGTCAATCCAGGTTGCATCACAGCCCCTGAACTCATTGTGTAAGAATTTCTCTCTCTTTCACTGTCTTTGTTTCATGGGTGTTTCAAAGTAATTTATTTTTATAATGGGGTTTAGCTGCTTTTCACTGCTGTGTTTATGCCGCTTTACACCCACTTGACACACTAACAGAGAGATATCAATACATAGGTTTTACGATTATTATTAGTCAGATATATTCTAGTGTGGTGAATAGGGCGTGTTGAGTCCAGTTCTCTGAGCAAGGAGTAGGTCTTGTCTATTACATATTGGGTTTATGGAACGGTATCTGAGCTAATTTGATACCCTTGTTTTATGTATCACCCCACCTCACCTTTCCCGTTAAGCAGCCATAGTGTGTTTTCTGCATGTGTGACTCTGTTCTGTTTTGTAATTCAGTTCAAGTGTAACGGTTTTTACATTCCCTCTATCAGTGATACCTTATGAGAAGTGTCCTTTTCTGTGTGACTTATTTCACTTAGAATCGTCGTACCTAAATCCACTCATCATGCTGCTACTAACCTTACGACATTGATTTCATGGCTGAGTGATATTCCATTGTACATAAGGACCACAACTTCTTTATCCATTTTTCTCTTTCCTGGGATATTTAAGGTGGAATGAAGTGGAGGTCCTGGTCAACAGAGCAGCCCTAAACTTTGGGGTGCTTGTGTCTTGCTGATTTTTAATTTTCCCAATTTATACCCCCATGAGTGGAAGTGCCCTATGCTCTCTAAGCTGTGTTTTTCAGATGTTTCAGGACTCACCGGACACTTCTCCAGAGTGGCTCTTGGCAATTTACATCCCGCCCATCAGTGTAGCAAGGCTCCCATTTCTCCATGGCCTGTCCTGCATTTCTGGTTTTGACACTTTTTTCAGCATGGCCCTTTTGACCGATGGGAAGCGAGACTTGTTTGTAGCGCTGATTTGCCTTTCCAGGTTGCTTGGTTGGCCAAAAAGGGCGTATGCGTTTTTTCCTGAATATATTCAGGAAAAAACGCATACGCCCTTTTTGGCCAAGGGCATCATTGTCAACGTTTTGCCGCTTTTCATGTGCTTTAAAGGCGATTCGTATCTACCTCCTGAAATCTCTTTCCTGCAATTCTGCCTTGATTTCAAATCCTCTTCTTTGCCTTCCCTCAATATATTTGTGGACGAGAGTTATCATTTATAACTCTGCAGGTTTGTGAATTGCAGTGCCCTGAACCTCCATTTTACAACTCGTTTTTATGGGAGCTGGCCGCAAAATCGCAGAATGGCTTCAGGCCCTGTTCTGGTTCCGGGGGGCAGGCTGAGCCTGTGGTTAATTCTTCTTTCTGATGGGAAAATAGAGTGACCTGTGCCTGTCCCAACACCAAGAGCTAGTCTCTCGTTGGTTCCACGTCTTCCCGTTTATCCTCAGGACAAATTGCAACCTGTACGGAAGAGGAGGTTAAAGGTGCTGATGCTCCAAGTAGGGAGCTTGCTAGTAAAGCGGCTGGAATGGCGAACCCGGGCACAAGGAGACGAGAAATGAGGTGCGTTTTAGAAACCTTTCCCCATCACACGGTGTACCATCTTCTGGGTTTCTCATGCATGTTTTTGATGTAGGAAGACGCCCTTGAACCTGGAGATTTGGGACCCATGCGATGGGTACCACGCAGTATTCCTTTAAAGGGTCTGCGTTTGCTCACCCAACCTCACCAAACCTCTCAGCCCCAAGAGTGTCCACCCTTATGTCTCATCCAGCTGTGCGTCTAGATATGGTCAATCCAGGTTGCATCACAGCCCCTGAACGCATTGTGTAAGAATTTCTCTCTCTTTCACTGTCTTTGTTTCATGGGTGTTTCAAAGTAATTTATTTTTATAATGGGGTTTAGCTGCTTTTCACTGCTGTGTTTATGCCGCTTTACACCCACTTGACACACTAACAGAGAGATATCAATACATAGGTTTTACGATTATTATTAGTCAGATATATTCTTGTGCGGTGAATAGGGCGTGTTGAGTCCAGTTCTCTGAGCAAGGAGTAGGTCTTGTCTATTACATATTGGGTTTATGGAACGGTATCTGAGCTAATTTGATACCCTTGTTTTATGTATCACCCCACCTCACCTTTCCCGTTAAGCAGCCATAGTGTGTTTTCTGCATGTGTGACTCTGTTCTGTTTTGTAATTCAGTTCAAGTGTAACGGTTTTTACATTCCCTCTATCAGTGATACCTTATGAGAAGTGTCCTTTTCTGTGTGACTTATTTCACTTAGAATCGTCGTACCTAAATCCTCTCATCATGCTGCTACTAACCTTACGACATTGATTTCATGGCTGAGTGATATTCCATTGTACATAAGGATCACAACTTCTTTATCCATTTTTCTCTTTCCTGGGATATTTAAGGTGGAATGAAGTGGAGGTCCTGGTCAACAGAGCAGCCCTAAACTTTGGGGTGCTTGTGTCTTGCTGATTTTTAATTTTCCCAATTTATACCCCCATGAGTGGAAGTGCCCTATGCTCTCTAAGCTGTGATTTTCAGATGTTTCAGGACTCACCGGACACTTCTCCGGAGTGGCTCTTGGCAATTTACATCCCGCCCATCAGTGTAGCAAGGCTCCCATTTCTCCATGGCCTGTCCTGCATTTCTGGTTTTGACACTTTTTTCAGCATGACCCTTTTGACTGATGGGAAGCGAGACTTCTTTGTAGCGCTGATTTGCCTTTCCAGGTTGCTTGGTTGGCCAAAAAGGGCGTATGCGTTTTTTCCTGAATATATTCAGGAAAAAACGCATACGCCCTTTTTGGCCAAGGGCATCATTGTCAACGTTTTGCCGCTTTTCATGTGCTTTAAAGGCGATTCGTATCTACCTCCTGAAATCTGTTTCCTGCAATTCTGCCTTGATTTCAAATCCTCTTCTTTGCCTTCCCTCAATATATTTGTGGACGAGAGTTATCATTAATAACTCTGCAGGTTTGTGAATTGCAGTGCCCTGAACCTCCATTTTACAACTCGTTTTTATGGGAGCTGGCCGCAAAATCGCAGAATGGCTTCAGGCCCTGTTCTGGTTCCGGGGGGCAGGCTGAGCCTGTGGTTAATTCTTCTTTCTGATGGGAAAATAGAGTGACCTGTGCCTGTCCCAACACCAAGAGCTAGTCTCTCGTTGGTTCCACGTCTTCCCGTTTATCCTCAGGACAAATTGCAACCTGTACGGAACAGGAGGTTAAAGGTGCTGATGCTCCAAGTAGGGAGCTTGCTAGTAAAGCGGCTGGAATGGCGAACCCGGGCACAAGGAGATGAGAAATGAGGTGCGTTTTAGAAACCTTTCCCCATCACACGGTGTACCATCTTCTGGGTTTCTCATGCATGTTTTTGATGTAGGAAGATGCCCTTGAACCTGGAGATTTGGGACCCATGCGATGGGTACCAGGCAGTATTACATTAAAGGGTCTGCGTTTGCTCACCCAACCTCACCAAACCTCTCAGCCCCAAGAGTGTCCACCCTTATGTCTCATCCAGCTGTGCATCTAGATATGGTCAATCCAGGTTGCATCACAGCCCCTGAACGCATTGTGTAAGAATTTCTCTCTCTTTCACTGTCTTTGTTTCATGGGTGTTTCAAAGTAATTTATTTTTATAATGGGGTTTAGCTGCTTTTCACTGCTGTGTTTATGCCGCTTTACACCCACTTGACACACTAACAGAGAGATATCAATACATAGGTTTTACGATTATTATTAGTCAGATATATTCTTGTGCGGTGAATAGGGCGTGTTGAGTCCAGTTCTCTGAGCAAGGAGTAGGTCTTGTCTATTACATATTGGGTTTATGGAACGGTATCTGAACTAATTTGATACCCTTGTTTTATGTATCACCCCACCTCACCTTTCCCGTTAAGCAGCCATAGTGTGTTTTCTGCATGTGTGACTCTGTTCTGTTTTGTAATTCAGTTCAAGTGTAACGGTTTTTACATTCCCTCTATCAGTGATACCTTATGAGAAGTGTCCTTTTCTGTGTGACTTATTTCACTTAGAATCGTCGTACCTAAATCCACTCATCATGCTGCTACTAACCTTACGACATTGATTTCATGGCTGAGTGATATTCCATTGTACATAAGGACCACAACTTCTTTATCCATTTTTCTCTTTCCTGGGATATTTAAGGTGGAATGAAGTGGAGGTCCTGGTCAACAGAGCAGCCCTAAACTTTGGGGTGCTTGTGTCTTGCTGATTTTTAATTTTCCCAATTTATACCCCCATGAGTGGAAGTGCCCTATGCTCTCTGAGCTGTGTTTTTCAGATGTTTCAGGACTCACCGGACACTTCTCCGGAGTGGCTCTTGGCAATTTACATCCCGCCCATCAGTGTAGCAAGGCTCTAATTTCTCCATGGCCTGTCCTGCATTTCTGGTTTTGACACATTTTTCAGCATGGCCCTTTTGACCGATGGGAAGCGAGACTTCTTTGTAGCGCTGATTTGCCTTTCCAGGTTGCTTGGTTGGCCAAAAAGGGCGTATGCGTTTTTTCCTGAATATATTCAGGAAAAAACGCATACGCCCTTTTTGGCCAGGGGCATCATTGTCAACGTTTTGCCGTTTTTCATGTGCTTTAAAGGCGATTCGTATCTACCTCCTGAAATCTGTTTCCTGCAATTCTGCCTTGATTTCAAATCCTCTTCTTTGCCTTCCCTCAATATATTTGTGGACGAGAGTTATCATTTATAATTCTGCAGGTTTGTGAATTGCAGTGCCCTGAACCTCCATTTTACAACTCGTTTTTATGGGAGCTGGCCGCAAAATCGCAGAATGGCTTCAGGCCCTGTTCTGGTTCCGGGGGGCAGGCTGAGCCTGTGGTTAATTCTTCTTTCTGATGGGAAAATAGAGTGACCTGTGCCTGTCCCAACACCAAGAGCTAGTCTCTCGTTGGTTCCACGTCTTCCCGTTTATCCTCAGGACAAATTGCAACCTGTACGGAACAGGAGGTTAAAGGTGCTGATGCTCCAAGTAGGGAGCTTGCTAGTAAAGCGGCTGGAATGGCGAACCCGGGCACAAGGAGATGAGAAATGAGGTGCGTTTTAGAAACCTTTCCCCATCACACGGTGTACCATCTTCTGGGTTTCTCATGCATGTTTTTGATGTAGGAAGATGCCCTTGAACCTGGAGATTTGGGACCCATGCGATGGGTACCACGCAGTATTCCTTTAAAGGGTCTGCGTTTGCTCACCCAACCTCACCAAACCTCTCAGCCCCAAGAGTGTCCACCCTTATGTCTCATCCAGCTGTGCGTCTAGATATGGTAAATCCAGGTTGCATCACAGCCCCTGAACTCATTGTGTAAGAATTTCTCTCTCTTTCACTGTCTTTGTTTCATGGGTGTTTCAAAGTAATTTATTTTTATAATGGGGTTTAGCTGCTTTTCACTGCTGTGTTTATGCCGCTTTACACCCACTTGACACACTAACAGAGAGATATCAATACATAGGTTTTACGATTATTATTAGTCAGATATATTCTAGTGTGGTGAATAGGGCGTGTTGAGTCCAGTTCTCTGAGCAAGGAGTAGGTCTTGTCTATTACATATTGGGTTTATGGAACGGTATCTGAGCTAATTTGATACCCTTGTTTTATGTATCACCCCACCTCACCTTTCCCGTTAAGCAGCCATAGTGTGTTTTCTGCATGTGTGACTCTGTTCTGTTTTGTAATTCAGTTCAAGTGTAACGGTTTTTACATTCCCTCTATCAGTGATACCTTATGAGAAGTGTCCTTTTCTGTGTGACTTATTTCACTTAGAATCGTCGTACCTAAATCCACTCATCATGCTGCTACTAACCTTACGACATTGATTTCATGGCTGAGTGATATTCCATTGTACATAAGGACCACAACTTCTTTATCCATTTTTCTCTTTCCTGGGATATTTAAGGTGGAATGAAGTGGAGGTCCTGGTCAAGAGAGCAGCCCTAAACTTTGGGGTGCTTGTGTCTTGCTGATTTTTAATTTTCCCAATTTATACCCCCATGAGTGGAAGTGCCCTATGCTCTCTAAGCTGTGTTTTTCAGATGTTTCAGGACTCACCGGACACTTCTCCAGAGTGGCTCTTGGCAATTTACATCCCGCCCATCAGTGTAGCAAGGCTCCCATTTCTCCATGGCCTGTCCTGCATTTCTGGTTTTGACACTTTTTTCAGCATGGCCCTTTTGACCGATGGGAAGCGAGACTTCTTTGTAGCGCTGCTTTGCCTTTCCAGGTGGCTTGGTTGGCCAAAAAGGGCGTATGCGTTTTTTCCTGAATATATTCAGGAAAAAACGCATACGCCCTTTTTGGCCAAGGGCATCATTGTCAACGTTTTGCCGCTTTTCATGTGCTTTAAAGGCGATTCGTATCTACCTCCTGAAATCTCTTTCCTGCAATTCTGCCTTGATTTCAAATCCTCTTCTTTGCCTTCCCTCAATATATTTGTGGACGAGAGTTATCATTTATAACTCTGCAGGTTTGTGAATTGCAGTGCCCTGAACCTCCATTTTACAACTCGTTTTTATGGGAGCTGGCCGCAAAATCGCAGGATGGCTTCAGGCCCTGTTCTGGTTCCGGGGGGCAGGCAGAGCCTGTGGTTAATTCTTCTTTCTGATGGGAAAATAGAGTGACCTGTGCCTGTCCCAACACCAAGAGCTAGTCTCTCGTTGGTTCCACGTCTTCCCGTTTATCCTCAGGACAAATTGCAACCTGTATGGAACAGGAGGTTAAAGGTGCTGATGCTCCAAGTAGGGAGCTTGCTAGTAAAGCGGCTGGAATGGCGAACCCGGGCACAAGGAGATGAGAAATGAGGTGCGTTTTAGAAACCTTTCCCCATCACACGGTGTACCATCTTCTGGGTTTCTCATGCATGTTTTTGATGTAGGAAGATGCCCTTGAACCTGGAGATTTGGGACCCATGCGATGGGTACCACGCAGTATTACTTTAAAGGGTCTGCGTTTGCTCACCCAACCTCACCAAACCTCTCAGCCCCAAGAGTGTCCACCCTTATGTCTCATCCAGCTGTGCGTCTAGATATGGTCAATCCAGGTTGCATCACAGCCCCTGAACGCATTGTGTAAGAATTTCTCTCTCTTTCACTGTCTTTGTTTCATGGGTGTTTCAAAGTAATTTATTTTTATAATGGGGTTTAGCTGCTTTTCACTGCTGTGTTTATGCCACTTTACACCCACTTGACACACTAACAGAGAGATATCAATACATAGGTTTTACGATTATTATTAGTCAGATATATTCTTGTGCGGTGAATAGGGCGTGTTGAGTCCAGTTCTCTGAGCAAGGAGTAGGTCTTGTCTATTACATATTGGGTTTATGGAACGGTATCTGAGCTAATTTGATACCCTTGTTTTATGTATCACCCCACCTCACCTTTCCCGTTAAGCAGCCATAGTGTGTTTTCTGCATGTGTGACTCTGTTCTGTTTTGTAATTCAGTTCAAGTGTAACGGTTTTTACATTCCCTCTATCAGTGATACCTTATGAGAAGTGTCCTTTTCTGTGTGACTTATTTCACTTAGAATCGTCGTACCTAAATCCACTCATCATGCTGCTACTAACCTTACGACATTGATTTCATGGCTGAGTGATATTCCATTGTACATAAGGACCACAACTTCTTTATCCATTTTTCTCTTTCCTGGGATATTTAAGGTGGAATGAAGTGGAGGTCCTGGTCAACAGAGCAGCCCTAAACTTTGGGGTGCTTGTGTCTTGCTGATTTTTAATTTTCCCAATTTATACCCCCATGAGTGGAAGTGCCCTATGCTGTCTGAGCTGTGTTTTTCAGATGTTTCAGGACTCACCGGACACTTCTCCGGAGTGGCTCTTGGCAATTTACATCCCGCCCATCAGTGTAGCAAGGCTCCCATTTCTCCATGGCCTGTCCTGCATTTCTGGTTTTGACACTTTTTTCAGCATGGCCCTTTTGACCGATGGGAAGCGAGACTTCTTTGTAGCGCTGATTTGCCTTTCCAGGTTGCTTGGTTGGCCAAAAAGGGCGTATGCGATTTTTCCTGAATATATTCAGGAAAAAACGCATACGCCCTTTTTGGCCAAGGGCATCATTGTCAACGTTTTGCCGCTTTTCATGTGCTTTAAAGGCGATTCATATCTACCTCCTGAAATCTGTTTCCTGCAATTCTGCCTTGATTTCAAATCCTCTTCTTTGCCTTCCCTCAATATATTTGTGGACGAGAGTTATCATTAATAACTCTGCAGTTTTGTGAATTGCAGTGCCCTGAACCTCCATTTTACAACTCGTTTTTATGGGAGCTGGCCGCAAAATCGCAGAATGGCTTCAGGCCCTGTTCTGGTTCCGGGGGGCAGGCTGAGCCTGTGGTTAATTCTTCTTTCTGATGGGAAAATAGAGTGACCTGTGCCTGTCCCAACACCAAGAGCTAGTCTCTCGTTGGTTCCACGTCTTCCCGTTTATCCTCAGGACAAATTGCAACCTGTACGGAACAGGAGGTTAAAGGTGCTGATGCTCCAAGTAGGGAGCTTGCTAGTAAAGCGGCTGGAATGGCGAACCCGGGCACAAGGAGATGAGAAATGAGGTGCGTTTTAGAAACCTTTCCCCATCACACGGTGTACCATCTTCTGGGTTTCTCATGCATGTTTTTGATGTAGGAAGATGCCCTTGAACCTGGAGATTTGGGACCCATGCGATGGGTACCAGGCAGTATTACATTAAAGGGTCTGCGTTTGCTCACCCAACCTCACCAAACCTCTCAGCCCCAAGAGTGTCCACCCTTATGTCTCATCCAGCTGTGCATCTAGATATGGTCAATCCAGGTTGCATCACAGCCCCTGAACGCATTGTGTAAGAATTTCTCTCTCTTTCACTGTCTTTGTTTCATGGGTGTTTCAAAGTAATTTATTTTTATAATGGGGTTTAGCTGCTTTTCACTGCTGTGTTTATGCCGCTTTACACCCACTTGACACACTAACAGAGAGATATCAATACATAGGTTTTACGATTATTATTAGTCAGATATATTCTTGTGCGGTGAATAGGGCGTGTTGAGTCCAGTTCTCTGAGCAAGGAGTAGGTCTTGTCTATTACATATTGGGTTTATGGAACGGTATCTGAGCTAATTTGATACCCTTGTTTTATGTATCACCCCACCTCACCTTTCCCGTTAAGCAGCCATAGTGTGTTTTCTGCATGTGTGACTCTGTTCTGTTTTGTAATTCAGTTCAAGTGTAACGGTTTTTACATTCCCTCTATCAGTGATACCTTATGAGAAGTGTCCTTTTCTGTGTGACTTATTTCACTTAGAATCGTCGTACCTAAATCCACTCATCATGCTGCTACTAACCTTACGACATTGATTTCATGGCTGAGTGATATTCCATTGTACATAAGGACCACAACTTCTTTATCCATTTTTCTCTTTCCTGGGATATTTAAGGTGGAATGAAGTGGAGGTCCTGGTCAACAGAGCAGCCCTAAACTTTGGGGTGCTTGTGTCTTGCTGATTTTTAATTTTCCCAATTTATACCCCCATGAGTGGAAGTGCCCTATGCTCTCTGAGCTGTGTTTTTCAGATGTTTCAGGACTCACCGGACACTTCTCCGGAGTGGCTCTTGGCAATTTACATCCCGCCCATCAGTGTAGCAAGGCTCCCATTTCTCCATGGCCTGTCCTGCATTTCTGGTTTTGACACATTTTTCAGCATGGCCCTTTTGACCGATGGGAAGCGAGACTTCTTTGTAGCGCTGATTTGCCTTTCCAGGTTGCTTGGTTGGCCAAAAAGGGCGTATGCGTTTTTTCCTGAATATATTCAGGAAAAAACGCATACGCCCTTTTTGGCCAGGGGCATCATTGTCAACGTTTTGCCGTTTTTCATGTGCTTTAAAGGCGATTCGTATCTACCTCCTGAAATCTGTTTCCTGCAATTCTGCCTTGATTTCAAATCCTCTTCTTTGCCTTCCCTCAATATATTTGTGGACGAGAGTTATCATTTATAATTCTGCAGGTTTGTGAATTGCAGTGCCCTGAACCTCCATTTTACAACTCGTTTTTATGGGAGCTGGCGGCAAAATCGCAGAATGGCTTCAGGCCCTGTTCTGGTTCCGGGGGGCAGGCTGAGCCTGTGGTTAATTCTTCTTTCTGATGGGAAAATAGAGTGACCTGTGCCTGTCCCAACACCAAGAGCTAGTCTCTCGTTGGTTCCACGTCTTCCCGTTTATCCTCAGGACAAATTGCAACCTGTACGGAACAGGAGGTTAAAGGTGCTGATGCTCCAAGTAGGGAGCTTGCTAGTAAAGCGGCTGGAATGGCGAACCCGGGCACAAGGAGATGAGAAATGAGGTGCGTTTTAGAAACCTTTCCCCATCACACGGTGTACCATCTTCTGGGTTTCTCATGCATGTTTTTGATGTAGGAAGATGCCCTTGAACCTGGAGATTTGGGACCCATGCGATGGGTACCACGCAGTATTCCTTTAAAGGGTCTGCGTTTGCTCACCCAACCTCACCAAACCTCTCAGCCCCAAGAGTGTCCACCCTTATGTCTCATCCAGCTGTGCGTCTAGATATGGTCAATCCAGGTTGCATCACAGCCCCTGAACTCATTGTGTAAGAATTTCTCTCTCTTTCACTGTCTTTGTTTCATGGGTGTTTCAAAGTAATTTATTTTTATAATGGGGTTTAGCTGCTTTTCACTGCTGTGTTTATGCCGCTTTACACCCACTTGACACACTAACAGAGAGATATCAATACATAGGTTTTACGATTATTATTAGTCAGATATATTCTAGTGTGGTGAATAGGGCGTGTTGAGTCCAGTTCTCTGAGCAAGGAGTAGGTCTTGTCTATTACATATTGGGTTTATGGAACGGTATCTGAGCTAATTTGATACCCTTGTTTTATGTATCACCCCACCTCACCTTTCCCGTTAAGCAGCCATAGTGTGTTTTCTGCATGTGTGACTCTGTTCTGTTTTGTAATTCAGTTCAAGTGTAACGGTTTTTACATTCCCTCTATCAGTGATACCTTATGAGAAGTGTCCTTTTCTGTGTGACTTATTTCACTTAGAATCGTCGTACCTAAATCCACTCATCATGCTGCTACTAACCTTACGACATTGATTTCATGGCTGAGTGATATTCCATTGTACATAAGGACCACAACTTCTTTATCCATTTTTCTCTTTCCTGGGATATTTAAGGTGGAATGAAGTGGAGGTCCTGGTCAACAGAGCAGCCCTAAACTTTGGGGTGCTTGTGTCTTGCTGATTTTTAATTTTCCCAATTTATACCCCCATGAGTGGAAGTGCCCTATGCTCTCTAAGCTGTGTTTTTCAGATGTTTCAGGACTCACCGGACACTTCTCCAGAGTGGCTCTTGGCAATTTACATCCCGCCCATCAGTGTAGCAAGGCTCCCATTTCTCCATGGCCTGTCCTGCATTTCTGGTTTTGACACTTTTTTCAGCATGGCCCTTTTGACCGATGGGAAGCGAGACTTGTTTGTAGCGCTGATTTGCCTTTCCAGGTTGCTTGGTTGGCCAAAAAGGGCGTATGCGTTTTTTCCTGAATATATTCAGGAAAAAACGCATACGCCCTTTTTGGCCAAGGGCATCATTGTCAACGTTTTGCCGCTTTTCATGTGCTTTAAAGGCGATTCGTATCTACCTCCTGAAATCTCTTTCCTGCAATTCTGCCTTGATTTCAAATCCTCTTCTTTGCCTTCCCTCAATATATTTGTGGACGAGAGTTATCATTTATAACTCTGCAGGTTTGTGAATTGCAGTGCCCTGAACCTCCATTTTACAACTCGTTTTTATGGGAGCTGGCCGCAAAATCGCAGAATGGCTTCAGGCCCTGTTCTGGTTCCGGGGGGCAGGCTGAGCCTGTGGTTAATTCTTCTTTCTGATGGGAAAATAGAGTGACCTGTGCCTGTCCCAACACCAAGAGCTAGTCTCTCGTTGGTTCCACGTCTTCCCGTTTATCCTCAGGACAAATTGCAACCTGTACGGAAGAGGAGGTTAAAGGTGCTGATGCTCCAAGTAGGGAGCTTGCTAGTAAAGCGGCTGGAATGGCGAACCCGGGCACAAGGAGACGAGAAATGAGGTGCGTTTTAGAAACCTTTCCCCATCACACGGTGTACCATCTTCTGGGTTTCTCATGCATGTTTTTGATGTAGGAAGACGCCCTTGAACCTGGAGATTTGGGACCCATGCGATGGGTACCACGCAGTATTCCTTTAAAGGGTCTGCGTTTGCTCACCCAACCTCACCAAACCTCTCAGCCCCAAGAGTGTCCACCCTTATGTCTCATCCAGCTGTGCGTCTAGATATGGTCAATCCAGGTTGCATCACAGCCCCTGAACGCATTGTGTAAGAATTTCTCTCTCTTTCACTGTCTTTGTTTCATGGGTGTTTCAAAGTAATTTATTTTTATAATGGGGTTTAGCTGCTTTTCACTGCTGTGTTTATGCCGCTTTACACCCACTTGACACACTAACAGAGAGATATCAATACATAGGTTTTACGATTATTATTAGTCAGATATATTCTTGTGCGGTGAATAGGGCGTGTTGAGTCCAGTTCTCTGAGCAAGGAGTAGGTCTTGTCTATTACATATTGGGTTTATGGAACGGTATCTGAGCTAATTTGATACCCTTGTTTTATGTATCACCCCACCTCACCTTTCCCGTTAAGCAGCCATAGTGTGTTTTCTGCATGTGTGACTCTGTTCTGTTTTGTAATTCAGTTCAAGTGTAACGGTTTTTACATTCCCTCTATCAGTGATACCTTATGAGAAGTGTCCTTTTCTGTGTGACTTATTTCACTTAGAATCGTCGTACCTAAATCCTCTCATCATGCTGCTACTAACCTTACGACATTGATTTCATGGCTGAGTGATATTCCATTGTACATAAGGATCACAACTTCTTTATCCATTTTTCTCTTTCCTGGGATATTTAAGGTGGAATGAAGTGGAGGTCCTGGTCAACAGAGCAGCCCTAAACTTTGGGGTGCTTGTGTCTTGCTGATTTTTAATTTTCCCAATTTATACCCCCATGAGTGGAAGTGCCCTATGCTCTCTAAGCTGTGATTTTCAGATGTTTCAGGACTCACCGGACACTTCTCCGGAGTGGCTCTTGGCAATTTACATCCCGCCCATCAGTGTAGCAAGGCTCCCATTTCTCCATGGCCTGTCCTGCATTTCTGGTTTTGACACTTTTTTCAGCATGACCCTTTTGACTGATGGGAAGCGAGACTTCTTTGTAGCGCTGATTTGCCTTTCCAGGTTGCTTGGTTGGCCAAAAAGGGCGTATGCGTTTTTTCCTGAATATATTCAGGAAAAAACGCATACGCCCTTTTTGGCCAAGGGCATCATTGTCAACGTTTTGCCGCTTTTCATGTGCTTTAAAGGCGATTCGTATCTACCTCCTGAAATCTGTTTCCTGCAATTCTGCCTTGATTTCAAATCCTCTTCTTTGCCTTCCCTCAATATATTTGTGGACGAGAGTTATCATTAATAACTCTGCAGGTTTGTGAATTGCAGTGCCCTGAACCTCCATTTTACAACTCGTTTTTATGGGAGCTGGCCGCAAAATCGCAGAATGGCTTCAGGCCCTGTTCTGGTTCCGGGGGGCAGGCTGAGCCTGTGGTTAATTCTTCTTTCTGATGGGAAAATAGAGTGACCTGTGCCTGTCCCAACACCAAGAGCTAGTCTCTCGTTGGTTCCACGTCTTCCCGTTTATCCTCAGGACAAATTGCAACCTGTACGGAACAGGAGGTTAAAGGTGCTGATGCTCCAAGTAGGGAGCTTGCTAGTAAAGCGGCTGGAATGGCGAACCCGGGCACAAGGAGATGAGAAATGAGGTGCGTTTTAGAAACCTTTCCCCATCACACGGTGTACCATCTTCTGGGTTTCTCATGCATGTTTTTGATGTAGGAAGATGCCCTTGAACCTGGAGATTTGGGACCCATGCGATGGGTACCAGGCAGTATTACATTAAAGGGTCTGCGTTTGCTCACCCAACCTCACCAAACCTCTCAGCCCCAAGAGTGTCCACCCTTATGTCTCATCCAGCTGTGCATCTAGATATGGTCAATCCAGGTTGCATCACAGCCCCTGAACGCATTGTGTAAGAATTTCTCTCTCTTTCACTGTCTTTGTTTCATGGGTGTTTCAAAGTAATTTATTTTTATAATGGGGTTTAGCTGCTTTTCACTGCTGTGTTTATGCCGCTTTACACCCACTTGACACACTAACAGAGAGATATCAATACATAGGTTTTACGATTATTATTAGTCAGATATATTCTTGTGCGGTGAATAGGGCGTGTTGAGTCCAGTTCTCTGAGCAAGGAGTAGGTCTTGTCTATTACATATTGGGTTTATGGAACGGTATCTGAACTAATTTGATACCCTTGTTTTATGTATCACCCCACCTCACCTTTCCCGTTAAGCAGCCATAGTGTGTTTTCTGCATGTGTGACTCTGTTCTGTTTTGTAATTCAGTTCAAGTGTAACGGTTTTTACATTCCCTCTATCAGTGATACCTTATGAGAAGTGTCCTTTTCTGTGTGACTTATTTCACTTAGAATCGTCGTACCTAAATCCACTCATCATGCTGCTACTAACCTTACGACATTGATTTCATGGCTGAGTGATATTCCATTGTACATAAGGACCACAACTTCTTTATCCATTTTTCTCTTTCCTGGGATATTTAAGGTGGAATGAAGTGGAGGTCCTGGTCAACAGAGCAGCCCTAAACTTTGGGGTGCTTGTGTCTTGCTGATTTTTAATTTTCCCAATTTATACCCCCATGAGTGGAAGTGCCCTATGCTCTCTGAGCTGTGTTTTTCAGATGTTTCAGGACTCACCGGACACTTCTCCGGAGTGGCTCTTGGCAATTTACATCCCGCCCATCAGTGTAGCAAGGCTCCCATTTCTCCATGGCCTGTCCTGCATTTCTGGTTTTGACACATTTTTCAGCATGGCCCTTTTGACCGATGGGAAGCGAGACTTCTTTGTAGCGCTGATTTGCCTTTCCAGGTTGCTTGGTTGGCCAAAAAGGGCGTATGCGTTTTTTCCTGAATATATTCAGGAAAAAACGCATACGCCCTTTTTGGCCAGGGGCATCATTGTCAACGTTTTGCCGTTTTTCATGTGCTTTAAAGGCGATTCGTATCTACCTCCTGAAATCTGTTTCCTGCAATTCTGCCTTGATTTCAAATCCTCTTCTTTGCCTTCCCTCAATATATTTGTGGACGAGAGTTATCATTTATAATTCTGCAGGTTTGTGAATTGCAGTGCCCTGAACCTCCATTTTACAACTCGTTTTTATGGGAGCTGGCCGCAAAATCGCAGAATGGCTTCAGGCCCTGTTCTGGTTCCGGGGGGCAGGCTGAGCCTGTGGTTAATTCTTCTTTCTGATGGGAAAATAGAGTGACCTGTGCCTGTCCCAACACCAAGAGCTAGTCTCTCGTTGGTTCCACGTCTTCCCGTTTATCCTCAGGACAAATTGCAACCTGTACGGAACAGGAGGTTAAAGGTGCTGATGCTCCAAGTAGGGAGCTTGCTAGTAAAGCGGCTGGAATGGCGAACCCGGGCACAAGGAGATGAGAAATGAGGTGCGTTTTAGAAACCTTTCCCCATCACACGGTGTACCATCTTCTGGGTTTCTCATGCATGTTTTTGATGTAGGAAGATGCCCTTGAACCTGGAGATTTGGGACCCATGCGATGGGTACCACGCAGTATTCCTTTAAAGGGTCTGCGTTTGCTCACCCAACCTCACCAAACCTCTCAGCCCCAAGAGTGTCCACCCTTATGTCTCATCCAGCTGTGCGTCTAGATATGGTCAATCCAGGTTGCATCACAGCCCCTGAACTCATTGTGTAAGAATTTCTCTCTCTTTCACTGTCTTTGTTTCATGGGTGTTTCAAAGTAATTTATTTTTATAATGGGGTTTAGCTGCTTTTCACTGCTGTGTTTATGCCGCTTTACACCCACTTGACACACTAACAGAGAGATATCAATACATAGGTTTTACGATTATTATTAGTCAGATATATTCTAGTGTGGTGAATAGGGCGTGTTGAGTCCAGTTCTCTGAGCAAGGAGTAGGTCTTGTCTATTACATATTGGGTTTATGGAACGGTATCTGAGCTAATTTGATACCCTTGTTTTATGTATCACCCCACCTCACCTTTCCCGTTAAGCAGCCATAGTGTGTTTTCTGCATGTGTGACTCTGTTCTGTTTTGTAATTCAGTTCAAGTGTAACGGTTTTTACATTCCCTCTATCAGTGATACCTTATGAGAAGTGTCCTTTTCTGTGTGACTTATTTCACTTAGAATCGTCGTACCTAAATCCACTCATCATGCTGCTACTAACCTTACGACATTGATTTCATGGCTGAGTGATATTCCATTGTACATAAGGACCACAACTTCTTTATCCATTTTTCTCTTTCCTGGGATATTTAAGGTGGAATGAAGTGGAGGTCCTGGTCAAGAGAGCAGCCCTAAACTTTGGGGTGCTTGTGTCTTGCTGATTTTTAATTTTCCCAATTTATACCCCCATGAGTGGAAGTGCCCTATGCTCTCTAAGCTGTGTTTTTCAGATGTTTCAGGACTCACCGGACACTTCTCCAGAGTGGCTCTTGGCAATTTACATCCCGCCCATCAGTGTAGCAAGGCTCCCATTTCTCCATGGCCTGTCCTGCATTTCTGGTTTTGACACTTTTTTCAGCATGGCCCTTTTGACCGATGGGAAGCGAGACTTCTTTGTAGCGCTGCTTTGCCTTTCCAGGTGGCTTGGTTGGCCAAAAAGGGCGTATGCGTTTTTTCCTGAATATATTCAGGAAAAAACGCATACGCCCTTTTTGGCCAAGGGCATCATTGTCAACGTTTTGCCGCTTTTCATGTGCTTTAAAGGCGATTCGTATCTACCTCCTGAAATCTCTTTCCTGCAATTCTGCCTTGATTTCAAATCCTCTTCTTTGCCTTCCCTCAATATATTTGTGGACGAGAGTTATCATTTATAACTCTGCAGGTTTGTGAATTGCAGTGCCCTGAACCTCCATTTTACAACTCGTTTTTATGGGAGCTGGCCGCAAAATCGCAGGATGGCTTCAGGCCCTGTTCTGGTTCCGGGGGGCAGGCAGAGCCTGTGGTTAATTCTTCTTTCTGATGGGAAAATAGAGTGACCTGTGCCTGTCCCAACACCAAGAGCTAGTCTCTCGTTGGTTCCACGTCTTCCCGTTTATCCTCAGGACAAATTGCAACCTGTATGGAACAGGAGGTTAAAGGTGCTGATGCTCCAAGTAGGGAGCTTGCTAGTAAAGCGGCTGGAATGGCGAACCCGGGCACAAGGAGATGAGAAATGAGGTGCGTTTTAGAAACCTTTCCCCATCACACGGTGTACCATCTTCTGGGTTTCTCATGCATGTTTTTGATGTAGGAAGATGCCCTTGAACCTGGAGATTTGGGACCCATGCGATGGGTACCACGCAGTATTACTTTAAAGGGTCTGCGTTTGCTCACCCAACCTCACCAAACCTCTCAGCCCCAAGAGTGTCCACCCTTATGTCTCATCCAGCTGTGCGTCTAGATATGGTCAATCCAGGTTGCATCACAGCCCCTGAACGCATTGTGTAAGAATTTCTCTCTCTTTCACTGTCTTTGTTTCATGGGTGTTTCAAAGTAATTTATTTTTATAATGGGGTTTAGCTGCTTTTCACTGCTGTGTTTATGCCGCTTTACACCCACTTGACACACTAACAGAGAGATATCAATACATAGGTTTTACGATTATTATTAGTCAGATATATTCTTGTGCGGTGAATAGGGCGTGTTGAGTCCAGTTCTCTGAGCAAGGAGTAGGTCTTGTCTATTACATATTGAGTTTATGGAACGGTATCTGAGCTAATTTGATACCCTTGTTTTATGTATCACCCCACCTCACCTTTCCCGTTAAGCAGCCATAGTGTGTTTTCTGCATGTGTGACTCTGTTCTGTTTTGTAATTCAGTTCAAGTGTAACGGTTTTTACATTCCCTCTATCAGTGATACCTTATGAGAAGTGTCCTTTTCTGTGTGACTTATTTCACTTAGAATCGTCGTACCTAAATCCTCTCATCATGCTGCTACTATCCTTACGACATTGATTTCATGGCTGAGTGATATTCCATTATACATAAGGATCACAACTTCTTTATCCATTTCTCTCTTTCCTGGGATATTTAAGGTGGAATGAAGTGGAGGTCCTGGTCAACAGAGCAGCCCTAAACTTTGGGGTGCTTGTGTCTTGCTGATTTTTAATTTTCCCAATTTATACCCCCATGAGTGGAAGTGCCCTATGCTCTCTAAGCTGTGTTTTTCAGATGTTTCAGGACTCACCGGACACTTCTCCGGAGTGGCTCTTGGCAATTTACATCCCGCCCATCAGTGTAGCAAGGCTCCCATTTCTCCATGGCCTGTCCTGCATTTCTGGTTTTGACACTTTTTTCAGCATGACCCTTTTGACCGATGGGAAGCGAGACTTCTTTGTAGCGCTGATTTGCCTTTCCAGGTTGCTTGGTTGGCCAAAAAGGGCGTATGCGTTTTTTCCTGAATATATTCAGGAAAAAACGCATACGCCCTTTTTGGCCAAGGGCATCATTGTCAACGTTTTGCCGCTTTTCATGTGCTTTAAAGGCGATTCATATCTACCTCCTGAAATCTGTTTCCTGCAATTCTGCCTTGATTTCAAATCCTCTTCTTTGCCTTCCCTCAATATATTTGTGGACGGGAGTTATCATTTATAACTGCAGGTTTGTGAATTGCAGTGCCCTGAACCTCCATTTTACAACTCGTTTTTATGGGAGCTGGCCGCAAAATCGCAGAATGGCTTCAGGCCCTGTTCTGGTTCCGGGGGTCAGGCTGAGCCTGTGGTTAATTCTTCTTTCTGATGGGAAAATAGAGTGACCTGTGCCTGTCCCAACACCAAGAGCTAGTCTCTCGTTGGTTCCACGTCTTCCCGTTTATCCTCAGGACAAATTGCAACCTGCATGGAACAGGAGGTTAAAGGTGCTGATGCTCCAAGTAGGGAGCTTGCTAGTAAAGCGGCTGGAATGGCGAACCCGGGCACAAGGAGTTGAGAAATGAGGTGCGTTTTAGAAACCTTTCCCCATCACACGGTGTACCATCTTCTGGGTTTCTCATGCATGTTTTTGATGTAGGAAGATGCCCTTGAACCTGGAGATTTGGGACCCATGCGATGGGTACCACGCAGTATTCCTTTAAAGGGTCTGCGTTTGCTCACCCAACCTCACCAAACCTCTCAGCCCCAAGAGTGTCCACCCTTATGTCTCATCCAGCTGTGCGTCTAGATATGGTCAATCCAGGTTGCATCACAGCCCCTGAACGCATTGTGTAAGAATTTCTCTCTCTTTCACTGTCTTTGTTTCATGGGTGTTTCAAAGTAATTTATTTTTATAATGGGGTTTAGCTGCTTTTCACTGCTGTGTTTATGCCGCTTTACACCCACTTGACACACTAACAGAGAGATATCAATACATAGGTTTTACGATTATTATTAGTCAGATATATTCTTGTGCGGTGAATAGGGCGTGTTGAGTCCAGTTCTCTGAGCAAGGAGTAGGTCTTGTCTATTACATATTGGGTTTATGGAACGGTATCTGAGCTAATTTGATACCCTTGTTTTATGTATCACCCCACCTCACCTTTCCCGTTAAGCAGCCATAGTGTGTTTTCTGCATGTGTGACTCTGTTCTGTTTTGTAATTCAGTTCAAGTGTAACGGTTTTTACATTCCCTCTATCAGTGATACCTTATGAGAAGTGTCCTTTTCTGTGTGACTTATTTCACTTAGAATCGTCGTACCTAAATCCACTCATCATGCTGCTACTAACCTTACGACATTGATTTCATGGCTGAGTGATATTCCATTGTACATAAGGACCACAACTTCTTTATCCATTTTTCTCTTTCCTGGGATATTTAAGGTGGAATGAAGTGGAGGTCCTGGTCAACAGAGCAGCCCTAAACTTTGAGGTGCTTGTGTTTTGCTGATTTTTAATTTTCCCAATTTATACCCCCATGAGTGGAAGTGCCCTATGCTGTCTGAGCTGTGTTTTTCAGATGTTTCAGGACTCACCGGACACTTCTCCGGAGTGGCTCTTGGCAATTTACATCCCGCCCATCAGTGTAGCAAGGCTCCCATTTCTCCATGGCCTGTCCTGCATTTCTGGTTTTGACACTTTTTTCAGCATGGCCCTTTTGACCGATGGGAAGCGAGACTTCTTTGTAGCGCTGATTTGCCTTTCCAGGTTGCTTGGTTGGCCAAAAAGGGCGTATGCGATTTTTCCTGAATATATTCAGGAAAAAACGCATACGCCCTTTTTGGCCAAGGGCATCATTGTCAACGTTTTGCCGCTTTTCATGTGCTTTAAAGGCGATTCATATCTACCTCCTGAAATCTGTTTCCTGCAATTCTGCCTTGATTTCAAATCCTCTTCTTTGCCTTCCCTCAATATATTTGTGGACGAGAGTTATCATTAATAACTCTGCAGGTTTGTGAATTGCAGTGCCCTGAACCTCCATTTTACAACTCGTTTTTATGGGAGCTGGCCGCAAAATCGCAGAATGGCTTCAGGCCCTGTTCTGGTTCCGGGGGGCAGGCTGAGCCTGTGGTTAATTCTTCTTTCTGATGGGAAAATAGAGTGACCTGTGCCTGTCCCAACACCAAGAGCTAGTCTCTCGTTGGTTCCACGTCTTCCCGTTTATCCTCAGGACAAATTGCAACCTGTACGGAACAGGAGGTTAAAGGTGCTGATGCTCCAAGTAGGGAGCTTGCTAGTAAAGCGGCTGGAATGGCGAACCCGGGCACAAGGAGACGAGAAATGAGGTGCGTTTTAGAAACCTTTCCCCATCACACGGTGTACCATCTTCTGGGTTTCTCATGCATGTTTTTGATGTAGGAAGATGCCCTTGAACCTGGAGATGTGGGACCCATGCGATGGGTACCACGCAGTATTCCTTTAAAGGGTCTGCGTTTGCTCACCCAACCTCACCAAACCTCTCAGCCCCAAGAGTGTCCACCCTTATGTCTCATCCAGCTGTGCATCTAGATATGGTCAATCCAGGTTGCATCACAGCCCCTGAACGCATTGTGTAAGAATTTCTCTCTCTTTCACTGTCTTTGTTTCATGGGTGTTTCAAAGTAATTTATTTTTATAATGGGGTTTAGCTGCTTTTCACTGCTGTGTTTATGCCGCTTTACACCCACTTGACACACTAACAGAGAGATATCAATACATAGGTTTTACGATTATTATTAGTCAGATATATTCTTGTGCGGTGAATAGGGCGTGTTGAGTCCAGTTCTCTGAGCAAGGAGTAGGTCTTGTCTATTACATATTGGGTTTATGGAACGGTATCTGAGCTAATTTGATACCCTTGTTTTATGTATCACCCCACCTCACCTTTCCCGTTAAGCAGCCATAGTGTGTTTTCTGCATGTGTGACTCTGTTCTGTTTTGTAATTCAGTTCAAGTGTAACGGTTTTTACATTCCCTCTATCAGTGATACCTTATGAGAAGTGTCCTTTTCTGTGTGACTTATTTCACTTAGAATCGTCGTACCTAAATCCTCTCATCATGCTGCTACTAACCTTACGACATTGATTTCATGGCTGAGTGATATTCCATTGTACATAAGGATCACAACTTCTTTATCCATTTCTCTCTTTCCTGGGATATTTAAGGTGGAATGAAGTGGAGGTCCTGGTCAACAGAGCAGCCCTAAACTTTGGGGTGCTTGTGTCTTGCTGATTTTTAATTTTCCCAATTTATACCCCCATGAGTGGAAATGCCCTATGCTCTCTAAGCTGTGATTTTCAGATGTTTCAGGACTCACCGGACACTTCTCCGGAGTGGCTCTTGGTAATTTACATCCCGCCCATCAGTGTAGCAAGGCTCCCATTTCTCCATGGCCTGTCCTGCATTTCTGGTTTTGACACTTTTTTCAGCATGACCCTTTTGACCGATGGGAAGCGAGACTTCTTTGTAGCGCTGATTTGCCTTTCCAGGTTGCTTGGTTGGCCAAAAAGGGCGTATGCGTTTTTTCCTGAATATATTCAGGAAAAAACGCATACGCCCTTTTTGGCCAAGGGCATCATTGTCAACGTTTTGCCGCTTTTCATGTGCTTTAAAGGCGATTCGTATCTACCTCCTGAAATCTGTTTCCTGCAATTCTGCCTTGATTTCAAATCCTCTTCTTTGCCTTCCCTCAATATATTTGTGGACGAGAGTTATCATTAATAACTCTGCAGGTTTGTGAATTGCAGTGCCCTGAACCTCCATTTTACAACTCGTTTTTATGGGAGCTGGCCGCAAAATCGCAGAATGGCTTCAGGCCCTGTTCTGGTTCCGGGGGGCAGGCTGAGCCTGTGGTTAATTCTTCTTTCTGATGGGAAAATAGAGTGACCTGTGCCTGTCCCAACACCAAGAGCTAGTCTCTCGTTGGTTCCACGTCTTCCCGTTTATCCTCAGGACAAATTGCAACCTGTATGGAACAGGAGGTTAAAGGTGCTGATGCTCCAAGTAGGGAGCTTGCTAGTAAAGCGGCTGGAATGGCGAACCCGGGCACAAGGAGATGAGAAATGAGGTGCGTTTTAGAAACCTTTCCCCATCACACGGTGTACCATCTTCTGGGTTTCTCATGCATGTTTTTGATGTAGGAAGATGCCCTTGAACCTGGAGATTTGGGACCCATGCGATGGGTACCAGGCAGTATTACATTAAAGGGTCTGCGTTTGCTCACCCAACCTCACCAAACCTCTCAGCCCCAAGAGTGTCCACCCTTATGTCTCATCCAGCTGTGCATCTAGATATGGTCAATCCAGGTTGCATCACAGCCCCTGAACGCATTGTGTAAGAATTTCTCTCTCTTTCACTGTCTTTGTTTCATGGGTGTTTCAAAGTAATTTATTTTTATAATGGGGTTTAGCTGCTTTTCACTGCTGTGTTTATGCCGCTTTACACCCACTTGACACACTAACAGAGAGATATCAATACATAGGTTTTACGATTATTATTAGTCAGATATATTCTTGTGCGGTGAATAGGGCGTGTTGAGTCCAGTTCTCTGAGCAAGGAGTAGGTCTTGTCTATTACATATTGGGTTTATGGAACGGTATCTGAGCTAATTTGATACCCTTGTTTTATGTATCACCCCACCTCACCTTTCCCGTTAAGCAGCCATAGTGTGTTTTCTGCATGTGTGACTCTGTTCTGTTTTGTAATTCAGTTCAAGTGTAACGGTTTTTACATTCCCTCTATCAGTGATACCTTATGAGAAGTGTCCTTTTCTGTGTGACTTATTTCACTTAGAATCGTCGTACCTAAATCCACTCATCATGCTGCTACTAACCTTACGACATTGATTTCATGGCTGAGTGATATTCCATTGTACATAAGGACCACAACTTCTTTATCCATTTTTCTCTTTCCTGGGATATTTAAGGTGGAATGAAGTGGAGGTCCTGGTCAACAGAGCAGCCCTAAACTTTGGGGTGCTTGTGTCTTGCTGATTTTTAATTTTCCCAATTTATACCCCCATGAGTGGAAGTGCCCTATGCTCTCTGAGCTGTGTTTTTCAGATGTTTCAGGACTCACCGGACACTTCTCCGGAGTGGCTCTTGGCAATTTACATCCCGCCCATCAGTGTAGCAAGGCTCCCATTTCTCCATGGCCTGTCCTGCATTTCTGGTTTTGACACATTTTTCAGCATGGCCCTTTTGACCGATGGGAAGCGAGACTTCTTTGTAGCGCTGATTTGCCTTTCCAGGTTGCTTGGTTGGCCAAAAAGGGCGTATGCGTTTTTTCCTGAATATATTCAGGAAAAAACGCATACGCCCTTTTTGGCCAGGGGCATCATTGTCAACGTTTTGCCGTTTTTCATGTGCTTTAAAGGCGATTCGTATCTACCTCCTGAAATCTGTTTCCTGCAATTCTGCCTTGATTTCAAATCCTCTTCTTTGCCTTCCCTCAATATATTTGTGGACGAGAGTTATCATTTATAATTCTGCAGGTTTGTGAATTGCAGTGCCCTGAACCTCCATTTTACAACTCGTTTTTATGGGAGCTGGCGGCAAAATCGCAGAATGGCTTCAGGCCCTGTTCTGGTTCCGGGGGGCAGGCTGAGCCTGTGGTTAATTCTTCTTTCTGATGGGAAAATAGAGTGACCTGTGCCTGTCCCAACACCAAGAGCTAGTCTCTCGTTGGTTCCACGTCTTCCCGTTTATCCTCAGGACAAATTGCAACCTGTACGGAACAGGAGGTTAAAGGTGCTGATGCTCCAAGTAGGGAGCTTGCTAGTAAAGCGGCTGGAATGGCGAACCCGGGCACAAGGAGATGAGAAATGAGGTGCGTTTTAGAAACCTTTCCCCATCACACGGTGTACCATCTTCTGGGTTTCTCATGCATGTTTTTGATGTAGGAAGATGCCCTTGAACCTGGAGATTTGGGACCCATGCGATGGGTACCACGCAGTATTCCTTTAAAGGGTCTGCATTTGCTCACCCAACCTCACCAAACCTCTCAGCCCCAAGAGTGTCCACCCTTATGTCTCATCCAGCTGTGCGTCTAGATATGGTCAATCCAGGTTGCATCACAGCCCCTGAACTCATTGTGTAAGAATTTCTCTCTCTTTCACTGTCTTTGTTTCATGGGTGTTTCAAAGTAATTTATTTTTATAATGGGGTTTAGCTGCTTTTCACTGCTGTGTTTATGCCGCTTTACACCCACTTGACACACTAACAGAGAGATATCAATACATAGGTTTTACGATTATTATTAGTCAGATATATTCTAGTGTGGTGAATAGGGCGTGTTGAGTCCAGTTCTCTGAGCAAGGAGTAGGTCTTGTCTATTACATATTGGGTTTATGGAACGGTATCTGAGCTAATTTGATACCCTTGTTTTATGTATCACCCCACCTCACCTTTCCCGTTAAGCAGCCATAGTGTGTTTTCTGCATGTGTGACTCTGTTCTGTTTTGTAATTCAGTTCAAGTGTAACGGTTTTTACATTCCCTCTATCAGTGATACCTTATGAGAAGTGTCCTTTTCTGTGTGACTTATTTCACTTAGAATCGTCGTACCTAAATCCACTCATCATGCTGCTACTAACCTTACGACATTGATTTCATGGCTGAGTGATATTCCATTGTACATAAGGACCACAACTTCTTTATCCATTTTTCTCTTTCCTGGGATATTTAAGGTGGAATGAAGTGGAGGTCCTGGTCAACAGAGCAGCCCTAAACTTTGGGGTGCTTGTGTCTTGCTGATTTTTAATTTTCCCAATTTATACCCCCATGAGTGGAAGTGCCCTATGCTCTCTAAGCTGTGTTTTTCAGATGTTTCAGGACTCACCGGACACTTCTCCAGAGTGGCTCTTGGCAATTTACATCCCGCCCATCAGTGTAGCAAGGCTCCCATTTCTCCATGGCCTGTCCTGCATTTCTGGTTTTGACACTTTTTTCAGCATGGCCCTTTTGACCGATGGGAAGCGAGACTTGTTTGTAGCGCTGATTTGCCTTTCCAGGTTGCTTGGTTGGCCAAAAAGGGCGTATGCGTTTTTTCCTGAATATATTCAGGAAAAAACGCATACGCCCTTTTTGGCCAAGGGCATCATTGTCAACGTTTTGCCGCTTTTCATGTGCTTTAAAGGCGATTCGTATCTACCTCCTGAAATCTCTTTCCTGCAATTCTGCCTTGATTTCAAATCCTCTTCTTTGCCTTCCCTCAATATATTTGTGGACGAGAGTTATCATTTATAACTCTGCAGGTTTGTGAATTGCAGTGCCCTGAACCTCCATTTTACAACTCGTTTTTATGGGAGCTGGCCGCAAAATCGCAGGATGGCTTCAGGCCCTGTTCTGGTTCCGGGGGGCAGGCTGAGCCTGTGGTTAATTCTTCTTTCTGATGGGAAAATAGAGTGACCTGTGCCTGTCCCAACACCAAGAGCTAGTCTCTCGTTGGTTCCACGTCTTCCCGTTTATCCTCAGGACAAATTGCAACCTGTATGGAACAGGAGGTTAAAGGTGCTGATGCTCCAAGTAGGGAGCTTGCTAGTAAAGCGGCTGGAATGGCGAACCCGGGCACAAGGAGATGAGAAATGAGGTGCGTTTTAGAAACCTTTCCCCATCACACGGTGTACCATCTTCTGGGTTTCTCATGCATGTTTTTGATGTAGGAAGATGCCCTTGAACCTGGAGATTTGGGACCCATGCGATGGGTACCACGCAGTATTACTTTAAAGGGTCTGCGTTTGCTCACCCAACCTCACCAAACCTCTCAGCCCCAAGAGTGTCCACCCTTATGTCTCATCCAGCTGTGCGTCTAGATATGGTCAATCCAGGTTGCATCACAGCCCCTGAACGCATTGTGTAAGAATTTCTCTCTCTTTCACTGTCTTTGTTTCATGGGTGTTTCAAAGTAATTTATTTTTATAATGGGGTTTAGCTGCTTTTCACTGCTGTGTTTATGCCGCTTTACACCCACTTGACACACTAACAGAGAGATATCAATACATAGGTTTTACGATTATTATTAGTCAGATATATTCTTGTGCGGTGAATAGGGCGTGTTGAGTCCAGTTCTCTGAGCAAGGAGTAGGTCTTGTCTATTACATATTGAGTTTATGGAACGGTATCTGAGCTAATTTGATACCCTTGTTTTATGTATCACCCCACCTCACCTTTCCCGTTAAGCAGCCATAGTGTGTTTTCTGCATGTGTGACTCTGTTCTGTTTTGTAATTCAGTTCAAGTGTAACGGTTTTTACATTCCCTCTATCAGTGATACCTTATGAGAAGTGTCCTTTTCTGTGTGACTTATTTCACTTAGAATCGTCGTACCTAAATCCACTCATCATGCTGCTACTAACCTTACGACATTGATTTCATGGCTGAGTGATATTCCATTGTACATAAGGACCACAACTTCTTTATCCATTTTTCTCTTTCCTGGGATATTTAAGGTGGAATGAAGTGGAGGTCCTGGTCAACAGAGCAGCCCTAAACTTTGGGGTGCTTGTGTCTTGCTGATTTTTAATTTTCCCAATTTATACCCCCATGAGTGGAAGTGCCCTATGCTCTCTAAGCTGTGTTTTTCAGATGTTTCAGGACTCACCGGACACTTCTCCAGAGTGGCTCTTGGCAATTTACATCCCGCCCATCAGTGTAGCAAGGCTCCCATTTCTCCATGGCCTGTCCTGCATTTCTGGTTTTGACACTTTTTTCAGCATGGCCCTTTTGACCGATGGGAAGCGAGACTTGTTTGTAGCGCTGATTTGCCTTTCCAGGTTGCTTGGTTGGCCAAAAAGGGCGTATGCGTTTTTTCCTGAATATATTCAGGAAAAAACGCATACGCCCTTTTTGGCCAAGGGCATCATTGTCAACGTTTTGCCGCTTTTCATGTGCTTTAAAGGCGATTCGTATCTACCTCCTGAAATCTCTTTCCTGCAATTCTGCCTTGATTTCAAATCCTCTTCTTTGCCTTCCCTCAATATATTTGTGGACGAGAGTTATCATTTATAACTCTGCAGGTTTGTGAATTGCAGTGCCCTGAACCTCCATTTTACAACTCGTTTTTATGGGAGCTGGCCGCAAAATCGCAGAATGGCTTCAGGCCCTGTTCTGGTTCCGGGGGGCAGGCTGAGCCTGTGGTTAATTCTTCTTTCTGATGGGAAAATAGAGTGACCTGTGCCTGTCCCAACACCAAGAGCTAGTCTCTCGTTGGTTCCACGTCTTCCCGTTTATCCTCAGGACAAATTGCAACCTGTACGGAACAGGAGGTTAAAGGTGCTGATGCTCCAAGTAGGGAGCTTGCTAGTAAAGCGGCTGGAATGGCGAACCCGGGCACAAGGAGACGAGAAATGAGGTGCGTTTTAGAAACCTTTCCCCATCACACGGTGTACCATCTTCTGGGTTTCTCATGCATGTTTTTGATGTAGGAAGATGCCCTTGAACCTGGAGATTTGGGACCCATGCGATGGGTACCACGCAGTATTCCTTTAAAGGGTCTGCGTTTGCTCACCCAACCTCACCAAACCTCTCAGCCCCAAGAGTGTCCACCCTTATGTCTCATCCAGCTGTGCGTCTAGATATGGTCAATCCAGGTTGCATCACAGCCCCTGAACGCATTGTGTAAGAATTTCTCTCTCTTTCACTGTCTTTGTTTCATGGGTGTTTCAAAGTAATTTATTTTTATAATGGGGTTTAGCTGCTTTTCACTGCTGTGTTTATGCCGCTTTACACCCACTTGACACACTAACAGAGAGATATCAATACATAGGTTTTACGATTATTATTAGTCAGATATATTCTTGTGCGGTGAATAGGGCGTGTTGAGTCCAGTTCTCTGAGCAAGGAGTAGGTCTTGTCTATTACATATTGGGTTTATGGAACGGTATCTGAGCTAATTTGATACCCTTGTTTTATGTATCACCCCACCTCACCTTTCCCGTTAAGCAGCCATAGTGTGTTTTCTGCATGTGTGACTCTGTTCTGTTTTGTAATTCAGTTCAAGTGTAACGGTTTTTACATTCCCTCTATCAGTGATACCTTATGAGAAGTGTCCTTTTCTGTGTGACTTATTTCACTTAGAATCGTCGTACCTAAATCCTCTCATCATGCTGCTACTAACCTTACGACATTGATTTCATGGCTGAGTGATATTCCATTGTACATAAGGATCACAACTTCTTTATCCATTTCTCTCTTTCCTGGGATATTTAAGGTGGAATGAAGTGGAGGTCCTGGTCAACAGAGCAGCCCTAAACTTTGGGGTGCTTGTGTCTTGCTGATTTTTAATTTTCCCAATTTATACCCCCATGAGTGGAAGTGCCCTATGCTCTCTAAGCTGTGATTTTCAGATGTTTCAGGACTCACCGGACACTTCTCCGGAGTGGCTCTTGGCAATTTACATCCCGCCCATCAGTGTAGCAAGGCTCCCATTTCTCCATGGCCTGTCCTGCATTTCTGGTTTTGACACTTTTTTCAGCATGACCCTTTTGACCGATGGGAAGCGAGACTTCTTTGTAGCGCTGATTTGCCTTTCCAGGTTGCTTGGTTGGCCAAAAAGGGCGTATGCGTTTTTTCCTGAATATATTCAGGAAAAAACGCATACGCCCTTTTTGGCCAAGGGCATCATTGTCAACGTTTTGCCGCTTTTCATGTGCTTTAAAGGCGATTCGTATCTACCTCCTGAAATCTGTTTCCTGCAATTCTGCCTTGATTTCAAATCCTCTTCTTTGCCTTCCCTCAATATATTTGTGGACGAGAGTTATCATTAATAACTCTGCAGGTTTGTGAATTGCAGTGCCCTGAACCTCCATTTTACAACTCGTTTTTATGGGAGCTGGCCGCAAAATCGCAGAATGGCTTCAGGCCCTGTTCTGGTTCCGGGGGGCAGGCTGAGCCTGTGGTTAATTCTTCTTTCTGATGGGAAAATAGAGTGACCTGTGCCTGTCCCAACACCAAGAGCTAGTCTCTCGTTGGTTCCACGTCTTCCCGTTTATCCTCAGGACAAATTGCAACCTGTACGGAACAGGAGGTTAAAGGTGCTGATGCTCCAAGTAGGGAGCTTGCTAGTAAAGCGGCTGGAATGGCGAACCCGGGCACAAGGAGATGAGAAATGAGGTGCGTTTTAGAAACCTTTCCCCATCACACGGTGTACCATCTTCTGGGTTTCTCATGCATGTTTTTGATGTAGGAAGATGCCCTTGAACCTGGAGATTTGGGACCCATGCGATGGGTACCAGGCAGTATTACATTAAAGGGTCTGCGTTTGCTCACCCAACCTCACCAAACCTCTCAGCCCCAAGAGTGTCCACCCTTATGTCTCATCCAGCTGTGCATCTAGATATGGTCAATCCAGGTTGCATCACAGCCCCTGAACGCATTGTGTAAGAATTTCTCTCTCTTTCACTGTCTTTGTTTCATGGGTGTTTCAAAGTAATTTATTTTTATAATGGGGTTTAGCTGCTTTTCACTGCTGTGTTTATGCCGCTTTACACCCACTTGACACAATAACAGAGAGATATCAATACATAGGTTTTACGATTATTATTAGTCAGATATATTCTAGTGTGGTGAATAGGGCGTGTTGAGTCCAGTTCTCTGAGCAAGGAGTAGGTCTTGTCTATTACATATTGGGTTTATGGAACGGTATCTGAGCTAATTTGATACCCTTGTTTTATGTATCACCCCACCTCACCTTTCCCGTTAAGCAGCCATAGTGTGTTTTCTGCATGTGTGACTCTGTTCTGTTTTGTAATTCAGTTCAAGTGTAACGGTTTTTACATTCCCTCTATCAGTGATACCTTATGAGAAGTGTCCTTTTCTGTGTGACTTATTTCACTTAGAATCGTCGTACCTAAATCCACTCATCATGCTGCTACTAACCTTACGACATTGATTTCATGGCTGAGTGATATTCCATTGTACATAAGGACCACAACTTCTTTATCCATTTTTCTCTTTCCTGGGATATTTAAGGTGGAATGAAGTGGAGGTCCTGGTCAACAGAGCAGCCCTAAACTTTGGGGTGCTTGTGTCTTGCTGATTTTTAATTTTCCCAATTTATACCCCCATGAGTGGAAGTGCCCTATGCTCTCTGAGCTGTGTTTTTCAGATGTTTCAGGACTCACCGGACACTTCTCCGGAGTGGCTCTTGGCAATTTACATCCCGCCCATCAGTGTAGCAAGGCTCCCATTTCTCCATGGCCTGTCCTGCATTTCTGGTTTTGACACATTTTTCAGCATGGCCCTTTTGACCGATGGGAAGCGAGACTTCTTTGTAGCGCTGATTTGCCTTTCCAGGTTGCTTGGTTGGCCAAAAAGGGCGTATGCGTTTTTTCCTGAATATATTCAGGAAAAAACGCATACGCCCTTTTTGGCCAGGGGCATCATTGTCAACGTTTTGCCGTTTTTCATGTGCTTTAAAGGCGATTCGTATCTACCTCCTGAAATCTGTTTCCTGCAATTCTGCCTTGATTTCAAATCCTCTTCTTTGCCTTCCCTCAATATATTTGTGGACGAGAGTTATCATTTATAATTCTGCAGGTTTGTGAATTGCAGTGCCCTGAACCTCCATTTTACAACTCGTTTTTATGGGAGCTGGCCGCAAAATCGCAGAATGGCTTCAGGCCCTGTTCTGGTTCCGGGGGGCAGGCTGAGCCTGTGGTTAATTCTTCTTTCTGATGGGAAAATAGAGTGACCTGTGCCTGTCCCAACACCAAGAGCTAGTCTCTCGTTGGTTCCACGTCTTCCCGTTTATCCTCAGGACAAATTGCAACCTGTACGGAACAGGAGGTTAAAGGTGCTGATGCTCCAAGTAGGGAGCTTGCTAGTAAAGCGGCTGGAATGGCGAACCCGGGCACAAGGAGATGAGAAATGAGGTGCGTTTTAGAAACCTTTCCCCATCACACGGTGTACCATCTTCTGGGTTTCTCATGCATGTTTTTGATGTAGGAAGATGCCCTTGAACCTGGAGATTTGGGACCCATGCGATGGGTACCACGCAGTATTCCTTTAAAGGGTCTGCGTTTGCTCACCCAACCTCACCAAACCTCTCAGCCCCAAGAGTGTCCACCCTTATGTCTCATCCAGCTGTGCGTCTAGATATGGTCAATCCAGGTTGCATCACAGCCCCTGAACTCATTGTGTAAGAATTTCTCTCTCTTTCACTGTCTTTGTTTCATGGGTGTTTCAAAGTAATTTATTTTTATAATGGGGTTTAGCTGCTTTTCACTGCTGTGTTTATGCCGCTTTACACCCACTTGACACACTAACAGAGAGATATCAATACATAGGTTTTACGATTATTATTAGTCAGATATATTCTAGTGTGGTGAATAGGGCGTGTTGAGTCCAGTTCTCTGAGCAAGGAGTAGGTCTTGTCTATTACATATTGGGTTTATGGAACGGTATCTGAGCTAATTTGATACCCTTGTTTTATGTATCACCCCACCTCACCTTTCCCGTTAAGCAGCCATAGTGTGTTTTCTGCATGTGTGACTCTGTTCTGTTTTGTAATTCAGTTCAAGTGTAACGGTTTTTACATTCCCTCTATCAGTGATACCTTATGAGAAGTGTCCTTTTCTGTGTGACTTATTTCACTTAGAATCGTCGTACCTAAATCCACTCATCATGCTGCTACTAACCTTACGACATTGATTTCATGGCTGAGTGATATTCCATTGTACATAAGGACCACCACTTCTTTATCCATTTTTCTCTTTCCTGGGATATTTAAGGTGGAATGAAGTGGAGGTCCTGGTCAAGAGAGCAGCCCTAAACTTTGGGGTGCTTGTGTCTTGCTGATTTTTAATTTTCCCAATTTATACCCCCATGAGTGGAAGTGCCCTATGCTCTCTAAGCTGTGTTTTTCAGATGTTTCAGGACTCACCGGACACTTCTCCAGAGTGGCTCTTGGCAATTTACATCCCGCCCATCAGTGTAGCAAGGCTCCCATTTCTCCATGGCCTGTCCTGCATTTCTGGTTTTGACACTTTTTTCAGCATGGCCCTTTTGACCGATGGGAAGCGAGACTTCTTTGTAGCGCTGCTTTGCCTTTCCAGGTTGCTTGGTTGGCCAAAAAGGGCGTATGCGTTTTTTCCTGAATATATTCAGGAAAAAACGCATACGCCCTTTTTGGCCAAGGGCATCATTGTCAACGTTTTGCCGCTTTTCATGTGCTTTAAAGGCGATTCGTATCTACCTCCTGAAATCTCTTTCCTTCAATTCTGCCTTGATTTCAAATCCTCTTCTTTGCCTTCCCTCAATATATTTGTGGACGAGAGTTATCATTTATAACTCTGCAGGTTTGTGAATTGCAGTGCCCTGAACCTCCATTTTACAACTCGTTTTTATGGGAGCTGGCCGCAAAATCGCAGGATGGCTTCAGGCCCTGTTCTGGTTCCGGGGGGCAGGCTGAGCCTGTGGTTAATTCTTCTTTCTGATGGGAAAATAGAGTGACCTGTGCCTGTCCCAACACCAAGAGCTAGTCTCTCGTTGGTTCCACGTCTTCCCGTTTATCCTCAGGACAAATTGCAACCTGTATGGAACAGGAGGTTAAAGGTGCTGATGCTCCAAGTAGGGAGCTTGCTAGTAAAGCGGCTGGAATGGCGAACCCGGGCACAAGGAGATGAGAAATGAGGTGCGTTTTAGAAACCTTTCCCCATCACACGGTGTACCATCTTCTGGGTTTCTCATGCATGTTTTTGATGTAGGAAGATGCCCTTGAACCTGGAGATTTGGGACCCATGCGATGGGTACCACGCAGTATTACTTTAAAGGGTCTGCGTTTGCTCACCCAACCTCACCAAACCTCTCAGCCCCAAGAGTGTCCACCCTTATGTCTCATCCAGCTGTGCGTCTAGATATGGTCAATCCAGGTTGCATCACAGCCCCTGAACGCATTGTGTAAGAATTTCTCTCTCTTTCACTGTCTTTGTTTCATGGGTGTTTCAAAGTAATTTATTTTTATAATGGGGTTTAGCTGCTTTTCACTGCTGTGTTTATGCCGCTTTACACCCACTTGACACACTAACAGAGAGATATCAATACATAGGTTTTACGATTATTATTAGTCAGATATATTCTTGTGCGGTGAATAGGGCGTGTTGAGTCCAGTTCTCTGAGCAAGGAGTAGGTCTTGTCTATTACATATTGAGTTTATGGAACGGTATCTGAGCTAATTTGATACCCTTGTTTTATGTATCACCCCACCTCACCTTTCCCGTTAAGCAGCCATAGTGTGTTTTCTGCATGTGTGACTCTGTTCTGTTTTGTAATTCAGTTCAAGTGTAACGGTTTTTACATTCCCTCTATCAGTGATACCTTATGAGAAGTGTCCTTTTCTGTGTGACTTATTTCACTTAGAATCGTCGTACCTAAATCCACTCATCATGCTGCTACTAACCTTACGACATTGATTTCATGGCTGAGTGATATTCCATTGTACATAAGGACCACAACTTCTTTATCCATTTTTCTCTTTCCTGGGATATTTAAGGTGGAATGAAGTGGAGGTCCTGGTCAACAGAGCAGCCCTAAACTTTGGGGTGCTTGTGTCTTGCTGATTTTTAATTTTCCCAATTTATACCCCCATGAGTGGAAGTGCCCTATGCTCTCTAAGCTGTGTTTTTCAGATGTTTCAGGACTCACCGGACACTTCTCCAGAGTGGCTCTTGGCAATTTACATCCCGCCCATCAGTGTAGCAAGGCTCCCATTTCTCCATGGCCTGTCCTGCATTTCTGGTTTTGACACTTTTTTCAGCATGGCCCTTTTGACCGATGGGAAGCGAGACTTGTTTGTAGCGCTGATTTGCCTTTCCAGGTTGCTTGGTTGGCCAAAAAGGGCGTATGCGTTTTTTCCTGAATATATTCAGGAAAAAACGCATACGCCCTTTTTGGCCAAGGGCATCATTGTCAACGTTTTGCCGCTTTTCATGTGCTTTAAAGGCGATTCGTATCTACCTCCTGAAATCTCTTTCCTGCAATTCTGCCTTGATTTCAAATCCTCTTCTTTGCCTTCCCTCAATATATTTGTGGACGAGAGTTATCATTTATAACTCTGCAGGTTTGTGAATTGCAGTGCCCTGAACCTCCATTTTACAACTCGTTTTTATGGGAGCTGGCCGCAAAATCGCAGAATGGCTTCAGGCCCTGTTCTGGTTCCGGGGGGCAGGCTGAGCCTGTGGTTAATTCTTCTTTCTGATGGGAAAATAGAGTGACCTGTGCCTGTCCCAACACCAAGAGCTAGTCTCTCGTTGGTTCCACGTCTTCCCGTTTATCCTCAGGACAAATTGCAACCTGTACGGAACAGGAGGTTAAAGGTGCTGATGCTCCAAGTAGGGAGCTTGCTAGTAAAGCGGCTGGAATGGCGAACCCGGGCACAAGGAGACGAGAAATGAGGTGCGTTTTAGAAACCTTTCCCCATCACACGGTGTACCATCTTCTGGGTTTCTCATGCATGTTTTTGATGTAGGAAGATGCCCTTGAACCTGGAGATTTGGGACCCATGCGATGGGTACCACGCAGTATTCCTTTAAAGGGTCTGCGTTTGCTCACCCAACCTCACCAAACCTCTCAGCCCCAAGAGTGTCCACCCTTATGTCTCATCCAGCTGTGCGTCTAGATATGGTCAATCCAGGTTGCATCACAGCCCCTGAACGCATTGTGTAAGAATTTCTCTCTCTTTCACTGTCTTTGTTTCATGGGTGTTTCAAAGTAATTTATTTTTATAATGGGGTTTAGCTGCTTTTCACTGCTGTGTTTATGCCGCTTTACACCCACTTGACACACTAACAGAGAGATATCAATACATAGGTTTTACGATTATTATTAGTCAGATATATTCTTGTGCGGTGAATAGGGCGTGTTGAGTCCAGTTCTCTGAGCAAGGAGTAGGTCTTGTCTATTACATATTGGGTTTATGGAACGGTATCTGAGCTAATTTGATACCCTTGTTTTATGTATCACCCCACCTCACCTTTCCCGTTAAGCAGCCATAGTGTGTTTTCTGCATGTGTGACTCTGTTCTGTTTTGTAATTCAGTTCAAGTGTAACGGTTTTTACATTCCCTCTATCAGTGATACCTTATGAGAAGTGTCCTTTTCTGTGTGACTTATTTCACTTAGAATCGTCGTACCTAAATCCTCTCATCATGCTGCTACTAACCTTACGACATTGATTTCATGGCTGAGTGATATTCCATTGTACATAAGGATCACAACTTCTTTATCCATTTCTCTCTTTCCTGGGATATTTAAGGTGGAATGAAGTGGAGGTCCTGGTCAACAGAGCAGCCCTAAACTTTGGGGTGCTTGTGTCTTGCTGATTTTTAATTTTCCCAATTTATACCCCCATGAGTGGAAGTGCCCTATGCTCTCTAAGCTGTGATTTTCAGATGTTTCAGGACTCACCGGACACTTCTCCGGAGTGGCTCTTGGCAATTTACATCCCGCCCATCAGTGTAGCAAGGCTCCCATTTCTCCATGGCCTGTCCTGCATTTCTGGTTTTGACACTTTTTTCAGCATGACCCTTTTGACCGATGGGAAGCGAGACTTCTTTGTAGCGCTGATTTGCCTTTCCAGGTTGCTTGGTTGGCCAAAAAGGGCGTATGCGTTTTTTCCTGAATATATTCAGGAAAAAACGCATACGCCCTTTTTGGCCAAGGGCATCATTGTCAACGTTTTGCCGCTTTTCATGTGCTTTAAAGGCGATTCGTATCTACCTCCTGAAATCTGTTTCCTGCAATTCTGCCTTGATTTCAAATCCTCTTCTTTGCCTTCCCTCAATATATTTGTGGACGAGAGTTATCATTAATAACTCTGCAGGTTTGTGAATTGCAGTGCCCTGAACCTCCATTTTACAACTCGTTTTTATGGGAGCTGGCCGCAAAATCGCAGAATGGCTTCAGGCCCTGTTCTGGTTCCGGGGGGCAGGCTGAGCCTGTGGTTAATTCTTCTTTCTGATGGGAAAATAGAGTGACCTGTGCCTGTCCCAACACCAAGAGCTAGTCTCTCGTTGGTTCCACGTCTTCCCGTTTATCCTCAGGACAAATTGCAACCTGTACGGAACAGGAGGTTAAAGGTGCTGATGCTCCAAGTAGGGAGCTTGCTAGTAAAGCGGCTGGAATGGCGAACCCGGGCACAAGGAGATGAGAAATGAGGTGCGTTTTAGAAACCTTTCCCCATCACACGGTGTACCATCTTCTGGGTTTCTCATGCATGTTTTTGATGTAGGAAGATGCCCTTGAACCTGGAGATTTGGGACCCATGCGATGGGTACCAGGCAGTATTACATTAAAGGGTCTGCGTTTGCTCACCCAACCTCACCAAACCTCTCAGCCCCAAGAGTGTCCACCCTTATGTCTCATCCAGCTGTGCATCTAGATATGGTCAATCCAGGTTGCATCACAGCCCCTGAACGCATTGTGTAAGAATTTCTCTCTCTTTCACTGTCTTTGTTTCATGGGTGTTTCAAAGTAATTTATTTTTATAATGGGGTTTAGCTGCTTTTCACTGCTGTGTTTATGCCGCTTTACACCCACTTGACACAATAACAGAGAGATATCAATACATAGGTTTTACGATTATTATTAGTCAGATATATTCTAGTGTGGTGAATAGGGCGTGTTGAGTCCAGTTCTCTGAGCAAGGAGTAGGTCTTGTCTATTACATATTGGGTTTATGGAACGGTATCTGAGCTAATTTGATACCCTTGTTTTATGTATCACCCCACCTCACCTTTCCCGTTAAGCAGCCATAGTGTGTTTTCTGCATGTGTGACTCTGTTCTGTTTTGTAATTCAGTTCAAGTGTAACGGTTTTTACATTCCCTCTATCAGTGATACCTTATGAGAAGTGTCCTTTTCTGTGTGACTTATTTCACTTAGAATCGTCGTACCTAAATCCACTCATCATGCTGCTACTAACCTTACGACATTGATTTCATGGCTGAGTGATATTCCATTGTACATAAGGACCACAACTTCTTTATCCATTTTTCTCTTTCCTGGGATATTTAAGGTGGAATGAAGTGGAGGTCCTGGTCAACAGAGCAGCCCTAAACTTTGGGGTGCTTGTGTCTTGCTGATTTTTAATTTTCCCAATTTATACCCCCATGAGTGGAAGTGCCCTATGCTCTCTGAGCTGTGTTTTTCAGATGTTTCAGGACTCACCGGACACTTCTCCGGAGTGGCTCTTGGCAATTTACATCCCGCCCATCAGTGTAGCAAGGCTCCCATTTCTCCATGGCCTGTCCTGCATTTCTGGTTTTGACACATTTTTCAGCATGGCCCTTTTGACCGATGGGAAGCGAGACTTCTTTGTAGCGCCGATTTGCCTTTCCAGGTTGCTTGGTTGGCCAAAAAGGGCGTATGCGTTTTTTCCTGAATATATTCAGGAAAAAACGCATACGCCCTTTTTGGCCAGGGGCATCATTGTCAACGTTTTGCCGTTTTTCATGTGCTTTAAAGGCGATTCGTATCTACCTCCTGAAATCTGTTTCCTGCAATTCTGCCTTGATTTCAAATCCTCTTCTTTGCCTTCCCTCAATATATTTGTGGACGAGAGTTATCATTTATAATTCTGCAGGTTTGTGAATTGCAGTGCCCTGAACCTCCATTTTACAACTCGTTTTTATGGGAGCTGGCCGCAAAATCGCAGAATGGCTTCAGGCCCTGTTCTGGTTCCGGGGGGCAGGCTGAGCCTGTGGTTAATTCTTCTTTCTGATGGGAAAATAGAGTGACCTGTGCCTGTCCCAACACCAAGAGCTAGTCTCTCGTTGGTTCCACGTCTTCCCGTTTATCCTCAGGACAAATTGCAACCTGTACGGAACAGGAGGTTAAAGGTGCTGATGCTCCAAGTAGGGAGCTTGCTAGTAAAGCGGCTGGAATGGCGAACCCGGGCACAAGGAGATGAGAAATGAGGTGCGTTTTAGAAACCTTTCCCCATCACACGGTGTACCATCTTCTGGGTTTCTCATGCATGTTTTTGATGTAGGAAGATGCCCTTGAACCTGGAGATTTGGGACCCATGCGATGGGTACCACGCAGTATTCCTTTAAAGGGTCTGCGTTTGCTCACCCAACCTCACCAAACCTCTCAGCCCCAAGAGTGTCCACCCTTATGTCTCATCCAGCTGTGCGTCTAGATATGGTCAATCCAGGTTGCATCACAGCCCCTGAACTCATTGTGTAAGAATTTCTCTCTCTTTCACTGTCTTTGTTTCATGGGTTTTTCGAAGTAATTTATTTTTATAATGGGGTTTAGCTGCTTTTCACTGCTGTGTTTATGCCGCTTTACACCCACTTGACACACTAACAGAGAGATATCAATACATAGGTTTTACGATTATTATTAGTCAGATATATTCTTGTGCGGTGAATAGGGCGTGTTGAGTCCAGTTCTCTGAGCAAGGAGTAGGTCTTGTCTATTACATATTGAGTTTATGGAACGGTATCTGAGCTAATTTGATACCCTTGTTTTATGTATCACCCCACCTCACCTTTCCCGTTAAGCAGCCATAGTGTGTTTTCTGCATGTGTGACTCTGTTCTGTTTTGTAATTCAGTTCAAGTGTAACGGTTTTTACATTCCCTCTATCAGTGATACCTTATGAGAAGTGTCCTTTTCTGTGTGACTTATTTCACTTAGAATCGTCGTACCTAAATCCACTCATCATGCTGCTACTAACCTTACGACATTGATTTCATGGCTGAGTGATATTCCATTGTACATAAGGACCACAACTTCTTTATCCATTTTTCTCTTTCCTGGGATATTTAAGGTGGAATGAAGTGGAGGTCCTGGTCAAGAGAGCAGCCCTAAACTTTGGGGTGCTTGTGTCTTGCTGATTTTTAATTTTCCCAATTTATACCCCCATGAGTGGAAGTGCCCTATGCTCTCTAAGCTGTGTTTTTCAGGTGTTTCAGGACTCACCGGACACTTCTCCAGAGTGGCTCTTGGCAATTTACATCCCGCCCATCAGTGTAGCAAGGCTCCCATTTCTCCATGGCCTGTCCTGCATTTCTGGTTTTGACACTTTTTTCAGCATGGCCCTTTTGACCGATGGGAAGCGAGACTTCTTTGTAGCGCTGATTTGCCTTTCCAGGTGGCTTGGTTGGCCAAAAAGGGCGTATGCGTTTTTTCCTGAATATATTCAGGAAAAAACGCATACGCCCTTTTTGGCCAAGGGCATCATTGTCAACGTTTTGCCGCTTTTCATGTGCTTTAAAGGCGATTCGTATCTACCTCCTGAAATCTCTTTCCTGCAATTCTGCCTTGATTTCAAATCCTCTTCTTTGCCTTCCCTCAATATATTTGTGGACGAGAGTTATCATTTATAACTCTGCAGGTTTGTGAATTGCAGTGCCCTGAACCTCCATTTTACAACTCGTTTTTATGGGAGCTGGCCGCAAAATCGCAGGATGGCTTCAGGCCCTGTTCTGGTTCCGGGGGGCAGGCTGAGCCTGTGGTTAATTCTTCTTTCTGATGGGAAAATAGAGTGACCTGTGCCTGTCCCAACACCAAGAGCTAGTCTCTCGTTGGTTCCACGTCTTCCCGTTTATCCTCAGGACAAATTGCAACCTGTATGGAACAGGAGGTTAAAGGTGCTGATGCTCCAAGTAGGGAGCTTGCTAGTAAAGCGGCTGGAATGGCGAACCCGGGCACAAGGAGATGAGAAATGAGGTGCGTTTTAGAAACCTTTCCCCATCACACGGTGTACCATCTTCTGGGTTTCTCATGCATGTTTTTGATGTAGGAAGATGCCCTTGAACCTGGAGATTTGGGACCCATGCGATGGGTACCACGCAGTATTCCTTTAAAGGGTCTGCGTTTGCTCACCCAACCTCACCAAACCTCTCAGCCCCAAGAGTGTCCACCCTTATGTCTCATCCAGCTGTGCGTCTAGATATGGTCAATCCAGGTTGCATCACAGCCCCTGAACGCATTGTGTAAGAATTTCTCTCTCTTTCACTGTCTTTGTTTCATGGGTGTTTCAAAGTAATTTATTTTTATAATGGGGTTTAGCTGCTTTTCACTGCTGTGTTTATGCCGCTTTACACCCACTTGACCCAATAACAGAGAGATATCAATACATAGGTTTTACGATTATTATTAGTCAGATATATTCTTGTGCGGTGAATAGGGCGTGTTGAGTCCAGTTCTCTGAGCAAGGAGTAGGTCTTGTCTATTACATATTGAGTTTATGGAACGGTATCTGAGCTAATTTGATACCCTTGTTTTATGTATCACCCCACCTCACCTTTCCCGTTAAGCAGCCATAGTGTGTTTTCTGCATGTGTGACTCTGTTCTGTTTTGTAATTCAGTTCAAGTGTAACGGTTTTTACATTCCCTCTATCAGTGATACCTTATGAGAAGTGTCCTTTTCTGTGTGACTTATTTCACTTAGAATCGTCGTACCTAAATCCACTCATCATGCTGCTACTAACCTTACGACATTGATTTCATGGCTGAGTGATATTCCATTGTACATAAGGACCACAACTTCTTTATCCATTTTTCTCTTTCCTGGGATATTTAAGGTGGAATGAAGTGGAGGTCCTGGTCAAGAGAGCAGCCCTAAACTTTGGGGTGCTTGTGTCTTGCTGATTTTTAATTTTCCCAATTTATACCCCCATGAGTGGAAGTGCCCTATGCTCTCTAAGCTGTGTTTTTCAGATGTTTCAGGACTCACCGGACACTTCTCCAGAGTGGCTCTTGGCAATTTACATCCCGCCCATCAGTGTAGCAAGGCTCCCATTTCTCCATGGCCTGTCCTGCATTTCTGGTTTTGACACTTTTTTCAGCATGGCCCTTTTGACCGATGGGAAGCGAGACTTCTTTGTAGCGCTGATTTGCCTTTCCAGGTGGCTTGGTTGGCCAAAAAGGGCGTATGCGTTTTTTCCTGAATATATTCAGGAAAAAACGCATACGCCCTTTTTGGCCAAGGGCATCATTGTCAACGTTTTGCCGCTTTTCATGTGCTTTAAAGGCGATTCGTATCTACCTCCTGAAATCTCTTTCCTGCAATTCTGCCTTGATTTCAAATCCTCTTCTTTGCCTTCCCTCAATATATTTGTGGACGAGAGTTATCATTTATAACTCTGCAGGTTTGTGAATTGCAGTGCCCTGAACCTCCATTTTACAACTCGTTTTTATGGGAGCTGGCCGCAAAATCGCAGGATGGCTTCAGGCCCTGTTCTGGTTCCGGGGGGCAGGCTGAGCCTGTGGTTAATTCTTCTTTCTGATGGGAAAATAGAGTGACCTGTGCCTGTCCCAACACCAAGAGCTAGTCTCTCGTTGGTTCCACGTCTTCCCGTTTATCCTCAGGACAAATTGCAACCTGTATGGAACAGGAGGTTAAAGGTGCTGATGCTCCAAGTAGGGAGCTTGCTAGTAAAGCGGCTGGAATGGCGAACCCGGGCACAAGGAGATGAGAAATGAGGTGCGTTTTAGAAACCTTTCCCCATCACACGGTGTACCATCTTCTGGGTTTCTCATGCATGTTTTTGATGTAGGAAGATGCCCTTGAACCTGGAGATTTGGGACCCATGCGATGGGTACCACGCAGTATTCCTTTAAAGGGTCTGCGTTTGCTCACCCAACCTCACCAAACCTCTCAGCCCCAAGAGTGTCCACCCTTATGTCTCATCCAGCTGTGCGTCTAGATATGGTCAATCCAGGTTGCATCACAGCCCCTGAACGCATTGTGTAAGAATTTCTCTCTCTTTCACTGTCTTTGTTTCATGGGTGTTTCAAAGTAATTTATTTTTATAATGGGGTTTAGCTGCTTTTCACTGCTGTGTTTATGCCGCTTTACACCCACTTGACCCAATAACAGAGAGATATCAATACATAGGTTTTACGATTATTATTAGTCAGATATATTCTTGTGCGGTGAATAGGGCGTGTTGAGTCCAGTTCTCTGAGCAAGGAGTAGGTCTTGTCTATTACATATTGAGTTTATGGAACGGTATCTGAGCTAATTTGATACCCTTGTTTTATGTATCACCCCACCTCACCTTTCCCGTTAAGCAGCCATAGTGTGTTTTCTGCATGTGTGACTCTGTTCTGTTTTGTAATTCAGTTCAAGTGTAACGGTTTTTACATTCCCTCTATCAGTGATACCTTATGAGAAGTGTCCTTTTCTGTGTGACTTATTTCACTTAGAATCGTCGTACCTAAATCCACTCATCATGCTGCTACTAACCTTACGACATTGATTTCATGGCTGAGTGATATTCCATTGTACATAAGGACCACAACTTCTTTATCCATTTTTCTCTTTCCTGGGATATTTAAGGTGGAATGAAGTGGAGGTCCTGGTCAACAGAGCAGCCCTAAACTTTGGGGTGCTTGTGTCTTGCTGATTTTTAATTTTCCCAATTTATACCCCCATGAGTGGAAGTGCCCTATGCTCTCTAAGCTGTGTTTTTCAGATGTTTCAGGACTCACCGGACACTTCTCCGGAGTGGCTCTTGGCAATTTACATCCCGCCCATCAGTGTAGCAAGGCTCCCATTTCTCCATGGCCTGTCCTGCATTTCTGGTTTTGACACTTTTTTCAGCATGGCCCTTTTGACCGATGGGAAGCGAGACTTCTTTGTAGCGCTGATTTGCCTTTCCAGGTTGCTTGGTTGGCCAAAAAGGGCGTATGCGTTTTTTCCTGAATATATTCAGGAAAAAACGCATACGCCCTTTTTGGCCAAGGGCATCATTGTCAACGTTTTGCCGCTTCTCATGTGCTTTAAAGGCGATTCGTATCTACCTCCTGAAATCTGTTTCCTGCAATTCTGCCTTGATTTCAAATCCTCTTCTTTGCCTTCCCTCAATATATTTGTGGACGAGAGTTATCATTAATAACTCTGCAGGTTTGTGAATTGCAGTGCCCTGAACCTCCATTTTACAACTCGTTTTTATGGGAGCTGGCCGCCAAATCGCAGAATGGCTTCAGGCCCTGTTCTGGTTCCGGGGGGCAGGCTGAGCCTGTGGTTAATTCTTCTTTCTGATGGGAAAATAGAGTGACCTGTGCCTGTCCCAACACCAAGAGCTAGTCTCTCGTTGGTTCCACGTCTTCCCGTTTATCCTCAGGACAAATTGCAACCTGTATGGAACAGGAGGTTAAAGGTGCTGATGCTCCAAGTAGGGAGCTTGCTAGTAAAGGGGCTGGAATGGCGAACCCGGGCACAAGGAGATGAGAAATGAGGTGCGTTTTAGAAACCTTTCCCCATCACATGGTGTACCATCTTCTGGGTTTCTCATGTATGTTTTTGATGTAGGAAGATGCCCTTGAACCTGGAGATTTGGGACCCATGCGATGGGTACCACGCAGTATTCCTTTAAAGGGTCTGCGTTTGCTCACCCAACCTCACCAAACCTCTCAGCCCCAAGAGTGTCCACCCTTATGTCTCATCCAGCTGTGCGTCTAGATATGGTCAATCCAGGTTGCATCACAGCCCCTGAACGCATTGTGTAAGAATTTCTCTCTCTTTCACTGTCTTTGTTTCATGGGTGTTTCAAAGTAATTTATTTTTATAATGGGGTTTAGCTGCTTTTCACTGCTGTGTTTATGCCGCTTTACACCCACTTGACACACTAACAGAGAGATATCAATACATAGGTTTTACGATTATTATTAGTCAGATATATTCTTGTGCGGTGAATAGGGCGTGTTGAGTCCAGTTCTCTGAGCAAGGAGTAGGTCTTGTCTATTACATATGGAGTTTATGGAACGGTATCTGAGCTAATTTGATACCCTTGTTTTATGTATCACCCCACCTCACCTTTCCCGTTAAGCAGCCATAGTGTGTTTTCTGCATGTGTGACTCTGTTCTGTTTTGTAATTCAGTTCAAGTGTAACGGATTTTACATTCCCTCTATCAGTGATACCTTAGGAGAAGTGTCCTTTTCTGTGTGACTTATTTCACTTAGAATCGTCGTACCTAAATCCACTCATCATGCTGCTACTAACCTTACGACATTGATTTCATGGCTGAGTGGTATTCCATTGTACATAAGGACCACAACTTCTTTATCCATTTTTCTCTTTCCTGGGATATTTAAGGTGGAATGAAGTGGAGGTCCTGGTCAACAGAGCAGCCCTAAACTTTGGGGTGCTTGTGTCTTGCTGATTTTTAATTTTCCCAATTTATACCCCCATGAGTGGAAGTGCCCTATGCTCTCTAAGCTGTGTTTTTCAGATGTTTCAGGACTCACCGGACACTTCTCCAGAGTGGCTCTTGGCAATTTACATCCCGCCCATCAGTGTAGCAAGGCTCCCATTTCTCCATGGCCTGTCCTGCATTTCTGGTTTTGACACTTTTTTCAGCATGGCCCTTTTGACCGATGGGAAGCGAGACTTGCTTGTAGCGCTGATTTGCCTTTCCAGGTTGCTTGGTTGGCCAAAAAGGGCGTATGCGTTTTTTCCTGAATATATTCAGGAAAAAACGCATACGCCCTTTTTGGCCAAGGGCATCATTGTCAACGTTTTGCCGCTTTTCATGTGCTTTAAAGGCGATTCGTATCTACCTCCTGAAATCTCTTTCCTGCAATTCTGCCTTGATTTCAAATCCTCTTCTTTGCCTTCCCTCAATATATTTGTGGACGAGAGTTATCATTTATAACTCTGCAGGTTTGTGAATTGCAGTGCCCTGAACCTCCATTTTACAACTCGTTTTTATGGGAGCTGGCCGCAAAATCGCAGAATGGCTTCAGGCCCTGTTCTGGTTCCGGGGGGCAGGCTGAGCCTGTGGTTAATTCTTCTTTCTGATGGGAAAATAGAGTGACCCGTGCCTGTCCCAACACCAAGAGCTAGTCTCTCGTTGGTTCCACGTCTTCCCGTTTATCCTCAGGACAAATTGCAACCTGTATGGAACAGGAGGTTAAAGGTGCTGATGCTCCAAGTAGGGAGCTTGCTAGTAAAGCGGCTGGAATGGCGAACCCGGGCACAAGGAGATGAGAAATGAGGTGCGTTTTAGAAACCTTTCCCCATCACACGGTGTACCATCTTCTGGGTTTCTCATGTATGTTTTTGATGTAGGAAGATGCCCTTGAACCTTGGAGATTTGGGACCCATGCGATGGGTACCACGCAGTATTCCTTTAAAGGGTCTGCGTTTGCTCACCCAACCTCACCAAACCTCTCAGCCCCAAGAGTGTCCACCCTTATGTCTCATCCAGCTGTGCGTCTAGATATGGTCAATCCAGGTTGCATCACAGCCCCTGAACGCATTGTGTAAGAATTTCTCTCTCTTTCACTGTCTTTGTTTCATGGGTGTTTCAAAGTAATTTATTTTTATAATGGGGTTTAGCTGCTTTTCACTGCTGTGTTTATGCTGCTTTACACCCACTTGACACAATAACAGAGAGATATCAATACATAGGTTTTACGATTTTTATTAGTCAGATATATTCTTGTGCGGTGAATAGGGCGTGTTGAGTCCAGTTCTCTGAGCAAGGAGTAGGTCTTGTCTATTACATATTGAGTTTATGGAACGGTATCTGAGCTAATTTGATACCCTTGTTTTATGTATCACCCCACCTCACCTTTCCCGTTAAGCAGCCATAGTGTGTTTTCTGCATGTGTGACTCTGTTCTGTTTTGTAATTCAGTTCAAGTGTAACGGTTTTTACATTCCCTCTATCAGTGATACCTTATGAGAAGTGTCCTTTTCTGTGTGACTTATTTCACTTAGAATCGTCGTACCTAAATCCACTCATCATGCTGCTACTAACCTTACGACATTGATTTCATGGCTGAGTGATATTCCATTGTACATAAGGACCACAACTTCTTTATCCATTTTTCTCTTTCCTGGGATATTTAAGGTGGAATGAAGTGGAGGTCCTGGTCAACAGAGCAGCCCTAAACTTTGGGGTGCTTGTGTCTTGCTGATTTTTAATTTTCCCAATTTATACCCCCATGAGTGGAAGTGCCCTATGCTCTCTAAGCTGTGTTTTTCAGATGTTTCAGGACTCACCGGACAGTTCTCCGGAGTGGCTCTTGGCAATTTACATCCCGCCCATCAGTGTAGCAAGGCTCCCATTTCTCCATGGCCTGTCCTGCATTTCTGGTTTTGACACTTTTTTCAGCATGGCCCTTTTGACCGATGGGAAGCGAGACTTCTTTGTAGCGCTGATTTGCCTTTCCAGGTTGCTTGGTTGGCCAAAAAGGGCGTATGCGTTTTTTCCTGAATATATTCAGGAAAAAACGCATACGCCCTTTTTGGCCAAGGGCATCATTGTCAACGTTTTGCCGCTTCTCATGTGCTTTAAAGGCGATTCGTATCTACCTCCTGAAATCTGTTTCCTGCAATTCTGCCTTGATTTCAAATCCGCTTCTTTGCCTTCCCTCAATATATTTGTGGACGAGAGTTATCATTTATAACTCTGCAGGTTTGTGAATTGCAGTGCCCTGAACCTCCATTTTACAACTCGTTTTTATGGGAGCTGGCCGCAAAATTGCAGAATGGCTTCAGGCCCTGTTCTGGTTCCGGGGGGCAGGCTGAGCCTGTGGTTAATTCTTCTTTCTGATGGGAAAATAGAGTGACCTGTGCCTGTCCCAACACCAAGAGCTAGTCTCTCGTTGGTTCCACGTCTTCCCGTTTATCCTCAGGACAAATTGCAACCTGCATGGAACAGGAGGTTAAAGGTGCTGATGCTCCAAGTAGGGAGCTTGCTAGTAAAGCGGCTGGAATGGCGAACCCGGGCACAAGGAGATGAGAAATGAGGTGCGTTTTAGAAACCTTTCCCCATCACACGGTGTACCATCTTCTGGGTTTCTCATGCATGTTTTCGATGTAGGAAGATGTCCTTGAACCTGGAGATTTGGGACCCATGCGATGGGTACCACGCAGTATTACTTTAAAGGGTCTGCGTTTGCTCACCCAACCTCACCAAACCTCTCAGCCCCAAGAGTGTCCACCCTTATGTCTCATCCAGCTGTGCGTCTAGATATGGTCAATCCAGGTTGCATCACAGCCCCTGAACGCATTGTGTAAGAATTTCTCTCTCTTTCACTGTCTTTGTTTCATGGGTGTTTCAAAGTAATTTATTTTTATAATGGGGTTTAGCTGCTTTTCACTGCTGTGTTTATGCCGCTTTACACCCACTTGACACAATAACAGAGAGATATCAATACATAGGTTTTACGATTATTATTAGTCAGATATATTCTTGAGCGGTGAATAGGGCGTGTTGAGTCCAGTTCTCTGAGCAAGGAGTAGGTCTTGTCTATTACATATTGGGTTTATGGAACGGTATCTGAGCTAATTTGATACCCTTGTTTTATGTATCACCCCACCTCACCTTTCCCGTTAAGCAGCCATAGTGTGTTTTCTGCATGTGTGACTCTGTTCTGTTTTGTAATTCAGTTCAAGTGTAACGGTTTTTACATTCCCTCTATCAGTGATACCTTATGAGAAGTGTCCTTTTCTGTGTGACTTATTTCACTTAGAATCGTCGTACCTAAATCCACTCATCATGCTGCTACTAACCTTACGACATTGATTTCATGGCTGAGTGATATTCCATTGTACATAAGGACCACAACTTCTTTATCCATTTTTCTCTTTCCTGGGATATTTAAGGTGGAATGAAGTGGAGGTCCTGGTCAACAGAGCAGCCCTAAACTTTGGGGTGCTTGTGTCTTGCTGATTTTTAATTTTCCCAATTTATACCCCCATGAGTGGAAGTGCCCTATGCTCTCTAAGCTGTGTTTTTCAGATGTTTCAGGACTCACCGGACACTTCTCCGGAGTGGCTCTTGGCAATTTACATCCCGCCCATCAGTGTAGCAAGGCTCCCATTTCTCCATGGCCTGTCCTGCATTTCTTGTTTTGACACTTTTTTCAGCATGGCCCTTTTGACCGATGGGAAGCGAGACTTCTTTGTAGCACTGATTGGCCTTTCCAGGTTGCTTGGTTGGCCAAAAAGGGCGTATGCGTTTTTTCCTGAATATATTCAGGAAAAAACGCATACGCCCTTTTTGGCCAAGGGCATCATTGTCAACGTTTTGCCGATTCTCATGTGCTTTAAAGGCGATTCGTATCTACCTCCTGAAATCTGTTTCCTGCAATTCTGCCTTGATTTCAAATCCTCTTCTTTGCCTTCCCTCAATATATTTGTGGACGAGAGTTATCATTAATAACTCTGCAGGTTTGTGAATTGCAGTGCCCTGAACCTCCATTTTACAACTCGTTTTTATGGGAGCTGGCCGCCAAATCGCAGAATGGCTTCAGGCCCTGTTCTGGTTCCGGGGGGCAGGCTGAGCCTGTGGTTAATTCTTCTTTCTGATGGGAAAATAGAGTGACCTGTGCCTGTCCCAACACCAAGAGCTAGTCTCTCGTTGGTTCCACGTCTTCCCGTTTATCCTCAGGACAAATTGCAACCTGTATGGAACAGGAGGTTAAAGGTGCTGATGCTCCAAGTAGGGAGCTTGCTAGTAAAGGGGCTGGAATGGCGAACCCGGGCACAAGGAGATGAGAAATGAGGTGCGTTTTAGAAACCTTTCCCCATCACACGGTGTACCATCTTCTGTGTTTCTCATGTATGTTTTTGATGTAGGAAGATGCCCTTGAACCTGGAGATTTGGGACCCATGCGATGGGTACCACGCAGTATTCCTTTAAAGGGTCTGCGTTTGCTCACCCAACCTCACCAAACCTCTCAGCCCCAAGAGTGTCCACCCTTATGTCTCATCCAGCTGTGCGTCTAGATATGGTCAATCCAGGTTGCATCACAGCCCCTGAACGCATTGTGTAAGAATTTCTCTCTCTTTCACTGTCTTTGTTTCATGGGTGTTTCAAAGTAATTTATTTTTATAATGGGGTTTAGCTGCTTTTCACTGCTGTGTTTATGCCGCTTTACACCCACTTGACACACTAACAGAGAGATATCAATACATAGGTTTTACGATTATTATTAGTCAGATATATTCTTGTGCGGTGAATAGGGCGTGTTGAGTCCAGTTCTCTGAGCAAGGAGTAGGTCTTGTCTATTACATATGGAGTTTATGGAACGGTATCTGAGCTAATTTGATACCCTTGTTTTATGTATCACCCCACCTCACCTTTCCCGTTAAGCAGCCATAGTGTGTTTTCTGCATGTGTGACTCTGTTCTGTTTTGTAATTCAGTTCAAGTGTAACGGATTTTACATTCCCTCTATCAGTGATACCTTAGGAGAAGTGTCCTTTTCTGTGTGACTTATTTCACTTAGAATCGTCGTACCTAAATCCACTCATCATGCTGCTACTAACCTTACGACATTGATTTCATGGCTGAGTGGTATTCCATTGTACATAAGGACCACAACTTCTTTATCCATTTTTCTCTTTCCTGGGATATTTAAGGTGGAATGAAGTGGAGGTCCTGGTCAACAGAGCAGCCCTAAACTTTGGGGTGCTTGTGTCTTGCTGATTTTTAATTTTCCCAATTTATACCCCCATGAGTGGAAGTGCCCTATGCTCTCTAAGCTGTGTTTTTCAGATGTTTCAGGACTCACCGGACACTTCTCCAGAGTGGCTCTTGGCAATTTACATCCCGCCCATCAGTGTAGCAAGGCTCCCATTTCTCCATGGCCTGTCCTGCATTTCTGGTTTTGACACTTTTTTCAGCATGGCCCTTTTGACCGATGGGAAGCGAGACTTGCTTGTAGCGCTGATTTGCCTTTCCAGGTTGCTTGGTTGGCCAAAAAGGGCGTATGCGTTTTTTCCTGAATATATTCAGGAAAAAACGCATACGCCCTTTTTGGCCAAGGGCATCATTGTCAACGTTTTGCCGCTTTTCATGTGCTTTAAAGGCGATTCGTATCTACCTCCTGAAATCTCTTTCCTGCAATTCTGCCTTGATTTCAAATCCTCTTCTTTGCCTTCCCTCAATATATTTGTGGACGAGAGTTATCATTTATAACTCTGCAGGTTTGTGAATTGCAGTGCCCTGAACCTCCATTTTACAACTCGTTTTTATGGGAGCTGGCCGCAAAATCGCAGAATGGCTTCAGGCCCTGTTCTGGTTCCGGGGGGCAGGCTGAGCCTGTGGTTAATTCTTCTTTCTGATGGGAAAATAGAGTGACCCGTGCCTGTCCCAACACCAAGAGCTAGTCTCTCGTTGGTTCCACGTCTTCCCGTTTATCCTCAGGACAAATTGCAACCTGTATGGAACAGGAGGTTAAAGGTGCTGATGCTCCAAGTAGGGAGCTTGCTAGTAAAGCGGCTGGAATGGCGAACCCGGGCACAAGGAGATGAGAAATGAGGTGCGTTTTAGAAACCTTTCCCCATCACACGGTGTACCATCTTCTGGGTTTCTCATGCATGTTTTTGATGTAGGAAGATGCCCTTGAACCTGGAGATTTGGGACCCATGCGATGGGTACGACGCAGTATTCCTTTAAAGGGTCTGCGTTTGCTCACCCAACCTCACCAAACCTCTCAGCCCCAAGAGTGTCCACCCTTATGTCTCATCCAGCTGTGCGTCTAGATATGGTCAATCCAGGTTGCATCACAGCCCCTGAACGCATTGTGTAAGAATTTCTCTCTCTTTCACTGTCTTTGTTTCATGGGTGTTTCAAAGTAATTTATTTTTATAATGGGGTTTAGCTGCTTTTCACTGCTGTGTTTATGCTGCTTTACACCCACTTGACACAATAACAGAGAGATATCAATACATAGGTTTTACGATTTTTATTAGTCAGATATATTCTTGTGCGGTGAATAGGGCGTGTTGAGTCCAGTTCTCTGAGCAAGGAGTAGGTCTTGTCTATTACATATTGAGTTTATGGAACGGTATCTGAGCTAATTTGATACCCTTGTTTTATGTATCACCCCACCTCACCTTTCCCGTTAAGCAGCCATAGTGTGTTTTCTGCATGTGTGACTCTGTTCTGTTTTGTAATTCAGTTCAAGTGTAACGGTTTTTACATTCCCTCTATCAGTGATACCTTAGGAGAAGTGTCCCTTTCTGTGTGACTTATTTCACTTAGAATCGTCGTACCTAAATCCACTCATCATGCTGCTACTAACCTTACGACATTGATTTCATGGCTGAGTGATATTCCATTGTACATAAGGACCACAACTTCTTTATCCATTTTTCTCTTTCCTGGGATATTTAAGGTGGAATGAAGTGGAGGTCCTGGTCAACAGAGCAGCCCTAAACTTTGGGGTGCTTGTGTCTTGCTGATTTTTAATTTTCCCAATTTATACCCCCATGAGTGGAAGTGCCCTATGCTCTCTAAGCTGTGTTTTTCAGATGTTTCAGGACTCACCGGACAGTTCTCCGGAGTGGCTCTTGGCAATTTACATCCCGCCCATCAGTGTAGCAAGGCTCCCATTTCTCCATGGCCTGTCCTGCATTTCTGGTTTTGACACTTTTTTCAGCATGGCCCTTTTGACCGATGGGAAGCGAGACTTCTTTTAAGCGCTGATTTGCCTTTCCAGGTTGCTTGGTTGGCCAAAAAGGGCGTATGCGTTTTTTCCTGAATATATTCAGGAAAAAACGCATACGCCCTTTTTGGCCAAGGGCATCATTGTCAACGTTTTGCCGCTTTTCATGTGCTTTAAAGGCGATTCGTATCTACCTCCTGAAATCTGTTTCCTGCAATTCTGCCTTGATTTCAAATCCGCTTCTTTGCCTTCCCTCAATATATTTGTGGACGAGAGTTATCATTTATAACTCTGCAGGTTTGTGAATTGCAGTGCCCTGAACCTCCATTTTACAACTCGTTTTTATGGGAGCTGGCCGCAAAATTGCAGAATGGCTTCAGGCCCTGTTCTGGTTCCGGGGGGCAGGCTGAGCCTGTGGTTAATTCTTCTTTCTGATGGGAAAATAGAGTGACCTGTGCCTGTCCCAACACCAAGAGCTAGTCTCTCGTTGGTTCCACGTCTTCCCGTTTATCCTCAGGACAAATTGCAACCTGCATGGAACAGGAGGTTAAAGGTGCTGATGCTCCAAGTAGGGAGCTTGCTAGTAAAGCGGCTGGAATGGCGAACCCGGGCACAAGGAGATGAGAAATGAGGTGCGTTTTAGAAACCTTTCCCCATCACACGGTGTACCATCTTCTGGGTTTCTCATGCATGTTTTCGATGTAGGAAGATGTCCTTGAACCTGGAGATTTGGGACCCATGCGATGGGTACCACGCAGTATTACTTTAAAGGGTCTGCGTTTGCTCACCCAACCTCACCAAACCTCTCAGCCCCAAGAGTGTCCACCCTTATGTCTCATCCAGCTGTGCGTCTAGATATGGTCAATCCAGGTTGCATCACAGCCCCTGAACGCATTGTGTAAGAATTTCTCTCTCTTTCACTGTCTTTGTTTCATGGGTGTTTCAAAGTAATTTATTTTTATAATGGGGTTTAGCTGCTTTTCACTGCTGTGTTTATGCCGCTTTACACCCACTTGACACACTAACAGAGAGATATCAATACATAGGTTTTACGATTATTATTAGTCAGATATATTCTTGTGCGGTGAATAGGGCGTGTTGAGTCCAGTTCTCTGAGCAAGGAGTAGGTCTTGTCTATTACATATTGGGTTTATGGAACGGTATCTGAGCTAATTTGATACCCTTGTTTTATGTATCACCCCACCTCACCTTTCCCGTTAAGCAGCCATAGTGTGTTTTCTGCATGTGTGACTCTGTTCTGTTTTGTAATTCAGTTCAAGTGTAACGGTTTTTACATTCCCTCTATCAGTGATACCTTATGAGAAGTGTCCTTTTCTGTGTGACTTATTTCACTTAGAATCGTCGTACCTAAATCCACTCATCATGCTGCTACTAACCTTACGACATTGATTTCATGGCTGAGTGGTATTCCATTGTACATAAAGACCACAACTTCTTTATCCATTTTTCTCTTTCCTGGGATATTTAAGGTGGAATGAAGTGGAGGTCCTGGTCAACAGAGCAGCCCTAAACTTTGGGGTGCTTGTGTCTTGCTGATTTTTAATTTTCCCAATTTATACCCCCATGAGTGGAAGTGCCCTATGCTCTCTAAGCTGTGTTTTTCAGATGTTTCAGGACTCACCGGACACTTCTCCGGAGTGGCTCTTGGCAATTTACATCCCGCCCATCAGTGTAGCAAGGCTCCCATTTCTCCCTGGCCTGTCCTGCATTTCTGGTTTTGACACTTTTTTCAGCATGGCCCTTTTGACCGATGGGAAGCGAGACTTCTTTGTAGCGCTGATTTGCCTTTCCAGGTGGCTTGGTTGGCCAAAAAGGGCGTATGCGTTTTTTCCTGAATATATTCAGGAAAAAACGCATACGCCCTTTTTGGCCAAGGGCATCATTGTCAACGTTTTGCCGCTTTTCATGTGCTTTAAAGGCGATTCGTATCTACCTCCTGAAATCTGTTTCCTGCAATTCTGCCTTGATTTCAAATCCTCTTCTTTGCCTTCCCTCAATATATTTGTGGACGACAGTTATCATTTATAACTCTGCAGGTTTGTGAATTGCAGTGCCCTGAACCTCCATTTTACAACTCGTTTTTATGGGAGCTGGCCGCAAAATCGCAGAATGGCTTCAGGCCCTGTTCTGGTTCCGGGGGGCAGGCTGAGCCTGTGGTTAATTCTTCTTTCTGATGGGAAAATAGAGTGACCTGTGCCTGTCCCAACACCAAGAGCTAGTCTCTCGTTGGTTCCACGTCTTCCCGTTTATCCTCAGGACAAATTGCAACCTGTATGGAACAGGAGGTTAAAGGTGCTGATGCTCCAAGTAGGGAGCTTGCTAGTAAAGCGGCTGGAATGGCGAACCCGGGCACAAGGAGATGAGAAATGAGGTGCGTTTTAGAAACCTTTCCCCATCACACGGTGTACCATCTTCTGGGTTTCTCATGCATGTTTTTGATGTAGGAAGATGCCCTTGAACCTGGAGATTTGGGACCCATGCGATGGGTACCACGCAGTATTCCTTTAAAGGGTCTGCGTTTGCTCACCCAACCTCACCAAACCTCTCAGCCCCAAGAGTGTCCACCCTTATGTCTCATCCAGCTGTGCGTCTAGATATGGTCAATCCAGGTTGCATCACAGCCCCTGAACGCATTGTGTAAGAATTTCTCTCTCTTTCACTGTCTTTGTTTCATGGGTGTTTCAAAGTAATTTATTTTTATAATGGGGTTTAGCTGCTTTTCACTGCTGTGTTTATGCCGCTTTACACCCACTTGACACACTAACAGAGAGATATCAATACATAGGTTTTACGATTATTATTAGTCAGATATATTCTTGTGCGGTGAATAGGGCGTGTTGAGTCCAGTTCTCTGAGCAAGGAGTAGGTCTTGTCTATTACATATTGGGTTTATGGAACGGTATCTGAGCTAATTTGATACCTTTGTTTTATGTATCACCCCACCTCACCTTTCCCGTTAAGCAGCCATAGTGTGTTTTCTGCATGTGTGACTCTGTTCTGTTTTGTAATTCAGTTCAAGTGTAACGGTTTTTACATTCCCTCTATCAGTGATACCTTATGAGAAGTGTCCTTTTCTGTGTGACTTATTTCACTTAGAATCGTCGTACCTAAATCCACTCATCATGCTGCTACTAACCTTACGACATTGATTTCATGGCTGAGTGGTATTCCATTGTACATAAGGACCACAACTTCTTTATCCATTTTTCTCTTTCCTGGGATATTTAAGGTGGAATGAAGTGGAGGTCCTGGTCAACAGAGCAGCCCTAAACTTTGGGGTGCTTGTGTCTTGCTGATTTTTAATTTTCCCAATTTATACCCCCATGAGTGGAAGTGCCCTATGCTCTCTAAGCTGTGTTTTTCAGATGTTTCAGGACTCACCGGACACTTCTCCGGAGTGGCTCTTGGCAATTTACATCCCGCCCATCAGTGTAGCAAGGCTCCCATTTCTCCATGGCCTGTCCTGCATTTCTGGTTTTGACACTTTTTTCAGCATGGCCCTTTTGACTGATGGGAAGCGAGATTTCTTTGTAGTGCTGATTTGCCTTTCCAGGTTGCTTGGTTGGCCAAAAAGGGCGTATGCGTTTTTTCCTGAATATATTCAGGAAAAAACGCATACGCCCTTTTTGGCCAAGGGCATCATTGTCAACGTTTTGCCGCTTTTCATGTGCTTTAAAGGCGATTCGTATCTACCTCCTGAAATCTGTTTCCTGCAATTCTGCCTTGATTTCAAATCCTCTTCTTTGCCTTCCCTCAATATATTTGTGGACGACAGTTATCATTTATAACTCTGCAGGTTTGTGAATTGCAGTGCCCTGAACCTCCATTTTACAACTCGTTTTTATGGGAGCTGGCCGCAAAATCGCAGAATGGCTTCAGGCCCTGTTCTGGTTCCGGGGGGCAGGCTGAGCCTGTGGTTAATTCTTCTTTCTGATGGGAAAATAGAGTGACCTGTGCCTGTCCCAACACCAAGAGCTAGTCTCTCGTTGGTTCCACGTCTTCCCGTTTATCCTCAGGACAAATTGCAACCTGTATGGAACAGGAGGTTAAAGGTGCTGATGCTCCAAGTAGGGAGCTTGCTAGTAAAGCGGCTGGAATGGCGAACCCGGGCACAAGGAGATGAGAAATGAGGTGCGTTTTAGAAACCTTTCCCCATCACACGGTGTACCATCTTCTGGGTTTCTCATGCATGTTTTTGATGTAGGAAGATGCCCTTGAACCTGGAGATTTGGGACCCATGCGATGGGTACCACGCAGTATTCCTTTAAAGGGTCTGCGTTTGCTCACCCAACCTCACCAAACCTCTCAGCCCCAAGAGTGTCCACCCTTATGTCTCATCCAGCTGTGCGTCTAGATATGGTCAATCCAGGTTGCATCACAGCCCCTGAACGCATTGTGTAAGAATTTCTCTCTCTTTCACTGTCTTTGTTTCATGGGTGTTTCAAAGTAATTTATTTTTATAATGGGGTTTAGCTGCTTTTCACTGCTGTGTTTATGCCGCTTTACACCCACTTGACACACTAACAGAGAGATATCAATACATAGGTTTTACGATTATTATTAGTCAGATATATTCTTGTGCGGTGAATAGGGCGTGTTGAGTCCAGTTCTCTGAGCAAGGAGTAGGTCTTGTCTATTACATATTGGGTTTATGGAACGGTATCTGAGCTAATTTGATACCCTTGTTTTATGTATCACCCCACCTCACCTTTCCCGTTAAGCAGCCATAGTGTGTTTTCTGCATGTGTGACTCTGTTCTGTTTTGTAATTCAGTTCAAGTGTAACGGTTTTTACATTCCCTCTATCAGTGATACCTTATGAGAAGTGTCCTTTTCTGTGTGACTTATTTCACTTAGAATCGTCGTACCTAAATCCACTCATCATGCTGCTACTAACCTTACGACATTGATTTCATGGCTGAGTGGTATTCCATTGTACATAAGGACCACAACTTCTTTATCCATTTTTCTCTTTCCTGGGATATTTAAGGTGGAATGAAGTGGAGGTCCTGGTCAACAGAGCAGCCCTAAACTTTGGGGTGCTTGTGTCTTGCTGATTTTTAATTTTCCCAATTTATACCCCCATGAGTGGAAGTGCCCTATGCTCTCTAAGCTGTGTTTTTCAGATGTTTCAGGACTCACCGGACACTTCTCCGGAGTGGCTCTTGGCAATTTACATCCCGCCCATCAGTGTAGCAAGGCTCCCATTTCTCCATGGCCTGTCCTGCATTTCTGGTTTTGACACTTTTTTCAGCATGGCCCTTTTGACTGATGGGAAGCGAGATTTCTTTGTAGTGCTGATTTGCCTTTCCAGGTTGCTTGGTTGGCCAAAAAGGGCGTATGCGTTTTTTCCTGAATATATTCAGGAAAAAACGCATACGCTCTTTTTGGCCAAGGGCATCATTGTCAACGTTTTGCCGCTTTTCATGTGCTTTAAAGGCGATTCGTATCTACCTCCTGAAATCTGTTTCCTGCAATTCTGCCTTGATTTCAAATCCTCTTCTTTGCCTTCCCTCAATATATTTGTGGACGACAGTTATCATTTATAACTCTGCAGGTTTGTGAATTGCAGTGCCCTGAACCTCCATTTTACAACTCGTTTTTATGGGAGCTGGCCGCAAAATCGCAGAATGGCTTCAGGCCCTGTTCTGGTTCCGGGGGGCAGGCTGAGCCTGTGGTTAATTCTTCTTTCTGATGGGAAAATAGAGTGACCTGTGCCTGTCTCAACACCAAGAGCTAGTCTCTCGTTGGTTCCACGTCTTCCCGTTTATCCTCAGGACAAATTGCAACCTGTATGGAACAGGAGGTTAAAGGTGCTGATGCTCCAAGTAGGGAGCTTGCTAGTAAAGCGGCTGGAATGGCGAACCCGGGCACAAGGAGACGAGAAATGAGGTGCGTTTTAGAAACCTTTCCCCATCACACGGTGTACCATCTTCTGGGTTTCTCATGCATGTTTTTGATGTAGGAAGATGCCCTTGAACCTGGAGATTTGGGACCCATGCGATGGGTACCACGCAGTATTCCTTTAAAGGGTCTGCGTTTGCTCACCCAACCTCACCAAACCTCTCAGCCCCAAGAGTGTCCACCCTTATGTCTCATCCAGCTGTGCGTCTAGATATGGTCAATCCAGGTTGCATCACAGCCCCTGAACGCATTGTGTAAGAATTTCTCTCTCTTTCACTGTCTTTGTTTCATGGGTGTTTCAAAGTAATTTATTTTTATAATGGGGTTTAGCTGCTTTTCACTGCTGTGTTTATGCCGCTTTACACCCACTTGACACACTAACAGAGAGATATCAATACATAGGTTTTACGATTATTATTAGTCAGATATATTCTTGTGCGGTGAATAGGGCGTGTTGAGTCCAGTTCTCTGAGCAAGGAGTAGGTCTTGTCTATTACATATTGGGTTTATGGAACGGTATCTGAGCTAATTTGATACCCTTGTTTTATGTATCACCCCACCTCACCTTTCCCGTTAAGCAGCCATAGTGTGTTTTCTGCATGTGTGACTCTGTTCTGTTTTGTAATTCAGTTCAAGTGTAACGGTTTTTACATTCCCTCTATCAGTGATACCTTATGAGAAGTGTCCTTTTCTGTGTGACTTATTTCACTTAGAATCGTCGTACCTAAATCCTCTCATCATGCTGCTACTAACCTTACGACATTGATTTCATGGCTGAGTGATATTCCATTATACATAAGGATCACAACTTCTTTATCCATTTCTCTCTTTACTGGGATATTTAAGGTGGAATGAAGTGGAGGTCCTGGTCAACAGAGCAGCCCTAAACTTTGGGGTGCTTGTGTCTTGCTGATTTTTAATTTTCCCAATTTATACCCCCATGAGTGGAAGTGCCCTATGCTCTCTAAGCTGTGTTTTTCAGATGTTTCAGGACTCACCGGACACTTCTCCGGAGTGGCTCTTGGCAATTTACATCCCGCCCATCAGTGTAGCAAGGCTCCCATTTCTCCATGGCCTGTCCTGCATTTCTGGTTTTGACACTTTTTTCAGCATGACCCTTTTGACCGATGGGAAGCGAGACTTCTTTGTAGCGCTGATTTGCCTTTCCAGGTTGCTTGGTTGGCCAAAAAGGGCGTATGCGTTTTTTCCTGAATATATTCAGGAAAAAACGCATACGCCCTTTTTGGCCAAGGGCATCATTGTCAACGTTTTGCCGCTTTTCATGTGCTTTAAAGGCGATTCATTTCTACCTCCTGAAATCTGTTTCCTGCAATTCTGCCTTGATTTCAAATCCTCTTCTTTGCCTTCCCTCAATATATTTGTGGACGGGAGTTATCATTTATAACTGCAGGTTTGTGAATTGCAGTGCCCTGAACCTCCATTTTACAACTCGTTTTTATGGGAGCTGGCCGCAAAATCGCAGAATGGCTTCAGGCCCTGTTCTGGTTCCGGGGGTCAGGCTGAGCCTGTGGTTAATTCTTCTTTCTGATGGGAAAATAGAGTGACCTGTGCCTGTCCCAACACCAAGAGCTAGTCTCTCGTTGGTTCCACGTATTCCCGTTTATCCTCAGGACAAATTGCAACCTGCATGGAACAGGAGGTTAAAGGTGCTGATGCTCCAAGTAGGGAGCTTGCTAGTAAAGCGGCTGGAATGGCGAACCCGGGCACAAGGAGTTGAGAAATGAGGTGCGTTTTAGAAACCTTTCCCCATCACACGGTGTACCATCTTCTGGGTTTCTCATGCATGTTTTTGATGTAGGAAGATGCCCTTGAACCTGGAGATTTGGGACCCATGCGATGGGTACCACGCAGTATTCCTTTAAAGGGTCTGCGTTTGCTCACCCAACCTCACCAAACCTCTCAGCCCCAAGAGTGTCCACCCTTATGTCTCATCCAGCTGTGCGTCTAGATATGGTCAATCCAGGTTGCATCACAGCCCCTGAACGCATTGTGTAAGAATTTCTCTCTCTTTCACTGTCTTTGTTTCATGGGTGTTTCAAAGTAATTTATTTTTATAATGGGGTTTAGCTGCTTTTCACTGCTGTGTTTATGCCGCTTTACACCCACTTGACACACTAACAGAGAGATATCAATACATAGGTTTTACGATTATTATTAGTCAGATATATTCTTGTGCGGTGAATAGGGCGTGTTGAGTCCAGTTCTCTGAGCAAGGAGTAGGTCTTGTCTATTACATATTGGGTTTATGGAACGGTATCTGAGCTAATTTGATACCCTTGTTTTATGTATCACCCCACCTCACCTTTCCCGTTAAGCAGCCATAGTGTGTTTTCTGCATGTGTGACTCTGTTCTGTTTTGTAATTCAGTTCAAGTGTAACGGTTTTTACATTCCCTCTATCAGTGATACCTTATGAGAAGTGTCCTTTTCTGTGTGACTTATTTCACTTAGAATCGTCGTACCTAAATCCACTCATCATGCTGCTACTAACCTTACGACATTGATTTCATGGCTGAGTGATATTCCATTGTACATAAGGACCACAACTTCTTTATCCATTTTTCTCTTTCCTGGGATATTTAAGGTGGAATGAAGTGGAGGTCCTGGTCAACAGAGCAGCCCTAAACTTTGAGGTGCTTGTGTTTTGCTGATTTTTAATTTTCCCAATTTATACCCCCATGAGTGGAAGTGCCCTATGCTCTCTGAGCTGTGTTTTTCAGATGTTTCAGGACTCACCGGACACTTCTCCGGAGTGGCTCTTGGCAATTTACATCCCGCCCATCAGTGTAGCAAGGCTCCCATTTCTCCATGGCCTGTCCTGCATTTCTGGTTTTGCCACTTTTTTCAGCATGGCCCTTTTGACCGATGGGAAGCGAGACTTCTTTGTAGCGCTGATTTGCCTTTCCAGGTTGCTTGGTTGGCCAAAAAGGGCGTATGCGATTTTTCCTGAATATATTCAGGAAAAAACGCATACGCCCTTTTTGGCCAAGGGCATCATTGTCAACGTTTTGCCGCTTTTCATGTGCTTTAAAGGCGATTCATATCTACCTCCTGAAATCTGTTTCCTGCAATTCTGCCTTGATTTCAAATCCTCTTCTTTGCCTTCCCTCAATATATTTGTGGACGAGAGTTATCATTAATAACTCTGCAGGTTTGTGAATTGCAGTGCCCTGAACCTCCATTTTACAACTCGTTTTTATGGGAGCTGGCCGCAAAATCGCAGAATGGCTTCAGGCCCTGTTCTGGTTCCGGGGGGCAGGCTGAGCCTGTGGTTAATTCTTCTTTCTGATGGGAAAATAGAGTGACCTGTGCCTGTCCCAACACCAAGAGCTAGTCTCTCGTTGGTTCCACGTCTTCCCGTTTATCCTCAGGACAAATTGCAACCTGTATGGAACAGGAGGTTAAAGGTGCTGATGCTCCAAGTAGGGAGCTTGCTAGTAAAGCGGCTGGAATGGCGAACCCGGGCACAAGGAGATGAGAAATGAGGTGCGTTTTAGAAACCTTTCCCCATCACACGGTGTACCATCTTCTGGGTTTCTCATGCATGTTTTTGATGTAGGAAGATGCCCTTGAACCTGGAGATTTGGGACCCATGCGATGGGTACCACACCGTATTCCTTTAAAGGGTCTGCGTTTGCTCACCCAACCTCACCAAACCTCTCAGCCCCAAGAGTGTCCACCCTTATGTCTCATCCAGCTGTGCATCTAGATATGGTCAATCCAGGTTGCATCACAGCCCCTGAACGCATTGTGTAAGAATTTCTCTCTCTTTCACTGTCTTTGTTTCATGGGTGTTTCAAAGTAATTTATTTTTATAATGGGGTTTAGCTGCTTTTCACTGCTGTGTTTATGCCGCTTTACACCCATTTGACACACTAACAGAGAGATATCAATACATAGGTTTTACGATTATTATTAGTCAGATATATTCTTGTGCGGTGAATAGGGCGTGTTGAGTCCAGTTCTCTGAGCAAGGAGTAGGTCTTGTCTATTACATATTGGGTTTATGGAACGGTATCTGAGCTAATTTGATACCCTTGTTTTATGTATCACCCCACCTCACCTTTCCCGTTAAGCAGCCATAGTGTGTTTTCTGCATGTGTGACTCTGTTCTGTTTTGTAATTCAGTTCAAGTGTAACGGTTTTTACATTCCCTCTATCAGTGATACCTTATGAGAAGTGTCCTTTTCTGTGTGACTTATTTCACTTAGAATCGTCGTACCTAAATCCACTCATCATGCTGCTACTAACCTTACGACATTGATTTCATGGCTGAGTGATATTCCATTGTACATAAGGACCACAACTTCTTTATCCATTTTTCTCTTTCCTGGGATATTTAAGGTGGAATGAAGTGGAGGTCCTGGTCAACAGAGCAGCCCTAAACTTTGAGGTGCTTGTGTTTTGCTGATTTTTAATTTTCCCAATTTATACCCCCATGAGTGGAAGTGCCCTATGCTCTCTGAGCTGTGTTTTTCAGATGTTTCAGGACTCACCGGACACTTCTCCGGAGTGGCTCTTGGCAATTTACATCCCGCCCATCAGTGTAGCAAGGCTCCCATTTCTCCATGGCCTGTCCTGCATTTCTGGTTTTGCCACTTTTTTCAGCATGGCCCTTTTGACCGATGGGAAGCGAGACTTCTTTGTAGCGCTGATTTGCCTTTCCAGGTTGCTTGGTTGGCCAAAAAGGGCGTATGCGATTTTTCCTGAATATATTCAGGAAAAAACGCATACGCCCTTTTTGGCCAAGGGCATCATTGTCAACGTTTTGCCGCTTTTCATGTGCTTTAAAGGCGATTCATATCTACCTCCTGAAATCTGTTTCCTGCAATTCTGCCTTGATTTCAAATCCTCTTCTTTGCCTTCCCTCAATATATTTGTGGACGAGAGTTATCATTAATAACTCTGCAGGTTTGTGAATTGCAGTGCCCTGAACCTCCATTTTACAACTCGTTTTTATGGGAGCTGGCCGCAAAATCGCAGAATGGCTTCAGGCCCTGTTCTGGTTCCGGGGGGCAGGCTGAGCCTGTGGTTAATTCTTCTTTCTGATGGGAAAATAGAGTGACCTGTGCCTGTCCCAACACCAAGAGCTAGTCTCTCGTTGGTTCCACGTCTTCCCGTTTATCCTCAGGACAAATTGCAACCTGTATGGAACAGGAGGTTAAAGGTGCTGATGCTCCAAGTAGGGAGCTTGCTAGTAAAGCGGCTGGAATGGCGAACCCGGGCACAAGGAGATGAGAAATGAGGTGCGTTTTAGAAACCTTTCCCCATCACACGGTGTACCATCTTCTGGGTTTCTCATGCATGTTTTTGATGTAGGAAGATGCCCTTGAACCTGGAGATTTGGGACCCATGCGATGGGTACCAGGCAGTATTACTTTAAAGGGTCTGCGTTTGCTCACCCAACCTCACCAAACCTCTCAGCCCCAAGAGTGTCCACCCTTATGTCTCATCCAGCTGTGCATCTAGATATGGTCAATCCAGGTTGCATCACAGCCCCTGAACGCATTGTGTAAGAATTTCTCTCTCTTTCACTGTCTTTGTTTCATGGGTGTTTCAAAGTAATTTATTTTTATAATGGGGTTTAGCTGCTTTTCACTGCTGTGTTTATGCCGCTTTACACCCATTTGACACACTAACAGAGAGATATCAATACATAGGTTTTACGATTATTATTAGTCAGATATATTCTTGTGCGGTGAATAGGGCGTGTTGAGTCCAGTTCTCTGAGCAAGGAGTAGGTCTTGTCTATTACATATTGGGTTTATGGAACGGTATCTGAGCTAATTTGATACCCTTGTTTTATGTATCACCCCACCTCACCTTTCCCGTTAAGCAGCCATAGTGTGTTTTCTGCATGTGTGACTCTGTTCTGTTTTGTAATTCAGTTCAAGTGTAACGGTTTTTACATTCCCTCTATCAGTGATACCTTATGAGAAGTGTCCTTTTCTGTGTGACTTATTTCACTTAGAATCGTCGTACCTAAATCCACTCATCATGCTGCTACTAACCTTACGACATTGATTTCATGGCTGAGTGATATTCCATTGTACATAAGGACCACAACTTCTTTATCCATTTTTCTCTTTCCTGGGATATTTAAGGTGGAATGAAGTGGAGGTCCTGGTCAACAGAGCAGCCCTAAACTTTGGGGTGCTTGTGTCTTGCTGATTTTTAATTTTCCCAATTTATACCCCCATGAGTGGAAGTGCCCTATGCTCTCTGAGCTGTGTTTTTCAGATGTTTCAGGACTCACCGGACACTTCTCCGGAGTGGCTCTTGGCAATTTACATCCCGCCCATCAGTGTAGCAAGGCTCCCATTTCTCCATGGCCTGTCCTGCATTTCTGGTTTTGACACATTTTTCAGCATGGCCCTTTTGACCGATGGGAAGCGAGACTTCTTTGTAGCGCTGATTTGCCTTTCCAGGTTGCTTGGTTGGCCAAAAAGGGCGTATGCGTTTTTTCCTGAATATATTCAGGAAAAAACGCATACGCCCTTTTTGGCCAGGGGCATCATTGTCAACGTTTTGCCGTTTTTCATGTGCTTTAAAGGCGATTCGTATCTACCTCCTGAAATCTGTTTCCTGCAATTCTGCCTTGATTTCAAATCCTCTTCTTTGCCTTCCCTCAATATATTTGTGGACGAGAGTTATCATTTATAATTCTGCAGGTTTGTGAATTGCAGTGCCCTGAACCTCCATTTTACAACTCGTTTTTATGGGAGCTGGCGGCAAAATCGCAGAATGGCTTCAGGCCCTGTTCTGGTTCCGGGGGGCAGGCTGAGCCTGTGGTTAATTCTTCTTTCTGATGGGAAAATAGAGTGACCTGTGCCTGTCCCAACACCAAGAGCTAGTCTCTCGTTGGTTCCACGTCTTCCCGTTTATCCTCAGGACAAATTGCAACCTGTACGGAACAGGAGGTTAAAGGTGCTGATGCTCCAAGTAGGGAGCTTGCTAGTAAAGCGGCTGGAATGGCGAACCCGGGCACAAGGAGATGAGAAATGAGGTGCCTTTTAGAAACCTTTCCCCATCACACGGTGTACCATCTTCTGGGTTTCTCATGCATGTTTTTGATGTAGGAAGATGCCCTTGAACCTGGAGATTTGGGACCCATGCGATGGGTACCACGCAGTATTCCTTTAAAGGGTCTGCGTTTGCTCACCCAACCTCACCAAACCTCTCAGCCCCAAGAGTGTCCACCCTTATGTCTCATCCAGCTGTGCGTCTAGATATGGTCAATCCAGGTTGCATCACAGCCCCTGAACTCATTGTGTAAGAATTTCTCTCTCTTTCACTGTCTTTGTTTCATGGGTGTTTCAAAGTAATTTATTTTTATAATGGGGTTTAGCTGCTTTTCACTGCTGTGTTTATGCCGCTTTACACCCACTTGACACACTAACAGAGAGATATCAATACATAGGTTTTACGATTATTATTAGTCAGATATATTCTAGTGTGGTGAATAGGGCGTGTTGAGTCCAGTTCTCTGAGCAAGGAGTAGGTCTTGTCTATTACATATTGGGTTTATGGAACGGTATCTGAGCTAATTTGATACCCTTGTTTTATGTATCACCCCACCTCACCTTTCCCGTTAAGCAGCCATAGTGTGTTTTCTGCATGTGTGACTCTGTTCTGTTTTGTAATTCAGTTCAAGTGTAACGGTTTTTACATTCCCTCTATCAGTGATACCTTATGAGAAGTGTCCTTTTCTGTGTGACTTATTTCACTTAGAATCGTCGTACCTAAATCCACTCATCATGCTGCTACTAACCTTACGACATTGATTTCATGGCTGAGTGATATTCCATTGTACATAAGGACCACAACTTCTTTATCCATTTTTCTCTTTCCTGGGATATTTAAGGTGGAATGAAGTGGAGGTCCTGGTCAACAGAGCAGCCCTAAACTTTGGGGTGCTTGTGTCTTGCTGATTTTTAATTTTCCCAATTTATACCCCCATGAGTGGAAGTGCCCTATGCTCTCTAAGCTGTGTTTTTCAGATGTTTCAGGACTCACCGGACACTTCTCCAGAGTGGCTCTTGGCAATTTACATCCCGCCCATCAGTGTAGCAAGGCTCCCATTTCTCCATGGCCTGTCCTGCATTTCTGGTTTTGACACTTTTTTCAGCATGGCCCTTTTGACCGATGGGAAGCGAGACTTCTTTGTAGCGCTGATTTGCCTTTCCAGGTTGCTTGGTTGGCCAAAAAGGGCGTATGCGTTTTTTCCTGAATATATTCAGGAAAAAACGCATACGCCCTTTTTGGCCAGGGGCATCATTGTCAACGTTTTGCCGTTTTTCATGTGCTTTAAAGGCGATTCGTATCTACCTCCTGAAATCTCTTTCCTGCAATTCTGCCTTGATTTCAAATCCTCTTCTTTGCCTTCCCTCAATATATTTGTGGACGAGAGTTATCATTTATAATTCTGCAGGTTTGTGAATTGCAGTGCCCTGAACCTCCATTTTACAACTCGTTTTTATGGGAGCTGGCGGCAAAATCGCAGAATGGCTTCAGGCCCTGTTCTGGTTCCGGGGGGCAGGCTGAGCCTGTGGTTAATTCTTCTTTCTGATGGGAAAATAGAGTGACCTGTGCCTGTCCCAACACCAAGAGCTAGTCTCTCGTTGGTTCCACGTCTTCCCGTTTATCCTCAGGACAAATTGCAACCTGTATGGAACAGGAGGTTAAAGGTGCTGATGCTCCAAGTAGGGAGCTTGCTAGTAAAGCGGCTGGAATGGCGAACCCGGGCACAAGGAGATGAGAAATGAGGTGCGTTTTAGAAACCTTTCCCCATCACACGGTGTACCATCTTCTGGGTTTCTCATGCATGTTTTTGATGTAGGAAGATGCCCTTGAACCTGGAGATTTGGGACCCATGCGATGGGTACCACGCAGTATTCCTTTAAAGGGTCTGCGTTTGCTCACCCAACCTCACCAAACCTCTCAGCCCCAAGAGTGTCCACCCTTATGTCTCATCCAGCTGTGCGTCTAGATATGGTCAATCCAGGTTGCATCACAGCCCCTGAACTCATTGTGTAAGAATTTCTCTCTCTTTCACTGTCTTTGTTTCATGGGTGTTTCAAAGTAATTTATTTTTATAATGGGGTTTAGCTGCTTTTCACTGCTGTGTTTATGCCGCTTTACACCCACTTGACACACTAACAGAGAGATATCAATACATAGGTTTTACGATTATTATTAGTCAGATATATTCTAGTGTGGTGAATAGGGCGTGTTGAGTCCAGTTCTCTGAGCAAGGAGTAGGTCTTGTCTATTACATATTGGGTTTATGGAACGGTATCTGAGCTAATTTGATACCCTTGTTTTATGTATCACCCCACCTCACCTTTCCCGTTAAGCAGCCATAGTGTGTTTTCTGCATGTGTGACTCTGTTCTGTTTTGTAATTCAGTTCAAGTGTAACGGTTTTTACATTCCCTCTATCAGTGATACCTTATGAGAAGTGTCCTTTTCTGTGTGACTTATTTCACTTAGAATCGTCGTACCTAAATCCACTCATCATACTGCTACTAACCTTACGACATTGATTTCATGGCTGAGTGATATTCCATTGTACATAAGGACCACAACTTCTTTATCCATTTTTCTCTTTCCTGGGATATTTAAGGTGGAATGAAGTGGAGGTCCTGGTCAACAGAGCAGCCCTAAACTTTGGGGTGCTTGTGTCTTGCTGATTTTTAATTTTCCCAATTTATACCCCCATGAGTGGAAGTGCCCTATGCTCTCTAAGCTGTGTTTTTCAGATGTTTCAGGACTCACCGGACACTTCTCCAGAGTGGCTCTTGGCAATTTACATCCCGCCCATCAGTGTAGCAAGGCTCCCATTTCTCCATGGCCTGTCCTGCATTTCTGGTTTTGACACTTTTTTCAGCATGGCCCTTTTGACCGATGGGAAGCGAGACTTCTTTGTAGCGCTGATTTGCCTTTCCAGGTTGCTTGGTTGGCCAAAAAGGGCGTATGCGTTTTTTCCTGAATATATTCAGGAAAAAACGCATACGCCCTTTTTGGCCAAGGGCATCATTGTCAACGTTTTGCCGCTTTTCATGTGCTTTAAAGGCGATTCGTATCTACCTCCTGAAATCTCTTTCCTGCAATTCTGCCTTGATTTCAAATCCTCTTCTTTGCCTTCCCTCAATATATTTGTGGACGAGAGTTATCATTTATAACTCTGCAGGTTTGTGAATTGCAGTGCCCTGAACCTCCATTTTACAACTCGTTTTTATGGGAGCTGGCCGCAAAATCGCAGAATGGCTTCAGGCCCTGTTCTGGTTCCGGGGGGCAGGCTGAGCCTGTGGTTAATTCTTCTTTCTGATGGGAAAATAGAGTGACCTGTGCCTGTCCCAACACCAAGAGCTAGTCTCTCGTTGGTTCCACGTCTTCCCGTTTATCCTCAGGACAAATTGCAACCTGTACGGAACAGGAGGTTAAAGGTGCTGATGCTCCAAGTAGGGAGCTTGCTAGTAAAGCGGCTGGAATGGCGAACCCGGGCACAAGGAGACGAGAAATGAGGTGCGTTTTAGAAACCTTTCCCCATCACACGGTGTACCATCTTCTGGGTTTCTCATGCATGTTTTTGATGTAGGAAGATGCCCTTGAACCTGGAGATTTGGGACCCATGCGATGGGTACCACGCAGTATTCCTTTAAAGGGTCTGCGTTTGCTCACCCAACCTCACCAAACCTCTCAGCCCCAAGAGTGTCCACCCTTATGTCTCATCCAGCTGTGCGTCTAGATATGGTCAATCCAGGTTGCATCACAGCCCCTGAACGCATTGTGTAAGAATTTCTCTCTCTTTCACTGTCTTTGTTTCATGGGTGTTTCAAAGTAATTTATTTTTATAATGGGGTTTAGCTGCTTTTCACTGCTGTGTTTATGCCGCTTTACACCCACTTGACACACTAACAGAGAGATATCAATACATAGGTTTTACGATTATTATTAGTCAGATATATTCTTGTGCGGTGAATAGGGCGTGTTGAGTCCAGTTCTCTGAGCAAGGAGTAGGTCTTGTCTATTACATATTGGGTTTATGGAACGGTATCTGAGCTAATTTGATACCCTTGTTTTATGTATCACCCCACCTCACCTTTCCCGTTAAGCAGCCATAGTGTGTTTTCTGCATGTGTGACTCTGTTCTGTTTTGTAATTCAGTTCAAGTGTAACGGTTTTTACATTCCCTCTATCAGTGATACCTTATGAGAAGTGTCCTTTTCTGTGTGACTTATTTCACTTAGAATCGTCGTACCTAAATCCACTCATCATGCTGCTACTAACCTTACGACATTGATTTCATGGCTGAGTGATATTCCATTGTACATAAGGACCACAACTTCTTTATCCATTTTTCTCTTTCCTGGGATATTTAAGGTGGAATGAAGTGGAGGTCCTGGTCAACAGAGCAGCCCTAAACTTTGGGGTGCTTGTGTCTTGCTGATTTTTAATTTTCCCAATTTATACCCCCATGAGTGGAAGTGCCCTATGCTCTCTGAGCTGTGTTTTTCAGATGTTTCAGGACTCACCGGACACTTCTCCGGAGTGGCTGTTGGCAATTTACATCCCGCCCATCAGTGTAGCAAGGCTCCCATTTCTCCATGGCCTGTCCTGCATTTCTGGTTTTGACACATTTTTCAGCATGGCCCTTTTGACCGATGGGAAGCGAGACTTCTTTGTAGCGCTGATTTGCCTTTCCAGGTTGCTTGGTTGGCCAAAAAGGGCGTATGCGTTTTTTCCTGAATATATTCAGGAAAAAACGCATACGCCCTTTTTGGCCAGGGGCATCATTGTCAACGTTTTGCCGTTTTTCATGTGCTTTAAAGGCGATTCGTATCTACCTCCTGAAATCTGTTTCCTGCAATTCTGCCTTGATTTCAAATCCTCTTCTTTGCCTTCCCTCAATATATTTGTGGACGAGAGTTATCATTTATAATTCTGCAGGTTTGTGAATTGCAGTGCCCTGAACCTCCATTTTACAACTCGTTTTTATGGGAGCTGGCGGCAAAATCGCAGAATGGCTTCAGGCCCTGTTCTGGTTCCGGGGGGCAGGCTGAGCCTGTGGTTAATTCTTCTTTCTGATGGGAAAATAGAGTGACCTGTGCCTGTCCCAACACCAAGAGCTAGTCTCTCGTTGGTTCCACGTCTTCCCGTTTATCCTCAGGACAAATTGCAACCTGTACGGAACAGGAGGTTAAAGGTGCTGATGCTCCAAGTAGGGAGCTTGCTAGTAAAGCGGCTGGAATGGTGAACCCGGGCACAAGGAGATGAGAAATGAGGTGCCTTTTAGAAACCTTTCCCCATCACACGGTGTACCATCTTCTGGGTTTCTCATGCATGTTTTTGATGTAGGAAGATGCCCTTGAACCTGGAGATTTGGGACCCATGCGATGGGTACCACGCAGTATTCCTTTAAAGGGTCTGCGTTTGCTCACCCAACCTCACCAAACCTCTCAGCCCCAAGAGTGTCCACCCTTATGTCTCATCCAGCTGTGCGTCTAGATATGGTCAATCCAGGTTGCATCACAGCCCCTGAACTCATTGTGTAAGAATTTCTCTCTCTTTCACTGTCTTTGTTTCATGGGTGTTTCAAAGTAATTTATTTTTATAATGGGGTTTAGCTGCTTTTCACTGCTGTGTTTATGCCGCTTTACACCCACTTGACACACTAACAGAGAGATATCAATACATAGGTTTTACGATTATTATTAGTCAGATATATTCTAGTGTGGTGAATAGGGCGTGTTGAGTCCAGTTCTCTGAGCAAGGAGTAGGTCTTGTCTATTACATATTGGGTTTATGGAACGGTATCTGAGCTAATTTGATACCCTTGTTTTATGTATCACCCCACCTCACCTTTCCCGTTAAGCAGCCATAGTGTGTTTTCTGCATGTGTGACTCTGTTCTGTTTTGTAATTCAGTTCAAGTGTAACGGTTTTTACATTCCCTCTATCAGTGATACCTTATGAGAAGTGTCCTTTTCTGTGTGACTTATTTCACTTAGAATCGTCGTACCTAAATCCACTCATCATGCTGCTACTAACCTTACGACATTGATTTCATGGCTGAGTGATATTCCATTGTACATAAGGACCACAACTTCTTTATCCATTTTTCTCTTTCCTGGGATATTTAAGGTGGAATGAAGTGGAGGTCCTGGTCAACAGAGCAGCCCTAAACTTTGGGGTGCTTGTGTCTTGCTGATTTTTAATTTTCCCAATTTATACCCCCATGAGTGGAAGTGCCCTATGCTCTCTAAGCTGTGTTTTTCAGATGTTTCAGGACTCACCGGACACTTCTCCAGAGTGGCTCTTGGCAATTTACATCCCGCCCATCAGTGTAGCAAGGCTCCCATTTCTCCATGGCCTGTCCTGCATTTCTGGTTTTGACACTTTTTTCAGCATGGCCCTTTTGACCGATGGGAAGCGAGACTTCTTTGTAGCGCTGATTTGCCTTTCCAGGTTGCTTGGTTGGCCAAAAAGGGCGTATGCGTTTTTTCCTGAATATATTCAGGAAAAAACGCATACGCCCTTTTTGGCCAGGGGCATCATTGTCAACGTTTTGCCGTTTTTCATGTGCTTTAAAGGCGATTCGTATCTACCTCCTGAAATCTCTTTCCTGCAATTCTGCCTTGATTTCAAATCCTCTTCTTTGCCTTCCCTCAATATATTTGTGGACGAGAGTTATCATTTATAATTCTGCAGGTTTGTGAATTGCAGTGCCCTGAACCTCCATTTTACAACTCGTTTTTATGGGAGCTGGCGGCAAAATCGCAGAATGGCTTCAGGCCCTGTTCTGGTTCCGGGGGGCAGGCTGAGCCTGTGGTTAATTCTTCTTTCTGATGGGAAAATAGAGTGACCTGTGCCTGTCCCAACACCAAGAGCTAGTCTCTCGTTGGTTCCACGTCTTCCCGTTTATCCTCAGGACAAATTGCAACCTGTACGGAACAGGAGGTTAAAGGTGCTGATGCTCCAAGTAGGGAGCTTGCTAGTAAAGCGGCTGGAATGGCGAACCCGGGCACAAGGAGATGAGAAATGAGGTGCGTTTTAGAAACCTTTCCCCATCACACGGTGTACCATCTTCTGGGTTTCTCATGCATGTTTTTGATGTAGGAAGATGCCCTTGAACCTGGAGATTTGGGACCCATGCGATGGGTACCACGCAGTATTCCTTTAAAGGGTCTGCGTTTGCTCACCCAACCTCACCAAACCTCTCAGCCCCAAGAGTGTCCACCCTTATGTCTCATCCAGCTGTGCGTCTAGATATGGTCAATCCAGGTTGCATCACAGCCCCTGAACTCATTGTGTAAGAATTTCTCTCTCTTTCACTGTCTTTGTTTCATGGGTGTTTCAAAGTAATTTATTTTTATAATGGGGTTTAGCTGCTTTTCACTGCTGTGTTTATGCCGCTTTACACCCACTTGACACACTAACAGAGAGATATCAATACATAGGTTTTACGATTATTATTAGTCAGATATATTCTAGTGTGGTGAATAGGGCGTGTTGAGTCCAGTTCTCTGAGCAAGGAGTAGGTCTTGTCTATTACATATTGGGTTTATGGAACGGTATCTGAGCTAATTTGATACCCTTGTTTTATGTATCACCCCACCTCACCTTTCCCGTTAAGCAGCCATCGTGTGTTTTCTGCATGTGTGACTCTGTTCTGTTTTGTAATTCAGTTCAAGTGTAACGGTTTTTACATTCCCTCTATCAGTGATACCTTATGAGAAGTGTCCTTTTCTGTGTGACTTATTTCACTTAGAATCGTCGTACCTAAATCCACTCATCATGCTGCTACTAACCTTACGACATTGATTTCATGGCTGAGTGATATTCCATTGTACATAAGGACCACAACTTCTTTATCCATTTTTCTCTTTCCTGGGATATTTAAGGTGGAATGAAGTGGAGGTCCTGGTCAAGAGAGCAGCCCTAAACTTTGGGGTGCTTGTGTCTTGCTGATTTTTAATTTTCCCAATTTATACCCCCATGAGTGGAAGTGCCCTATGCTCTCTAAGCTGTGTTTTTCAGATGTTTCAGGACTCACCGGACACTTCTCCAGAGTGGCTCTTGGCAATTTACATCCCGCCCATCAGTGTAGCAAGGCTCCCATTTCTCCATGGCCTGTCCTGCATTTCTGGTTTTGACACTTTTTTCAGCATGGCCCTTTTGACCGATGGGAAGCGAGACTTGTTTGTAGCGCTGATTTGCCTTTCCAGGTTGCTTGGTTGGCCAAAAAGGGCGTATGCGTTTTTTCCTGAATATATTCAGGAAAAAACGCATACGCCCTTTTTGGCCAAGGGCATCATTGTCAACGTTTTGCCGCTTTTCATGTGCTTTAAAGGCGATTCGTATCTACCTCCTGAAATCTCTTTCCTGCAATTCTGCCTTGATTTCAAATCCTCTTCTTTGCCTTCCCTCAATATATTTGTGGACGAGAGTTATCATTTATAACTCTGCAGGTTTGTGAATTGCAGTGCCCTGAACCTCCATTTTACAACTCGTTTTTATGGGAGCTGGCCGCAAAATCGCAGAATGGCTTCAGGCCCTGTTCTGGTTCCGGGGGGCAGGCTGAGCCTGTGGTTAATTCTTCTTTCTGATGGGAAAATAGAGTGACCTGTGCCTGTCCCAACACCAAGAGCTAGTCTCTCGTTGGTTCCACGTCTTCCCGTTTATCCTCAGGACAAATTGCAACCTGTACGGAACAGGAGGTTAAAGGTGCTGATGCTCCAAGTAGGGAGCTTGCTAGTAAAGCGGCTGGAATGGCGAACCCGGGCACAAGGAGACGAGAAATGAGGTGCGTTTTAGAAACCTTTCCCCATCACACGGTGTACCATCTTCTGGGTTTCTCATGCATGTTTTTGATGTAGGAAGATGCCCTTGAACCTGGAGATTTGGGACCCATGCGATGGGTACCACGCAGTATTCCTTTAAAGGGTCTGCGTTTGCTCACCCAACCTCACCAAACCTCTCAGCCCCAAGAGTGTCCACCCTTATGTCTCATCCAGCTGTGCGTCTAGATATGGTCAATCCAGGTTGCATCACAGCCCCTGAACGCATTGTGTAAGAATTTCTCTCTCTTTCACTGTCTTTGTTTCATGGGTGTTTCAAAGTAATTTATTTTTATAATGGGGTTTAGCTGCTTTTCACTGCTGTGTTTATGCCGCTTTACACCCACTTGACACACTAACAGAGAGATATCAATACATAGGTTTTACGATTATTATTAGTCAGATATATTCTTGTGCGGTGAATAGGGCGTGTTGAGTCCAGTTCTCTGAGCAAGGAGTAGGTCTTGTCTATTACATATTGGGTTTATGGAACGGTATCTGAGCTAATTTGATACCCTTGTTTTATGTATCACCCCACCTCACCTTTCCCGTTAAGCAGCCATAGTGTGTTTTCTGCATGTGTGACTCTGTTCTGTTTTGTAATTCAGTTCAAGTGTAACGGTTTTTACATTCCCTCTATCAGTGATACCTTATGAGAAGTGTCCTTTTCTGTGTGACTTATTTCACTTAGAATCGTCGTACCTAAATCCTCTCATCATGCTGCTACTAACCTTACGACATTGATTTCATGGCTGAGTGATATTCCATTGTACATAAGGATCACAACTTCTTTATCCATTTCTCTCTTTCCTGGGATATTTAAGGTGGAATGAAGTGGAGGTCCTGGTCAACAGAGCAGCCCTAAACTTTGGGGTGCTTGTGTCTTGCTGATTTTTAATTTTCCCAATTTATACCCCCATGAGTGGAAGTGCCCTATGCTCTCTAAGCTGTGATTTTCAGATGTTTCAGGACTCACCGGACACTTCTCCGGAGTGGCTCTTGGCAATTTACATCCCGCCCATCAGTGTAGCAAGGCTCCCATTTCTCCATGGCCTGTCCTGCATTTCTGGTTTTGACACATTTTTCAGCATGGCCCTTTTGACCGATGGGAAGCGAGACTTCTTTGTAGCGCTGATTTGCCTTTCCAGGTTGCTTGGTTGGCCAAAAAGGGCGTATGCGTTTTTTCCTGAATATATTCAGGAAAAAACGCATACGCCCTTTTTGGCCAGGGGCATCATTGTCAACGTTTTGCCGTTTTTCATGTGCTTTAAAGGCGATTCGTATCTACCTCCTGAAATCTGTTTCCTGCAATTCTGCCTTGATTTCAAATCCTCTTCTTTGCCTTCCCTCAATATATTTGTGGACGAGAGTTATCATTTATAATTCTGCAGGTTTGTGAATTGCAGTGCCCTGAACCTCCATTTTACAACTCGTTTTTATGGGAGCTGGCCGCAAAATCGCAGAATGGCTTCAGGCCCTGTTCTGGTTCCGGGGGGCAGGCTGAGCCTGTGGTTAATTCTTCTTTCTGATGGGAAAATAGAGTGACCTGTGCCTGTCCCAACACCAAGAGCTAGTCTCTCGTTGGTTCCACGTCTTCCCGTTTATCCTCAGGACAAATTGCAACCTGTACGGAACAGGAGGTTAAAGGTGCTGATGCTCCAAGTAGGGAGCTTGCTAGTAAAGCGGCTGGAATGGCGAACCCGGGCACAAGGAGACGAGAAATGAGGTGCGTTTTAGAAACCTTTCCCCATCACACGGTGTACCATCTTCTGGGTTTCTCATGCATGTTTTTGATGTAGGAAGATGCCCTTGAACCTGGAGATTTGGGACCCATGCGATGGGTACCACGCAGTATTCCTTTAAAGGGTCTGCGTTTGCTCACCCAACCTCACCAAACCTCTCAGCCCCAAGAGTGTCCACCCTTATGTCTCATCCAGCTGTGCGTCTAGATATGGTCAATCCAGGTTGCATCACAGCCCCTGAACGCATTGTGTAAGAATTTCTCTCTCTTTCACTGTCTTTGTTTCATGGGTGTTTCAAAGTAATTTATTTTTATAATGGGGTTTAGCTGCTTTTCACTGCTGTGTTTATGCCGCTTTACACCCACTTGACACACTAACAGAGAGATATCAATACATAGGTTTTACGATTATTATTAGTCAGATATATTCTTGTGCGGTGAATAGGGCGTGTTGAGTCCAGTTCTCTGAGCAAGGAGTAGGTCTTGTCTATTACATATTGGGTTTATGGAACGGTATCTGAGCTAATTTGATACCCTTGTTTTATGTATCACCCCACCTCACCTTTCCCGTTAAGCAGCCATAGTGTGTTTTCTGCATGTGTGACTCTGTTCTGTTTTGTAATTCAGTTCAAGTGTAACGGTTTTTACATTCCCTCTATCAGTGATACCTTATGAGAAGTGTCCTTTTCTGTGTGACTTATTTCACTTAGAATCGTCGTACCTAAATCCTCTCATCATGCTGCTACTAACCTTACGACATTGATTTCATGGCTGAGTGATATTCCATTGTACATAAGGATCACAACTTCTTTATCCATTTCTCTCTTTCCTGGGATATTTAAGGTGGAATGAAGTGGAGGTCCTGGTCAACAGAGCAGCCCTAAACTTTGGGGTGCTTGTGTCTTGCTGATTTTTAATTTTCCCAATTTATACCCCCATGAGTGGAAGTGCCCTATGCTCTCTAAGCTGTGATTTTCAGATGTTTCAGGACTCACCGGACACTTCTCCGGAGTGGCTCTTGGCAATTTACATCCCGCCCATCAGTGTAGCAAGGCTCCCATTTCTCCATGGCCTGTCCTGCATTTCTGGTTTTGACACATTTTTCAGCATGGCCCTTTTGACCGATGGGAAGCGAGACTTCTTTGTAGCGCTGATTTGCCTTTCCAGGTTGCTTGGTTGGCCAAAAAGGGCGTATGCGTTTTTTCCTGAATATATTCAGGAAAAAACGCATACGCCCTTTTTGGCCAGGGGCATCATTGTCAACGTTTTGCCGTTTTTCATGTGCTTTAAAGGCGATTCGTATCTACCTCCTGAAATCTGTTTCCTGCAATTCTGCCTTGATTTCAAATCCTCTTCTTTGCCTTCCCTCAATATATTTGTGGACGAGAGTTATCATTTATAATTCTGCAGGTTTGTGAATTGCAGTGCCCTGAACCTCCATTTTACAACTCGTTTTTATGGGAGCTGGCCGCAAAATCGCAGAATGGCTTCAGGCCCTGTTCTGGTTCCGGGGGGCAGGCTGAGCCTGTGGTTAATTCTTCTTTCTGATGGGAAAATAGAGTGACTTGTGCCTGTCCCAACACCAAGAGCTAGTCTCTCGTTGGTTCCACGTCTTCCCGTTTATCCTCAGGACAAATTGCAACCTGTACGGAACAGGAGGTTAAAGGTGCTGATGCTCCAAGTAGGGAGCTTGCTAGTAAAGCAGCTGGAATGGCGAACCCGGGCACAAGGAGATGAGAAATGAGGTGCGTTTTAGAAACCTTTCCCCATCACACGGTGTACCATCTTCTGGGTTTCTCATGCATGTTTTTGATGTAGGAAGATGCCCTTGAACCTGGAGATTTGGGACCCATGCGATGGGTACCACGCAGTATTCCTTTAAAGGGTCTGCGTTTGCTCACCCAACCTCACCAAACCTCTCAGCCCCAAGAGTGTCCACCCTTATGTCTCATCCAGCTGTGCGTCTAGATATGGTCAATCCAGGTTGCATCACAGCCCCTGAACTCATTGTGTAAGAATTTCTCTCTCTTTCACTGTCTTTGTTTCATGGGTGTTTCAAAGTAATTTATTTTTATAATGGGGTTTAGCTGCTTTTCACTGCTGTGTTTATGCCGCTTTACACCCACTTGACACACTAACAGAGAGATATCAATACATAGGTTTTACGATTATTATTAGTCAGATATATTCTAGTGTGGTGAATAGGGCGTGTTGAGTCCAGTTCTCTGAGCAAGGAGTAGGTCTTGTCTATTACATATTGGGTTTATGGAACGGTATCTGAGCTAATTTGATACCCTTGTTTTATGTATCACCCCACCTCACCTTTCCCGTTAAGCAGCCATCGTGTGTTTTCTGCATGTGTGACTCTGTTCTGTTTTGTAATTCAGTTCAAGTGTAACGGTTTTTACATTCCCTCTATCAGTGATACCTTATGAGAAGTGTCCTTTTCTGTGTGACTTATTTCACTTAGAATCGTCGTACCTAAATCCACTCATCATGCTGCTACTAACCTTACGACATTGATTTCATGGCTGAGTGATATTCCATTGTACATAAGGACCACAACTTCTTTATCCATTTTTCTCTTTCCTGGGATATTTAAGGTGGAATGAAGTGGAGGTCCTGGTCAAGAGAGCAGCCCTAAACTTTGGGGTGCTTGTGTCTTGCTGATTTTTAATTTTCCCAATTTATACCCCCATGAGTGGAAGTGCCCTATGCTCTCTAAGCTGTGTTTTTCAGATGTTTCAGGACTCACCGGACACTTCTCCAGAGTGGCTCTTGGCAATTTACATCCCGCCCATCAGTGTAGCAAGGCTCCCATTTCTCCATGGCCTGTCCTGCATTTCTGGTTTTGACACTTTTTTCAGCATGGCCCTTTTGACCGATGGGAAGCGAGACTTCTTTGTAGCGCTGCTTTGCCTTTCCAGGTGGCTTGGTTGGCCAAAAAGGGCGTATGCGTTTTTTCCTGAATATATTCAGGAAAAAACGCATACGCCCTTTTTGGCCAAGGGCATCATTGTCAACGTTTTGCCGCTTTTCATGTGCTTTAAAGGCGATTCGTATCTACCTCCTGAAATCTCTTTCCTGCAATTCTGCCTTGATTTCAAATCCTCTTCTTTGCCTTCCCTCAATATATTTGTGGACGAGAGTTATCATTTATAACTCTGCAGGTTTGTGAATTGCAGTGCCCTGAACCTCCATTTTACAACTCGTTTTTATGGGAGCTGGCCGCAAAATCGCAGAATGGCTTCAGGCCCTGTTCTGGTTCCGGGGGGCAGGCTGAGCCTGTGGTTAATTCTTCTTTCTGATGGGAAAATAGAGTGACCCGTGCCTGTCCCAACACCAAGAGCTAGTCTCTCGTTGGTTCCACGTCTTCCCGTTTATCCTCAGGACAAATTGCAACCTGTATGGAACAGGAGGTTAAAGGTGCTGATGCTCCAAGTAGGGAGCTTGCTAGTAAAGCGGCTGGAATGGCGAACCCGGGCACAAGGAGATGAGAAATGAGGTGCGTTTTAGAAACCTTTCCCCATCACACGGTGTACCATCTTCTGGGTTTCTCATGTATGTTTTTGATGTAGGAAGATGCCCTTGAACCTGGAGATTTGGGACCCATGCGATGGGTACCACGCAGTATTCCTTTAAAGGGTCTGCGTTTGCTCACCCAACCTCACCAAACCTCTCAGCCCCAAGAGTGTCCACCCTTATGTCTCATCCAGCTGTGCGTCTAGATATGGTCAATCCAGGTTGCATCACAGCCCCTGAACGCATTGTGTAAGAATTTCTCTCTCTTTCACTGTCTTTGTTTCATGGGTGTTTCAAAGTAATTTATTTTTATAATGGGGTTTAGCTGCTTTTCACTGCTTTGTTTATGCTGCTTTACACCCACTTGACACAATAACAGAGAGATATCAATACATAGGTTTTACGATTTTTATTAGTCAGATATATTCTTGTGCGGTGAATAGGGCGTGTTGAGTCCAGTTCTCTGAGCAAGGAGTAGGTCTTGTCTATTACATATTGAGTTTATGGAACGGTATCTGAGCTAATTTGATACCCTTGTTTTATGTATCACCCCACCTCACCTTTCCCGTTAAGCAGCCATAGTGTGTTTTCTGCATGTGTGACTCTGTTCTGTTTTGTAATTCAGTTCAAGTGTAACGGTTTTTACATTCCCTCTATCAGTGATACCTTATGAGAAGTGTCCTTTTCTGTGTGACTTATTTCACTTAGAATCGTCGTACCTAAATCCACTCATCATGCTGCTACTAACCTTACGACATTGATTTCATGGCTGAGTGATATTCCATTGTACATAAGGACCACAACTTCTTTATCCATTTTTCTCTTTCCTGGGATATTTAAGGTGGAATGAAGTGGAGGTCCTGGTCAACAGAGCAGCCCTAAACTTTGGGGTGCTTGTGTCTTGCTGATTTTTAATTTTCCCAATTTATACCCCCATGAGTGGAAGTGCCCTATGCTCTCTAAGCTGTGTTTTTCAGATGTTTCAGGACTCACCGGACACTTCTCCGGAGTGGCTCTTGGCAATTTACATCCCGCCCATCAGTGTAGCAAGGCTCCCATTTCTCCATGGCCTGTCCTGCATTTCTGGTTTTGACACTTTTTTCAGCATGGCCCTTTTGACCGATGGGAAGCGAGACTTCTTTGTAGCGCTGATTGGCCTTTCCAGGTTGCTTGGTTGGCCAAAAAGGGCGTATGCGTTTTTTCCTGAATATATTCAGGAAAAAACGCATACGCCCTTTTTGGCCAAGGGCATCATTGTCAACGTTTTGCCGATTCTCATGTGCTTTAAAGGCGATTCGTATCTACCTCCTGAAATCTGTTTCCTGCAATTCTGCCTTGATTTCAAATCCGCTTCTTTGCCTTCCCTCAATATATTTGTGGACGAGAGTTATCATTTATAACTCTGCAGGTTTGTGAATTGCAGTGCCCTGAACCTCCATTTTACAACTCGTTTTTATGGGAGCTGGCCGCAAAATTGCAGAATGGCTTCAGGCCCTGTTCTGGTTCCGGGGGGCAGGCTGAGCCTGTGGTTAATTCTTCTTTCTGATGGGAAAATAGAGTGACCTGTGCCTGTCCCAACACCAAGAGCTAGTCTCTCGTTGGTTCCACGTCTTCCCGTTTATCCTCAGGACAAATTGCAACCTGCATGGAACAGGAGGTTAAAGGTGCTGATGCTCCAAGTAGGGAGCTTGCTAGTAAAGCGGCTGGAATGGCGAACCCGGGCACAAGGAGATGAGAAATGAGGTGCGTTTTAGAAACCTTTCCCCATCACACGGTGTACCATCTTCTGGGTTTCTCATGCATGTTTTCGATGTAGGAAGATGTCCTTGAACCTGGAGATTTGGGACCCATGCGATGGGTACCACGCAGTATTACTTTAAAGGGTCTGCGTTTGCTCACCCAACCTCACCAAACCTCTCAGCCCCAAGAGTGTCCACCCTTATGTCTCATCCAGCTGTGCGTCTAGATATGGTCAATCCAGGTTGCATCACAGCCCCTGAACGCATTGTGTAAGAATTTCTCTCTCTTTCACTGTCTTTGTTTCATGGGTGTTTCAAAGTAATTTATTTTTATAATGGGGTTTAGCTGCTTTTCACTGCTGTGTTTATGCCGCTTTACACCCACTTGACACAATAACAGAGAGATATCAATACATAGGTTTTACGATTATTATTAGTCAGATATATTCTTGTGCGGTGAATAGGGCGTGTTGAGTCCAGTTCTCTGAGCAAGGAGTAGGTCTTGTCTATTACATATTGGGTTTATGGAACGGTATCTGAGCTAATTTGATACCCTTGTTTTATGTATCACCCCACCTCACCTTTCCCGTTAAGCAGCCATAGTGTGTTTTCTGCATGTGTGACTCTGTTCTGTTTTGTAATTCAGTTCAAGTGTAACGGTTTTTACATTCCCTCTATCAGTGATACCTTAGGAGAAGTGTCCTTTTCTGTGTGACTTATTTCACTTAGAATCGTCGTACCTAAATCCACTCATCATGCTGCTACTAACCTTACGACATTGATTTCATGGCTGAGTGATATTCCATTGTACATAAGGACCACAACTTCTTTATCCATTTTTCTCTTTCCTGGGATATTTAAGGTGGAATGAAGTGGAGGTCCTGGTCAACAGAGCAGCCCTAAACTTTGGGGTGCTTGTGTCTTGCTGATTTTTAATTTTCCCAATTTATACCCCCATGAGTGGAAGTGCCCTATGCTCTCTAAGCTGTGTTTTTCAGATGTTTCAGGACTCACCGGACACTTCTCCGGAGTGGCTCTTGGCAATTTACATCCCGCCCATCAGTGTAGCAAGGCTCCCATTTCTCCATGGCCTGTCCTGCATTTCTGGTTTTGACACTTTTTTCAGCATGGCCCTTTTGACCGATGGGAAGCGAGACTTCTTTGTAGCGCTGATTGGCCTTTCCAGGTTGCTTGGTTGGCCAAAAAGGGCGTATGCGTTTTTTCCTGAATATATTCAGGAAAAAACGCATACGCCCTTTTTGGCCAAGGGCATCATTGTCAACGTTTTGCCGATTCTCATGTGCTTTAAAGGCGATTCGTATCTACCTCCTGAAATCTCTTTCCTGCAATTCTGCCTTGATTTCAAATCCTCTTCTTTGCCTTCCCTCAATATATTTGTGGACGAGAGTTATCATTTATAACTCTGCAGGTTTGTGAATTGCAGTGCCCTGAACCTCCATTTTACAACTCGTTTTTATGGGAGCTGGCCGCAAAATCGCAGAATGGCTTCAGGCCCTGTTCTGGTTCCGGGGGGCAGGCTGAGCCTGTGGTTAATTCTTCTTTCTGATGGGAAAATAGAGTGACCCGTGCCTGTCCCAACACCAAGAGCTAGTCTCTCGTTGGTTCCACGTCTTCCCGTTTATCCTCAGGACAAATTGCAACCTGTATGGAACAGGAGGTTAAAGGTGCTGATGCTCCAAGTAGGGAGCTTGCTAGTAAAGCGGCTGGAATGGCGAACCCGGGCACAAGGAGATGAGAAATGAGGTGCGTTTTAGAAACCTTTCCCCATCACACGGTGTACCATCTTCTGGGTTTCTCATGCATGTTTTTGATGTAGGAAGATGCCCTTGAACCTGGAGATTTGGGACCCATGCGATGGGTACGACGCAGTATTCCTTTAAAGGGTCTGCGTTTGCTCACCCAACCTCACCAAACCTCTCAGCCCCAAGAGTGTCCACCCTTATGTCTCATCCAGCTGTGCGTCTAGATATGGTCAATCCAGGTTGCATCACAGCCCCTGAACGCATTGTGTAAGAATTTCTCTCTCTTTCACTGTCTTTGTTTCATGGGTGTTTCAAAGTAATTTATTTTTATAATGGGGTTTAGCTGCTTTTCACTGCTGTGTTTATGCCGCTTTACACCCACTTGACACACTAACAGAGAGATATCAATACATAGGTTTTACGATTATTATTAGTCAGATATATTCTTGTGCGGTGAATAGGGCGTGTTGAGTCCAGTTCTCTGAGCAAGGAGTAGGTCTTGTCTATTACATATTGGGTTTATGGAACGGTATCTGAGCTAATTTGATACCCTTGTTTTATGTATCACCCCACCTCACCTTTCCCGTTAAGCAGCCATAGTGTGTTTTCTGCATGTGTGACTCTGTTCTGTTTTGTAATTCAGTTCAAGTGTAACGGTTTTTACATTCCCTCTATCAGTGATACCTTATGAGAAGTGTCCTTTTCTGTGTGACTTATTTCACTTAGAATCGTCGTACCTAAATCCACTCATCATGCTGCTACTAACCTTACGACATTGATTTCATGGCTGAGTGATATTCCATTGTACATAAGGACCACAACTTCTTTATCCATTTTTCTCTTTCCTGGGATATTTAAGGTGGAATGAAGTGGAGGTCCTGGTCAACAGAGCAGCCCTAAACTTTGGGGTGCTTGTGTCTTGCTGATTTTTAATTTTCCCAATTTATACCCCCATGAGTGGAAGTGCCCTATGCTCTCTAAGCTGTGTTTTTCAGATGTTTCAGGACTCACCGGACAGTTCTCCGGAGTGGCTCTTGGCAATTTACATCCCGCCCATCAGTGTAGCAAGGCTCCCATTTCTCCATGGCCTGTCCTGCATTTCTGGTTTTGACACTTTTTTCAGCATGGCCCTTTTGACCGATGGGAAGCGAGACTTCTTTGTAGCGCTGATTTGCCTTTCCAGGTTGCTTGGTTGGCCAAAAAGGGCGTATGCGTTTTTTCCTGAATATATTCAGGAAAAAACGCATACGCCCTTTTTGGCCAAGGGCATCATTGTCAACGTTTTGCCGCTTCTCATGTGCTTTAAAGGCGATTCGTATCTACCTCCTGAAATCTCTTTCCTGCAATTCTGCCTTGATTTCAAATCCGCTTCTTTGCCTTCCCTCAATATATTTGTGGACGAGAGTTATCATTTATAACTCTGCAGGTTTGTGAATTGCAGTGCCCTGAACCTCCATTTTACAACTCGTTTTTATGGGAGCTGGCCGCAAAATTGCAGAATGGCTTCAGGCCCTGTTCTGGTTCCGGGGGGCAGGCTGAGCCTGTGGTTAATTCTTCTTTCTGATGGGAAAATAGAGTGACCTGTGCCTGTCCCAACACCAAGAGCTAGTCTCTCGTTGGTTCCACGTCTTCCCGTTTATCCTCAGGACAAATTGCAACCTGTATGGAACAGGAGGTTAAAGGTGCTGATGCTCCAAGTAGGGAGCTTGCTAGTAAAGCGGCTGGAATGGCGAACCCGGGCACAAGGAGATGAGAAATGAGGTGCGTTTTAGAAACCTTTCCCCATCACACGGTGTACCATCTTCTGGGTTTCTCATGCATGTTTTCGATGTAGGAAGATGTCCTTGAACCTGGAGATTTGGGACCCATGCGATGGGTACCACGCAGTATTACTTTAAAGGGTCTGCGTTTGCTCACCCAACCTCACCAAACCTCTCAGCCCCAAGAGTGTCCACCCTTATGTCTCATCCAGCTGTGCGTCTAGATATGGTCAATCCAGGTTGCATCACAGCCCCTGAACGCATTGTGTAAGAATTTCTCTCTCTTTCACTGTCTTTGTTTCATGGGTGTTTCAAAGTAATTTATTTTTATAATGGGGTTTAGCTGCTTTTCACTGCTGTGTTTATGCCGCTTTACACCCACTTGACACAATAACAGAGAGATATCAATACATAGGTTTTACGATTATTATTAGTCAGATATATTCTTGTGCGGTGAATAGGGCGTGTTGAGTCCAGTTCTCTGAGCAAGGAGTAGGTCTTGTCTATTACATATTGGGTTTATGGAACGGTATCTGAGCTAATTTGATACCCTTGTTTTATGTATCACCCCACCTCACCTTTCCCGTTAAGCAGCCATAGTGTGTTTTCTGCATGTGTGACTCTGTTCTGTTTTGTAATTCAGTTCAAGTGTAACGGTTTTTACATTCCCTCTATCAGTGATACCTTATGAGAAGTGTCCTTTTCTGTGTGACTTATTTCACTTAGAATCGTCGTACCTAAATCCACTCATCATGCTGCTACTAACCTTACGACATTGATTTCATGGCTGAGTGGTATTCCATTGTACATAAGGACCACAACTTCTTTATCCATTTTTCTCTTTCCTGGGATATTTAAGGTGGAATGAAGTGGAGGTCCTGGTCAACAGAGCAGCCCTAAACTTTGGGGTGCTTGTGTCTTGCTGATTTTTAATTTTCCCAATTTATACCCCCATGAGTGGAAGTGCCCTATGCTCTCTAAGCTGTGTTTTTCAGATGTTTCAGGACTCACCGGACACTTCTCCGGAGTGGCTCTTGGCAATTTACATCCCGCCCATCAGTGTAGCAAGGCTCCCATTTCTCCATGGCCTGTCCTGCATTTCTGGTTTTGACACTTTTTTCAGCATGGCCCTTTTGACCGATGGGAAGCGAGACTTCTTTGTAGCGCTGCTTTGCCTTTCCAGGTGGCTTGGTTGGCCAAAAAGGGCGTATGCGTTTTTTCCTGAATATATTCAGGAAAAAACGCATACGCCCTTTTTGGCCAAGGGCATCATTGTCAACGTTTTGCCGCTTTTCATGTGCTTTAAAGGCGATTCGTATCTACCTCCTGAAATCTCTTTCCTGCAATTCTGCCTTGATTTCAAATCCTCTTCTTTGCCTTCCCTCAATATATTTGTGGACGAGAGTTATCATTTATAACTCTGCAGGTTTGTGAATTGCAGTGCCCTGAACCTCCATTTTACAACTCGTTTTTATGGGAGCTGGCCGCAAAATCGCAGGATGGCTTCAGGCCCTGTTCTGGTTCCGGGGGGCAGGCTGAGCCTGTGGTTAATTCTTCTTTCTGATGGGAAAATAGAGTGACCTGTGCCTGTCCCAACACCAAGAGCTAGTCTCTCGTTGGTTCCACGTCTTCCCGTTTATCCTCAGGACAAATTGCAACCTGTATGGAACAGGAGGTTAAAGGTGCTGATGCTCCAAGTAGGGAGCTTGCTAGTAAAGCGGCTGGAATGGCGAACCCGGGCACAAGGAGATGAGAAATGAGGTGCGTTTTAGAAACCTTTCCCCATCACACGGTGTACCATCTTCTGGGTTTCTCATGCATGTTTTTGATGTAGGAAGATGCCCTTGAACCTGGAGATTTGGGACCCATGCGATGGGTACCACGCAGTATTACTTTAAAGGGTCTGCGTTTGCTCACCCAACCTCACCAAACCTCTCAGCCCCAAGAGTGTCCACCCTTATGTCTCATCCAGCTGTGCGTCTAGATATGGTCAATCCAGGTTGCATCACAGCCCCTGAACGCATTGTGTAAGAATTCCTCTCTCTTTCACTGTCTTTGTTTCATGGGTGTTTCAAAGTAATTTATTTTTATAATGGGGTTTAGCTGCTTTTCACTGCTGTGTTTATGCCGCTTTACACCCACTTGACCCAATAACAGAGAGATATCAATACGTAGGTTTTACGATTATTATTAGTCAGATATATTCTTGTGCGGTGAATAGGGCGTGTTGAGTCCAGTTCTCTGAGCAAGGAGTAGGTCTTGTCTATTACATATTGAGTTTATGGAACGGTATCTGAGCTAATTTGATACCCTTGTTTTATGTATCACCCCACCTCACCTTTCCCGTTAAGCAGCCATAGTGTGTTTTCTGCATGTGTGACTCTGTTCTGTTTTGTAATTCAGTTCAAGTGTAACGGTTTTTACATTCCCTCTATCAGTGATACCTTATGAGAAGTGTCCTTTTCTGTGTGACTTATTTCACTTAGAATCGTCGTACCTAAATCCACTCATCATGCTGCTACTAACCTTACGACATTGATTTCATGGCTGAGTGATATTCCATTGTACATAAGGACCACAACTTCTTTATCCATTTTTCTCTTTCCTGGGATATTTAAGGTGGAATGAAGTGGAGGTCCTGGTCAACAGAGCAGCCCTAAACTTTGGGGTGCTTGTGTCTTGCTGATTTTTAATTTTCCCAATTTATACCCCCATGAGTGGAAGTGCCCTATGCTCTCTAAGCTGTGTTTTTCAGATGTTTCAGGACTCACCGGACACTTCTCCGGAGTGGCTCTTGGCAATTTACATCCCGCCCATCAGTGTAGCAAGGCTCCCATTTCTCCATGGCCTGTCCTGCATTTCTGGTTTTGACACTTTTTTCAGCATGGCCCTTTTGACCGATGGGAAGCGAGACTTCTTTGTAGCGCTGATTGGCCTTTCCAGGTTGCTTGGTTGGCCAAAAAGGGCGTATGCGTTTTTTCCTGAATATATTCAGGAAAAAACGCATACGCCCTTTTTGGCCAAGGGCATCATTGTCAACGTTTTGCCGCTTCTCATGTGCTTTAAAGGCGATTCGTATCTACCTCCTGAAATCTGTTTCCTGCAATTCTGCCTTGATTTCAAATCCTCTTCTTTGCCTTCCCTCAATATATTTGTGGACGAGAGTTATCATTAATAACTCTGCAGGTTTGTGAATTGCAGTGCCTTGAACCTCCATTTTACAACTCGTTTTTATGGGAGCTGGCCGCCAAATCGCAGAATGGCTTCAGGCCCTGTTCTGGTTCCGGGGGGCAGGCTGAGCCTGTGGTTAATTCTTCTTTCTGATGGGAAAATAGAGTGACCTGTGCCTGTCCCAACACCAAGAGCTAGTCTCTCGTTGGTTCCACGTCTTCCCGTTTATCCTCAGGACAAATTGCAACCTGTATGGAACAGGAGGTTAAAGGTGCTGATGCTCCAAGTAGGGAGCTTGCTAGTAAAGGGGCTGGAATGGCGAACCCGGGCACAAGGAGATGAGAAATGAGGTGCGTTTTAGAAACCTTTCCCCATCACATGGTGTACCATCTTCTGGGTTTCTCATGTATGTTTTTGATGTAGGAAGATGCCCTTGAACCTGGAGATTTGGGACCCATGCGATGGGTACCACGCAGTATTCCTTTAAAGGGTCTGCGTTTGCTCACCCAACCTCACCAAACCTCTCAGCCCCAAGAGTGTCCACCCTTATGTCTCATCCAGCTGTGCGTCTAGATATGGTCAATCCAGGTTGCATCACAGCCCCTGAACGCATTGTGTAAGAATTTCTCTCTCTTTCACTGTCTTTGTTTCATGGGTGTTTCAAAGTAATTTATTTTTATAATGGGGTTTAGCTGCTTTTCACTGCTGTGTTTATGCCGCTTTACACCCACTTGACACACTAACAGAGAGATATCAATACATAGGTTTTACGATTATTATTAGTCAGATATATTCTTGTGCGGTGAATAGGGCGTGTTGAGTCCAGTTCTCTGAGCAAGGAGTAGGTCTTGTCTATTACATATTGGGTTTATGGAACGGTATCTGAGCTAATTTGATACCCTTGTTTTATGTATCACCCCACCTCACCTTTCCCGTTAAGCAGCCATAGTGTGTTTTCTGCATGTGTGACTCTGTTCTGTTTTGTAATTCAGTTCAAGTGTAACGGATTTTACATTCCCTCTATCAGTGATACCTTAGGAGAAGTGTCCTTTTCTGTGTGACTTATTTCACTTAGAATCGTCGTACCTAAATCCACTCATCATGCTGCTACTAACCTTACGACATTGATTTCATGGCTGAGTGGTATTCCATTGTACATAAGGACCACAACTTCTTTATCCATTTTTCTCTTTCCTGGGATATTTAAGGTGGAATGAAGTGGAGGTCCTGGTCAACAGAGCAGCCCTAAACTTTGGGGTGCTTGTGTCTTGCTGATTTTTAATTTTCCCAATTTATACCCCCATGAGTGGAAGTGCCCTATGCTCTCTAAGCTGTGTTTTTCAGATGTTTCAGGACTCACCGGACACTTCTCCGGAGTGGCTCTTGGCAATTTACATCCCGCCCATCAGTGTAGCAAGGCTCCCATTTCTCCATGGCCTGTCCTGCATTTCTGGTTTTGACACTTTTTTCAGCATGGCCCTTTTGACCGATGGGAAGCGAGACTTCTTTGTAGCGCTGATTTGCCTTTCCAGGTTGCTTGGTTGGCCAAAAAGGGCGTATGCGATTTTTCCTGAATATATTCAGGAAAAAACGCATACGCCCTTTTTGGCCAAGGGCATCATTGTCAACGTTTTGCCGCTTTTCATGTGCTTTAAATGCGATTCGTATCTACCTCCTGAAATCTGTTTCCTGCAATTCTGCCTTGATTTCAAATCCTCTTCTTTGCCTTCCCTCAATATATTTGTGGACGAGAGTTATCATTAATAACTCTGCAGGTTTGTGAATTGCAGTGCCCTGAACCTCCATTTTACAACTCGTTTTTATGGGAGCTGGCCGCAAAATCGCAGAATGGCTTCAGGCCCTGTTCTGGTTCCGGGGGGCAGGCTGAGCCTGTGGTTAATTCTTCTTTCTGATGGGAAAATAGAGTGACCTGTGCCTGTCCCAACACCAAGAGCTAGTCTCTCGTTGGTTCCACGTCTTCCCGTTTATCCTCAGGACAAATTGCAACCTGTATGGAACAGGAGGTTAAAGGTGCTGATGCTCCAAGTAGGGAGCTTGCTAGTAAAGCGGCTGGAATGGCGAACCCGGGCACAAGGAGATGAGAAATGAGGTGCGTTTTAGAAACCTTTCCCCATCACACAGTGTACCATCTTCTGGGTTTCTCATGCATGTTTTTGATGTAGGAAGATGCCCTTGAACCTGGAGATTTGGGACCCATGCGATGGGTACCACGCAGTATTCCTTTAAAGGGTCTGCGTTTGCTCACCCAACCTCACCAAACCTCTCAGCCCCAAGAGTGTCCACCCTTATGTCTCATCCAGCTGTGCGTCTAGATATGGTCAATCCAGGTTGCATCACAGCCCCTGAACGCATTGTGTAAGAATTTCTCTCTCTTTCACTGTCTTTGTTTCATGGGTGTTTCAAAGTAATTTATTTTTATAATGGGGTTTAGCTGCTTTTCACTGCTGTGTTTATGCCGCTTTACACCCACTTGACACACTAACAGAGAGATATCAATACATAGGTTTTACGATTATTATTAGTCAGATATATTCTTGTGCGGTGAATAGGGCGTGTTGAGTCCAGTTCTCTGAGCAAGGAGTAGGTCTTGTCTATTACATATTGGGTTTATGGAACGGTATCTGAGCTAATTTGATACCCTTGTTTTATGTATCACCCCACCTCACCTTTCCCGTTAAGCAGCCATAGTGTGTTTTCTGCATGTGTGACTCTGTTCTGTTTTGTAATTCAGTTCAAGTGTAACGGTTTTTACATTCCCTCTATCAGTGATACCTTATGAGAAGTGTCCTTTTCTGTGTGACTTATTTCACTTAGAATCGTCGTACCTAAATCCACTCATCATGCTGCTACTAACCTTACGACATTGATTTCATGGCTGAGTGATATTCCATTGTACATAAGGACCACAACTTCTTTATCCATTTTTCTCTTTCCTGGGATATTTAAGGTGGAATGAAGTGGAGGTCCTGGTCAACAGAGCAGCCCTAAACTTTGGGGTGCTTGTGTCTTGCTGATTTTTAATTTTCCCAATTTATACCCCCATGAGTGGAAGTGCCCTATGCTCTCTAAGCTGTGTTTTTCAGATGTTTCAGGACTCACCGGACACTTCTCCGGAGTGACTCTTGGCAATTTACATCCCGCCCATCAGTGTAGCAAGGCTCCCATTTCTCCATGGCCTGTCCTGCATTTCTGGTTTTGACACTTTTTTCAGCATGGCCCTTTTGACCGATGGGAAGCGAGACTTCTTTGTAGCGCTGATTTGCCTTTCCAGGTGGCTTGGTTGGCCAAAAAGGGCGTATGCGTTTTTTCCTGAATATATTCAGGAAAAAACGCATACGCCCTTTTTGGCCAAGGGCATCATTGTCAACGTTTTGCCGCTTTTCATGTGCTTTAAAGGCGATTCGTATCTACCTCCTGAAATCTGTTTCCTGCAATTCTGCCTTGATTTCAAATCCTCTTCTTTGCCTTCCCTCAATATATTTGTGGACGAGAGTTATCATTAATAACTCTGCAGGTTTGTGAATTGCAGTGCCCTGAACCTCCATTTTACAACTCGTTTTTATGGGAGCTGGCCGCAAAATCGCAGAATGGCTTCAGGCCCTGTTCTGGTTCCGGGGGGCAGGCTGAGCCTGTGGTTAATTCTTCTTTCTGATGGGAAAATAGAGTGACCTGTGCCTGTCTCAACACCAAGAGCTAGTCTCTCGTTGGTTCCACGTCTTCCCGTTTATCCTCAGGACAAATTGCAACCTGTATGGAACAGGAGGTTAAAGGTGCTGATGCTCCAAGTAGGGAGCTTGCTAGTAAAGCGGCTGGAATGGCGAACCCGGGCACAAGGAGATGAGAAATGAGGTGCGTTTTAGAAACCTTTCCCCATCACACGGTGTACCATCTTCTGGGTTTCTCATGCATGTTTTTGATGTAGGAAGATGCCCTTGAACCTGGAGATTTGGGACCCATGCGATGGGTACGACGCAGTATTCCTTTAAAGGGTCTGCGTTTGCTCACCCAACCTCACCAAACCTCTCAGCCCCAAGAGTGTCCACCCTTATGTCTCATCCAGCTGTGCGTCTAGATATGGTCAATCCAGGTTGCATCACAGCCCCTGAACGCATTGTGTAAGAATTTCTCTCTCTTTCACTGTCTTTGTTTCATGGGTGTTTCAAAGTAATTTATTTTTATAATGGGGTTTAGCTGCTTTTCACTGCTGTGTTTATGCCGCTTTACACCCACTTGACACACTAACAGAGAGATATCAATACATAGGTTTTACGATTATTATTAGTCAGATATATTCTTGTGCGGTGAATAGGGCGTGTTGAGTCCAGTTCTCTGAGCAAGGAGTAGGTCTTGTCTATTACATATTGGGTTTATGGAACGGTATCTGAGCTAATTTGATACCCTTGTTTTATGTATCACCCCACCTCACCTTTCCCGTTAAGCAGCCATAGTGTGTTTTCTGCATGTGTGACTCTGTTCTGTTTTGTAATTCAGTTCAAGTGTAACGGTTTTTACATTCCCTCTATCAGTGATACCTTATGAGAAGTGTCCTTTTCTGTGTGACTTATTTCACTTAGAATCGTCGTACCTAAATCCACTCATCATGCTGCTACTAACCTTACGACATTGATTTCATGGCTGAGTGGTATTCCATTGTACATAAGGACCACAACTTCTTTATCCATTTTTCTCTTTCCTGGGATATTTAAGGTGGAATGAAGTGGAGGTCCTGGTCAACAGAGCAGCCCTAAACTTTGGGGTGCTTGTGTCTTGCTGATTTTTAATTTTCCCAATTTATACCCACATGAGTGGAAGTGCCCTATGCTCTCTAAGCTGTGTTTTTCAGATGTTTCAGGACTCACCGGACACTTCTCCGGAGTGGCTCTTGGCAATTTACATCCCGCCCATCAGTGTAGCAAGGCTCCCATTTCTCCATGGCCTGTCCTGCATTTCTGGTTTTGACACTTTTTTCAGCATGGCCCTTTTGACTGATGGGAAGCGAGATTTCTTTGTAGTGCTGATTTGCCTTTCCAGGTTGCTTGGTTGGCCAAAAAGGGCGTATGCGTTTTTTCCTGAATATATTCAGGAAAAAACGCATACGCCCTTTTTGGCCAAGGGCATCATTGTCAACGTTTTGCCGCTTTTCATGTGCTTTAAAGGCGATTCGTATCTACCTCCTGAAATCTGTTTCCTGCAATTCTGCCTTGATTTCAAATCCTCTTCTTTGCCTTCCCTCAATATATTTGTGGACGGGAGTTATCATTTATAACTCTGCAGGTTTGTGAATTGCAGTGCCCTGAACCTCCATTTTACAACTCGTTTTTATGGGAGCTGGCCGCAAAATCGCAGAATGGCTTCAGGCCCTGTTCTGGTTCCGGGGGGCAGGCTGAGCCTGTGGTTAATTCTTCTTTCTGATGGGAAAATAGAGTGACCTGTGCCTGTCCCAACACCAAGAGCTAGTCTCTCGTTGGTTCCACGTCTTCCCGTTTATCCTCAGGACAAATTGCAACCTGTATGGAACAGGAGGTTAAAGGTGCTGATGCTCCAAGTAGGGAGCTTGCTAGTAAAGCGGCTGGAATGGCGAACCCGGGCACAAGGAGATGAGAAATGAGGTGCGTTTTAGAAACCTTTCCCCATCACACGGTGTACCATCTTCTGCATTTCTCATGCATGTTTTTGATGTAGGAAGATGCCCTTGAACCTGGAGATTTGGGACCCATGCGATGGGTACCACGCAGTATTCCTTTAAAGGGTCTGCGTTTGCTCACCCAACCTCACCAAACCTCTCAGCCCCAAGAGTGTCCACCCTTATGTCTCATCCAGCTGTGCGTCTAGATATGGTCAATCCAGGTTGCATCACAGCCCCTGAACGCATTGTGTAAGAATTTCTCTCTCTTTCACTGTCTTTGTTTCATGGGTGTTTCAAAGTAATTTATTTTTATAATGGGGTTTAGCTGCTTTTCACTGCTGTGTTTATGCCGCTTTACACCCACTTGACACACTAACAGAGAGATATCAATACATAGGTTTTACGATTATTATTAGTCAGATATATTCTTGTGCGGTGAATAGGGCGTGTTGAGTCCAGTTCTCTGAGCAAGGAGTAGGTCTTGTCTATTACATATTGGGTTTATGGAACGGTATCTGAGCTAATTTGATACCCTTGTTTTATGTATCACCCCACCTCACCTTTCCCGTTAAGCAGCCATAGTGTGTTTTCTGCATGTGTGACTCTGTTCTGTTTTGTAATTCAGTTCAAGTGTAACGGTTTTTACATTCCCTCTATCAGTGATACCTTATGAGAAGTGTCCTTTTCTGTGTGACTTATTTCACTTAGAATCGTCGTACCTAAATCCACTCATCATGCTGCTACTAACCTTACGACATTGATTTCATGGCTGAGTGGTATTCCATTGTACATAAGGACCACAACTTCTTTATCCATTTTTCTCTTTCCTGGGATATTTAAGGTGGAATGAAGTGGAGGTCCTGGTCAACAGAGCAGCCCTAAACTTTGGGGTGCTTGTGTCTTGCTGATTTTTAATTTTCCCAATTTATACCCCCATGAGTGGAAGTGCCCTATGCTCTCTAAGCTGTGTTTTTCAGATGTTTCAGGACTCACCGGACACTTCTCCGGAGTGGCTCTTGGCAATTTACATCCCGCCCATCAGTGTAGCAAGGCTCCCATTTCTCCATGGCCTGTCCTGCATTTCTGGTTTTGACACTTTTTTCAGCATGGCCCTTTTGACCGATGGGAAGCGAGACTTCTTTGTAGCGCTGATTTGCCTTTCCAGGTTGCTTGGTTGGCCAAAAAGGGCGTATGCGATTTTTCCTGAATATATTCAGGAAAAAACGCATACGCCCTTTTTGGCCAAGGGCATCATTGTCAACGTTTTGCCGCTTTTCATGTGCTTTAAATGCGATTCGTATCTACCTCCTGAAATCTGTTTCCTGCAATTCTGCCTTGATTTCAAATCCTATTCTTTGCCTTCCCTCAATATATTTGTGGACGAGAGTTATCATTAATAACTCTGCAGGTTTGTGAATTGCAGTGCCCTGAACCTCCATTTTACAACTCGTTTTTATGGGAGCTGGCCGCAAAATCGCAGAATGGCTTCAGGCCCTGTTCTGGTTCCGGGGGGCAGGCTGAGCCTGTGGTTAATTCTTCTTTCTGATGGGAAAATAGAGTGACCTGTGCCTGTCCCAACACCAAGAGCTAGTCTCTCGTTGGTTCCACGTCTTCCCGTTTATCCTCAGGACAAATTGCAACCTGTATGGAACAGGAGGTTAAAGGTGCTGATGCTCCAAGTAGGGAGCTTGCTAGTAAAGCGGCTGGAATGGCGAACCCGGGCACAAGGAGATGAGAAATGAGGTGCGTTTTAGAAACCTTTCCCCATCACACGGTGTACCATCTTCTGGGTTTCTCATGCATGTTTTTGATGTAGGAAGATGCCCTTGAACCTGGAGATTTGGGACCCATGCGATGGGTACCACGCAGTATTCCTTTAAAGGGTCTGCGTTTGCTCACCCAACCTCACCAAACCTCTCAGCCCCAAGAGTGTCCACCCTTATGTCTCATCCAGCTGTGCGTCTAGATATGGTCAATCCAGGTTGCATCACAGCCCCTGAACGCATTGTGTAAGAATTTCTCTCTCTTTCACTGTCTTTGTTTCATGGGTGTTTCAAAGTAATTTATTTTTATAATGGGGTTTAGCTGCTTTTCACTGCTGTGTTTATGCCGCTTTACACCCACTTGACACACTAACAGAGAGATATCAATACATAGGTTTTACGATTATTATTAGTCAGATATATTCTTGTGCGGTGAATAGGGCGTGTTGAGTCCAGTTCTCTGAGCAAGGAGTAGGTCTTGTCTATTACATATTGGGTTTATGGAACGGTATCTGAGCTAATTTGATACCCTTGTTTTATGTATCACCCCACCTCACCTTTCCCGTTAAGCAGCCATAGTGTGTTTTCTGCATGTGTGACTCTGTTCTGTTTTGTAATTCAGTTCAAGTGTAACGGTTTTTACATTCCCTCTATCAGTGATACCTTATGAGAAGTGTCCTTTTCTGTGTGACTTATTTCACTTAGAATCGTCGTACCTAAATCCACTCATCATGCTGCTACTAACCTTACGACATTGATTTCATGGCTGAGTGGTATTCCATTGTACATAAGGACCACAACTTCTTTATCCATTTTTCTCTTTCCTGGGATATTTAAGGTGGAATGAAGTGGAGGTCCTGGTCAACAGAGCAGCCCTAAACTTTGGGGTGCTTGTGTCTTGCTGATTTTTAATTTTCCCAATTTATACCCCCATGAGTGGAAGTGCCCTATGCTCTCTAAGCTGTGTTTTTCAGATGTTTCAGGACTCACCGGACACTTCTCCGGAGTGGCTCTTGGCAATTTACATCCCGCCCATCAGTGTAGCAAGGCTCCCATTTCTCCATGGCCTGTCCTGCATTTCTGGTTTTGACACTTTTTTCAGCATGGCCCTTTTGACCGATGGGAAGCGAGACTTCTTTGTAGCGCTGATTTGCCTTTCCAGGTTGCTTGGTTGGCCAAAAAGGGCGTATGCGATTTTTCCTGAATATATTCAGGAAAAAACGCATACGCCCTTTTTGGCCAAGGGCATCATTGTCAACGTTTTGCCGCTTTTCATGTGCTTTAAATGCGATTCGTATCTACCTCCTGAAATCTGTTTCCTGCAATTCTGCCTTGATTTCAAATCCTATTCTTTGCCTTCCCTCAATATATTTGTGGACGAGAGTTATCATTAATAACTCTGCAGGTTTGTGAATTGCAGTGCCCTGAACCTCCATTTTACAACTCGTTTTTATGGGAGCTGGCCGCAAAATCGCAGAATGGCTTCAGGCCCTGTTCTGGTTCCGGGGGGCAGGCTGAGCCTGTGGTTAATTCTTCTTTCTGATGGGAAAATAGAGTGACCTGTGCCTGTCCCAACACCAAGAGCTAGTCTCTCGTTGGTTCCACGTCTTCCCGTTTATCCTCAGGACAAATTGCAACCTGTATGGAACAGGAGGTTAAAGGTGCTGATGCTCCAAGTAGGGAGCTTGCTAGTAAAGCGGCTGGAATGGCGAACCCGGGCACAAGGAGATGAGAAATGAGGTGCGTTTTAGAAACCTTTCCCCATCACACGGTGTACCATCTTCTGGGTTTCTCATGCATGTTTTTGATGTAGGAAGATGCCCTTGAACCTGGAGATTTGGGACCCATGCGATGGGTACCACGCAGTATTCCTTTAAAGGGTCTGCGTTTGCTCACCCAACCTCACCAAACCTCTCAGCCCCAAGAGTGTCCACCCTTATGTCTCATCCAGCTGTGCGTCTAGATATGGTCAATCCAGGTTGCATCACAGCCCCTGAACGCATTGTGTAAGAATTTCTCTCTCTTTCACTGTCTTTGTTTCATGGGTGTTTCAAAGTAATTTATTTTTATAATGGGGTTTAGCTGCTTTTCACTGCTGTGTTTATGCCGCTTTACACCCACTTGACACACTAACAGAGAGATATCAATACATAGGTTTTACGATTATTATTAGTCAGATATATTCTTGTGCGGTGAATAGGGCGTGTTGAGTCCAGTTCTCTGAGCAAGGAGTAGGTCTTGTCTATTACATATTGGGTTTATGGAACGGTATCTGAGCTAATTTGATACCCTTGTTTTATGTATCACCCCACCTCACCTTTCCCGTTAAGCAGCCATATTGTGTTTTCTGCATGTGTGACTCTGTTCTGTTTTGTAATTCAGTTCAAGTGTAACGGTTTTTACATTCCCTCTATCAGTGATACCTTATGAGAAGTGTCCTTTTCTGTGTGACTTATTTCACTTAGAATCGTCGTACCTAAATCCACTCATCATGCTGCTACTAACCTTACGACATTGATTTCATGGCTGAGTGATATTCCATTGTACATAAGGACCACAACTTCTTTATCCATTTTTCTCTTTCCTGGGATATTTAAGGTGGAATGAAGTGGAGGTCCTGGTCAACAGAGCAGCCCTAAACTTTGGGGTGCTTGTGTCTTGCTGATTTTTAATTTTCCCAATTTATACCCCCATGAGTGGAAGTGCCCTATGCTCTCTAAGCTGTGTTTTTCAGATGTTTCAGGACTCACCGGACACTTCTCCGGAGTGACTCTTGGCAATTTACATCCCGCCCATCAGTGTAGCAAGGCTCCCATTTCTCCATGGCCTGTCCTGCATTTCTGGTTTTGACACTTTTTTCAGCATGGCCCTTTTGACCGATGGGAAGCGAGACTTCTTTGTAGCGCTGATTTGCCTTTCCAGGTGGCTTGGTTGGCCAAAAAGGGCGTATGCGTTTTTTCCTGAATATATTCAGGAAAAAACGCATACGCCCTTTTTGGCCAAGGGCATCATTGTCAACGTTTTGCCGCTTTTCATGTGCTTTAAAGGCGATTCGTATCTACCTCCTGAAATCTGTTTCCTGCAATTCTGCCTTGATTTCAAATCCTCTTCTTTGCCTTCCCTCAATATATTTGTGGACGACAGTTATCATTTATAACTCTGCAGGTTTGTGAATTGCAGTGCCCTGAACCTCCATTTTACAACTCGTTTTTATGGGAGCTGGCCGCAAAATCGCAGAATGGCTTCAGGCCCTGTTCTGGTTCCGGGGGGCAGGCTGAGCCTGTGGTTAATTCTTCTTTCTGATGGGAAAATAGAGTGACCTGTGCCTGTCTCAACACCAAGAGCTAGTCTCTCGTTGGTTCCACGTCTTCCCGTTTATCCTCAGGACAAATTGCAACCTGTATGGAACAGGAGGTTAAAGGTGCTGATGCTCCAAGTAGGGAGCTTGCTAGTAAAGCGGCTGGAATGGCGAACCCGGGCACAAGGAGATGAGAAATGAGGTGCGTTTTAGAAACCTTTCCCCATCACACGGTGTACCATCTTCTGGGTTTCTCATGCATGTTTTTGATGTAGGAAGATGCCCTTGAACCTGGAGATTTGGGACCCATGCGATGGGTACGACGCAGTATTCCTTTAAAGGGTCTGCGTTTGCTCACCCAACCTCACCAAACCTCTCAGCCCCAAGAGTGTCCACCCTTATGTCTCATCCAGCTGTGCGTCTAGATATGGTCAATCCAGGTTGCATCACAGCCCCTGAACGCATTGTGTAAGAATTTCTCTCTCTTTCACTGTCTTTGTTTCATGGGTGTTTCAAAGTAATTTATTTTTATAATGGGGTTTAGCTGCTTTTCACTGCTGTGTTTATGCCGCTTTACACCCACTTGACACACTAACAGAGAGATATCAATACATAGGTTTTACGATTATTATTAGTCAGATATATTCTTGTGCGGTGAATAGGGCGTGTTGAGTCCAGTTCTCTGAGCAAGGAGTAGGTCTTGTCTATTACATATTGGGTTTATGGAACGGTATCTGAGCTAATTTGATACCCTTGTTTTATGTATCACCCCACCTCACCTTTCCCGTTAAGCAGCCATAGTGTGTTTTCTGCATGTGTGACTCTGTTCTGTTTTGTAATTCAGTTCAAGTGTAACGGTTTTTACATTCCCTCTATCAGTGATACCTTATGAGAAGTGTCCTTTTCTGTGTGACTTATTTCACTTAGAATCGTCGTACCTAAATCCACTCATCATGCTGCTACTAACCTTACGACATTGATTTCATGGCTGAGTGGTATTCCATTGTACATAAGGACCACAACTTCTTTATCCATTTTTCTCTTTCCTGGGATATTTAAGGTGGAATGAAGTGGAGGTCCTGGTCAACAGAGCAGCCCTAAACTTTGGGGTGCTTGTGTCTTGCTGATTTTTAATTTTCCCAATTTATACCCCCATGAGTGGAAGTGCCCTATGCTCTCTAAGCTGTGTTTTTCAGATGTTTCAGGACTCACCGGACACTTCTCCGGAGTGGCTCTTGGCAATTTACATCCCGCCCATCAGTGTAGCAAGGCTCCCATTTCTCCATGGCCTGTCCTGCATTTCTGGTTTTGACACTTTTTTCAGCATGGCCCTTTTGACTGATGGGAAGCGAGATTTCTTTGTAGTGCTGATTTGCCTTTCCAGGTTGCTTGGTTGGCCAAAAAGGGCGTATGCGTTTTTTCCTGAATATATTCAGGAAAAAACGCATACGCCCTTTTTGGCCAAGGGCATCATTGTCAACGTTTTGCCGCTTTTCATGTGCTTTAAAGGCGATTCGTATCTACCTCCTGAAATCTGTTTCCTGCAATTCTGCCTTGATTTCAAATCCTCTTCTTTGCCTTCCCTCAATATATTTGTGGACGGGAGTTATCATTTATAACTCTGCAGGTTTGTGAATTGCAGTGCCCTGAACCTCCATTTTACAACTCGTTTTTATGGGAGCTGGCCGCAAAATCGCAGAATGGCTTCAGGCCCTGTTCTGGTTCCGGGGGGCAGGCTGAGCCTGTGGTTAATTCTTCTTTCTGATGGGAAAATAGAGTGACCTGTGCCTGTCTCAACACCAAGAGCTAGTCTCTCGTTGGTTCCACGTCTTCCCGTTTATCCTCAGGACAAATTGCAACCTGTATGGAACAGGAGGTTAAAGGTGCTGATGCTCCAAGTAGGGAGCTTGCTAGTAAAGCGGCTGGAATGGCGAACCCGGGCACAAGGAGATGAGAAATGAGGTGCGTTTTAGAAACCTTTCCCCATCACACGGTGTACCATCTTCTGGGTTTCTCATGCATGTTTTTGATGTAGGAAGATGCCCTTGAACCTGGAGATTTGGGACCCATGCGATGGGTACCACGCAGTATTCCTTTAAAGGGTCTGCGTTTGCTCACCCAACCTCACCAAACCTCTCAACCCCAAGAGTGTCCACCCTTATGTCTCATCCAGCTGTGCGTCTAGATATGGTCAATCCAGGTTGCATCACAGCCCCTGAACGCATTGTGTAAGAATTTCTCTCTCTTTCACTGTCTTTGTTTCATGGGTGTTTCAAAGTAATTTATTTTTATAATGGGGTTTAGCTGCTTTTCACTGCTGTGTTTATGCCGCTTTACACCCACTTGACACACTAACAGAGAGATATCAATACATAGGTTTTACGATTATTATTAGTCAGATATATTCTTGTGCGGTGAATAGGGCGTGTTGAGTCCAGTTCTCTGAGCAAGGAGTAGGTCTTGTCTATTACATATTGGGTTTATGGAACGGTATCTGAGCTAATTTGATACCCTTGTTTTATGTATCACCCCACCTCACCTTTCCCGTTAAGCAGCCATAGTGTGTTTTCTGCATGTGTGACTCTGTTCTGTTTTGTAATTCAGTTCAAGTGTAACGGTTTTTACATTCCCTCTATCAGTGATACCTTATGAGAAGTGTCCTTTTCTGTGTGACTTATTTCACTTAGAATCGTCGTACCTAAATCCACTCATCATGCTGCTACTAACCTTACGACATTGATTTCATGGCTGAGTGATATTCCATTGTACATAAGGACCACAACTTCTTTATCCATTTTTCTCTTTCCTGGGATATTTAAGGTGGAATGAAGTGGAGGTCCTGGTCAAGAGAGCAGCCCTAAACTTTGGGGTGCTTGTGTCTTGCTGATTTTTAATTTTCCCAATTTATACCCCCATGAGTGGAAGTGCCCTATGCTCTCTAAGCTGTGTTTTTCAGATGTTTCAGGACTCACCGGACACTTCTCCGGAGTGGCTCTTGGCAATTTACATCCCGCCCATCAGTGTAGCAAGGCTCCCATTTCTCCATGGCCTGTCCTGCATTTCTGGTTTTGACACTTTTTTCAGCATGGCCCTTTTGACTGATGGGAAGCGAGATTTCTTTGTAGTGCTGATTTGCCTTTCCAGGTTGCTTGGTTGGCCAAAAAGGGCGTATGCGTTTTTTCCTGAATATATTCAGGAAAAAACGCATACGCCCTTTTTGGCCAAGGGCATCATTGTCAACGTTTTGCCGCTTTTCATGTGCTTTAAAGGCGATTCGTATCTACCTCCTGAAATCTGTTTCCTGCAATTCTGCCTTGATTTCAAATCCTCTTCTTTGCCTTCCCTCAATATATTTGTGGACGGGAGTTATCATTTATAACTCTGCAGGTTTGTGAATTGCAGTGCCCTGAACCTCCATTTTACAACTCGTTTTTATGGGAGCTGGCCGCAAAATCGCAGAATGGCTTCAGGCCCTGTTCTGGTTCCGGGGGGCAGGCTGAGCCTGTGGTTAATTCTTCTTTCTGATGGGAAAATAGAGTGACCTGTGCCTGTCCCAACACCAAGAGCTAGTCTCTCGTTGGTTCCACGTCTTCCCGTTTATCCTCAGGACAAATTGCAACCTGTATGGAACAGGAGGTTAAAGGTGCTGATGCTCCAAGTAGGGAGCTTGCTAGTAAAGCGGCTGGAATGGCGAACCCGGGCACAAGGAGATGAGAAATGAGGTGCGTTTTAGAAACCTTTCCCCATCACACGGTGTACCATCTTCTGGGTTTCTCATGCATGTTTTTGATGTAGGAAGATGCCCTTGAACCTGGAGATTTGGGACCCATGCGATGGGTACCACGCAGTATTCCTTTAAAGGGTCTGCGTTTGCTCACCCAACCTCACCAAACCTCTCAGCCCCAAGAGTGTCCACCCTTATGTCTCATCCAGCTGTGCGTCTAGATATGGTCAATCCAGGTTGCATCACAGCCCCTGAACGCATTGTGTAAGAATTTCTCTCTCTTTCACTGTCTTTGTTTCATGGGTGTTTCAAAGTAATTTATTTTTATAATGGGGTTTAGCTGCTTTTCACTGCTGTGTTTATGCCGCTTTACACCCACTTGACACACTAACAGAGAGATATCAATACATAGGTTTTACGATTATTATTAGTCAGATATATTCTTGTGCGGTGAATAGGGCGTGTTGAGTCCAGTTCTCTGAGCAAGGAGTAGGTCTTGTCTATTACATATTGGGTTTATGGAACGGTATCTGAGCTAATTTGATACCCTTGTTTTATGTATCACCCCACCTCACCTTTCCCGTTAAGCAGCCATAGTGTGTTTTCTGCATGTGTGACTCTGTTCTGTTTTGTAATTCAGTTCAAGTGTAACGGTTTTTACATTCCCTCTATCAGTGATACCTTATGAGAAGTGTCCTTTTCTGTGTGACTTATTTCACTTAGAATCGTCGTACCTAAATCCACTCATCATGCTGCTACTAACCTTACGACATTGATTTCATGGCTGAGTGATATTCCATTGTACATAAGGACCACAACTTCTTTATCCATTTTTCTCTTTCCTGGGATATTTAAGGTGGAATGAAGTGGAGGTCCTGGTCAACAGAGCAGCCCTAAACTTTGGGGTGCTTGTGTCTTGCTGATTTTTAATTTTCCCAATTTATACCCCCATGAGTGGAAGTGCCCTATGCTCTCTAAGCTGTGTTTTTCAGATGTTTCAGGACTCACCGGACACTTCTCCGGAGTGGCTCTTGGCAATTTACATCCCGCCCATCAGTGTAGCAAGGCTCCCATTTCTCCATGGCCTGTCCTGCATTTCTGGTTTTGACACTTTTTTCAGCATGGCCCTTTTGACTGATGGGAAGCGAGATTTCTTTGTAGTGCTGATTTGCCTTTCCAGGTTGCTTGGTTGGCCAAAAAGGGCGTATGCGTTTTTTCCTGAATATATTCAGGAAAAAACGCATACGCCCTTTTTGGCCAAGGGCATCATTGTCAACGTTTTGCCGCTTTTCATGTGCTTTAAAGGCGATTCGTATCTACCTCCTGAAATCTGTTTCCTGCAATTCTGCCTTGATTTCAAATCCTCTTCTTTGCCTTCCCTCAATATATTTGTGGACGAGAGTTATCATTAATAACTCTGCAGGTTTGTGAATTGCAGTGCCCTGAACCTCCATTTTACAACTCGTTTTTATGGGAGCTGGCCGCAAAATCGCAGAATGGCTTCAGGCCCTGTTCTGGTTCCGGGGGGCAGGCTGAGCCTGTGGTTAATTCTTCTTTCTGATGGGAAAATAGAGTGACCTGTGCCTGTCTCAACACCAAGAGCTAGTCTCTCGTTGGTTCCACGTCTTCCCGTTTATCCTCAGGACAAATTGCAACCTGTATGGAACAGGAGGTTAAAGGTGCTGATGCTCCAAGTAGGGAGCTTGCTAGTAAAGCGGCTGGAATGGCGAACCCGGGCACAAGGAGATGAGAAATGAGGTGCGTTTTAGAAACCTTTCCCCATCACACGGTGTACCATCTTCTGGGTTTCTCATGCATGTTTTTGATGTAGGAAGATGCCCTTGAACCTGGAGATTTGGGACCCATGCGATGGGTACCACGCAGTATTCCTTTAAAGGGTCTGCGTTTGCTCACCCAACCTCACCAAACCTCTCAGCCCCAAGAGTGTCCACCCTTATGTCTCATCCAGCTGTGCGTCTAGATATGGTCAATCCAGGTTGCATCACAGCCCCTGAACGCATTGTGTAAGAATTTCTCTCTCTTTCACTGTCTTTGTTTCATGGGTGTTTCAAAGTAATTTATTTTTATAATGGGGTTTAGCTGCTTTTCACTGCTGTGTTTATGCCGCTTTACACCCACTTGACACACTAACAGAGAGATATCAATACATAGGTTTTACGATTATTATTAGTCAGATATATTCTTGTGCGGTGAATAGGGCGTGTTGAGTCCAGTTCTCTGAGCAAGGAGTAGGTCTTGTCTATTACATATTGGGTTTCTGGAACGGTATCTGAGCTAATTTGATACCCTTGTTTTATGTATCACCCCACCTCACCTTTCCCGTTAAGCAGCCATAGTGTGTTTTCTGCATGTGTGACTCTGTTCTGTTTTGTAATTCAGTTCAAGTGTAACGGTTTTTACATTCCCTCTATCAGTGATACCTTATGAGAAGTGTCCTTTTCTGTGTGACTTATTTCACTTAGAATCGTCGTACCTAAATCCTCTCATCATGCTGCTACTAACCTTACGACATTGATTTCATGGCTGAGTGATATTCCATTATACATAAGGATCACAACTTCTTTATCCATTTCTCTCTTTCCTGGGATATTTAAGGTGGAATGAAGTGGAGGTCCTGGTCAACAGAGCAGCCCTAAACTTTGGGGTGCTTGTGTCTTGCTGATTTTTAATTTTCCCAATTTATACCCCCATGAGTGGAAGTGCCCTATGCTCTCTAAGCTGTGTTTTTCAGATGTTTCAGGACTCACCGGACACTTCTCCGGAGTGGCTCTTGGCAATTTACATCCCGCCCATCAGTGTAGCAAGGCTCCCATTTCTCCATGGCCTGTCCTGCATTTCTGGTTTTGACACTTTTTTCAGCATGACCCTTTTGACCGATGGGAAGCGAGACTTCTTTGTAGCGCTGATTTGCCTTTCCAGGTTGCTTGGTTGGCCAAAAAGGGCGTATGCGTTTTTTCCTGAATATATTCAGGAAAAAACGCATACGCCCTTTTTGGCCAAGGGCATCATTGTCAACGTTTTGCCGCTTTTCATGTGCTTTAAAGGCGATTCGTATCTACCTCCTGAAATCTGTTTCCTGCAATTCTGCCTTGATTTCAAATCCTCTTCTTTGCCTTCCCTCAATATAATTGTGGACGGGAGTTATCATTTATAACTGCAGGTTTGTGAATTGCAGTGCCCTGAACCTCCATTTTACAACTCGTTTTTATGGGAGCTGGCCGCAAAATCGCAGAATGGCTTCAGGCCCTGTTCTGGTTCCGGGGGTCAGGCTGAGCCTGTGGTTAATTCTTCTTTCTGATGGGAAAATAGAGTGACCTGTGCCTGTCCCAACACCAAGAGCTAGTCTCTCGTTGGTTCCACGTCTTCCCGTTTATCCTCAGGACAAATTGCAACCTGCATGGAACAGGAGGTTAAAGGTGCTGATGCTCCAAGTAGGGAGCTTGCTAGTAAAGCGGCTGGAATGGCGAACCCGGGCACAAGGAGTTGAGAAATGAGGTGCGTTTTAGAAACCTTTCCCCATCACACGGTGTACCATCTTCTGGGTTTCTCATGCATGTTTTTGATGTAGGAAGATGCCCTTGAACCTGGAGATTTGGGACCCATGCGATGGGTACCACGCAGTATTCCTTTAAAGGGTCTGCGTTTGCTCACCCAACCTCACCAAACCTCTCAGCCCCAAGAGTGTCCACCCTTATGTCTCATCCAGCTGTGCGTCTAGATATGGTCAATCCAGGTTGCATCACAGCCCCTGAACGCATTGTGTAAGAATTTCTCTCTCTTTCACTGTCTTTGTTTCATGGGTGTTTCAAAGTAATTTATTTTTATAATGGGGTTTAGCTGCTTTTCACTGCTGTGTTTATGCCGCTTTACACCCACTTGACACACTAACAGAGAGATATCAATACATAGGTTTTACGATTATTATTAGTCAGATATATTCTTGTGCGGTGAATAGGGCGTGTTGAGTCCAGTTCTCTGAGCAAGGAGTAGGTCTTGTCTATTACATATTGGGTTTATGGAACGGTATCTGAGCTAATTTGATACCCTTGTTTTATGTATCACCCCACCTCACCTTTCCCGTTAAGCAGCCATAGTGTGTTTTCTGCATGTGTGACTCTGTTCTGTTTTGTAATTCAGTTCAAGTGTAACGGTTTTTACATTCCCTCTATCAGTGATACCTTATGAGAAGTGTCCTTTTCTGTGTGACTTATTTCACTTAGAATCGTCGTACCTAAATCCACTCATCATGCTGCTACTAACCTTACGACATTGATTTCATGGCTGAGTGATATTCCATTGTACATAAGGACCACAACTTCTTTATCCATTTTTCTCTTTCCTGGGATATTTAAGGTGGAATGAAGTGGAGGTCCTGGTCAACAGAGCAGCCCTAAACTTTGGGGTGCTTGTGTCTTGCTGATTTTTAATTTTCCCAATTTATACCCCCATGAGTGGAAGTGCCCTATGCTGTCTGAGCTGTGTTTTTCAGATGTTTCAGGACTCACCGGACACTTCTCCGGAGTGGCTCTTGGCAATTTACATCCCGCCCATCAGTGTAGCAAGGCTCCCATTTCTCCATGGCCTGTCCTGCATTTCTGGTTTTGACACTTTTTTCAGCATGGCCCTTTTGACCGATGGGAAGCGAGACTTCTTTGTAGCGCTGATTTGCCTTTCCAGGTTGCTTGGTTGGCCAAAAAGGGCGTATGCGATTTTTCCTGAATATATTCAGGAAAAAACGCATACGCCCTTTTTGGCCAAGGGCATCATTGTCAACGTTTTGCCGCTTTTCATGTGCTTTAAAGGCGATTCATATCTACCTCCTGAAATCTGTTTCCTGCAATTCTGCCTTGATTTCAAATCCTCTTCTTTGCCTTCCCTCAATATATTTGTGGACGAGAGTTATCATTAATAACTCTGCAGTTTTGTGAATTGCAGTGCCCTGAACCTCCATTTTACAACTCGTTTTTATGGGAGCTGGCCGCAAAATCGCAGAATGGCTTCAGGCCCTGTTCTGGTTCCGGGGGGCAGGCTGAGCCTGTGGTTAATTCTTCTTTCTGATGGGAAAATAGAGTGACCTGTGCCTGTCCCAACACCAAGAGCTAGTCTCTCGTTGGTTCCACGTCTTCCCGTTTATCCTCAGGACAAATTGCAACCTGTATGGAACAGGAGGTTAAAGGTGCTGATGCTCCAAGTAGGGAGCTTGCTAGTAAAGCGGCTGGAATGGCGAACCCGGGCACAAGGAGACGAGAAATGAGGTGCGTTTTAGAAACCTTTCCCCATCACACGGTGTACCATCTTCTGGGTTTCTCATGCATGTTTTTGATGTAGGAAGATGCCCTTGAACCTGGAGATGTGGGACCCATGCGATGGGTACCACGCAGTATTCCTTTAAAGGGTCTGCGTTTGCTCACCCAACCTCACCAAACCTCTCAGCCCCAAGAGTGTCCACCCTTATGTCTCATCCAGCTGTGCATCTAGATATGGTCAATCCAGGTTGCATCACAGCCCCTGAACGCATTGTGTAAGAATTTCTCTCTCTTTCACTGTCTTTGTTTCATGGGTGTTTCAAAGTAATTTATTTTTATAATGGGGTTTAGCTGCTTTTCACTGCTGTGTTTATGCCGCTTTACACCCACTTGACACACTAACAGAGAGATATCAATACATAGGTTTTACGATTATTATTAGTCAGATATATTCTTGTGCGGTGAATAGGGCGTGTTGAGTCCAGTTCTCTGAGCAAGGAGTATGTCTTGTCTATTACATATTGGGTTTATGGAACGGTATCTGAGCTAATTTGATACCCTTGTTTTATGTATCACCCCACCTCACCTTTCCCGTTAAGCAGCCATAGTGTGTTTTCTGCATGTGTGACTCTGTTCTGTTTTGTAATTCAGTTCAAGTGTAACGGTTTTTACATTCCCTCTATCAGTGATACCTTATGAGAAGTGTCCTTTTCTGTGTGACTTATTTCACTTAGAATCGTCGTACCTAAATCCTCTCATCATGCTGCTACTAACCTTACGACATTGATTTCATGGCTGAGTGATATTCCATTGTACATAAGGATCACAACTTCTTTATCCATTTCTCTCTTTCCTGGGATATTTAAGGTGGAATGAAGTGGAGGTCCTGGTCAACAGAGCAGCCCTAAACTTTGGGTTGCTTGTGTCTTGCTGATTTTTAATTTTCCCAATTTATACCCCCATGAGTGGAAGTGCCCTATGCTCTCTAAGCTGTGTTTTTCAGATGTTTCAGGACTCACCGGACACTTCTCCAGAGTGGCTCTTGGCAATTTACATCCCGCCCATCAGTGTAGCAAGGCTCCCATTTCTCCATGGCCTGTCCTGCATTTCTGGTTTTGACACTTTTTTCAGCATGGCCCTTTTGACCGATGGGAAGCGAGACTTGTTTGTAGCGCTGATTTGCCTTTCCAGGTTGCTTGGTTGGCCAAAAAGGGCGTATGCGTTTTTTCCTGAATATATTCAGGAAAAAACGCATACGCCCTTTTTGGCCAAGGGCATCATTGTCAACGTTTTGCCGCTTTTCATGTGCTTTAAAGGCGATTCGTATCTACCTCCTGAAATCTCTTTCCTGCAATTCTGCCTTGATTTCAAATCCTCTTCTTTGCCTTCCCTCAATATATTTGTGGACGAGAGTTATCATTTATAACTCTGCAGGTTTGTGAATTGCAGTGCCCTGAACCTCCATTTTACAACTCGTTTTTATGGGAGCTGGCCGCAAAATCGCAGAATGGCTTCAGGCCCTGTTCTGGTTCCGGGGGGCAGGCTGAGCCTGTGGTTAATTCTTCTTTCTGATGGGAAAATAGAGTGACCTGTGCCTGTCCCAACACCAAGAGCTAGTCTCTCGTTGGTTCCACGTCTTCCCGTTTATCCTCAGGACAAATTGCAACCTGTACGGAACAGGAGGTTAAAGGTGCTGATGCTCCAAGTAGGGAGCTTGCTAGTAAAGCGGCTGGAATGGCGAACCCGGGCACAAGGAGACGAGAAATGAGGTGCGTTTTAGAAACCTTTCCCCATCACACGGTGTACCATCTTCTGGGTTTCTCATGCATGTTTTTGATGTAGGAAGACGCCCTTGAACCTGGAGATTTGGGACCCATGCGATGGGTACCACGCAGTATTCCTTTAAAGGGTCTGCGTTTGCTCACCCAACCTCACCAAACCTCTCAGCCCCAAGAGTGTCCACCCTTATGTCTCATCCAGCTGTGCGTCTAGATATGGTCAATCCAGGTTGCATCACAGCCCCTGAACGCATTGTGTAAGAATTTCTCTCTCTTTCACTGTCTTTGTTTCATGGGTGTTTCAAAGTAATTTATTTTTATAATGGGGTTTAGCTGCTTTTCACTGCTGTGTTTATGCCGCTTTACACCCACTTGACACACTAACAGAGAGATATCAATACATAGGTTTTACGATTATTATTAGTCAGATATATTCTTGTGCGGTGAATAGGGCGTGTTGAGTCCAGTTCTCTGAGCAAGGAGTAGGTCTTGTCTATTACATATTGGGTTTATGGAACGGTATCTGAGCTAATTTGATACCCTTGTTTTATGTATCACCCCACCTCACCTTTCCCGTTAAGCAGCCATAGTGTGTTTTCTGCATGTGTGACTCTGTTCTGTTTTGTAATTCAGTTCAAGTGTAACGGTTTTTACATTCCCTCTATCAGTGATACCTTATGAGAAGTGTCCTTTTCTGTGTGACTTATTTCACTTAGAATCGTCGTACCTAAATCCTCTCATCATGCTGCTACTAACCTTACGACATTGATTTCATGGCTGAGTGATATTCCATTGTACATAAGGATCACAACTTCTTTATCCATTTTTCTCTTTCCTGGGATATTTAAGGTGGAATGAAGTGGAGGTCCTGGTCAACAGAGCAGCCCTAAACTTTGGGGTGCTTGTGTCTTGCTGATTTTTAATTTTCCCAATTTATACCCCCATGAGTGGAAGTGCCCTATGCTCTCTAAGCTGTGATTTTCAGATGTTTCAGGACTCACCGGACACTTCTCCGGAGTGGCTCTTGGCAATTTACATCCCGCCCATCAGTGTAGCAAGGCTCCCATTTCTCCATGGCCTGTCCTGCATTTCTGGTTTTGACACTTTTTTCAGCATGACCCTTTTGACTGATGGGAAGCGAGACTTCTTTGTAGCGCTGATTTGCCTTTCCAGGTTGCTTGGTTGGCCAAAAAGGGCGTATGCGTTTTTTCCTGAATATATTCAGGAAAAAACGCATACGCCCTTTTTGGCCAAGGGCATCATTGTCAACGTTTTGCCGCTTTTCATGTGCTTTAAAGGCGATTCGTATCTACCTCCTGAAATCTGTTTCCTGCAATTCTGCCTTGATTTCAAATCCTCTTCTTTGCCTTCCCTCAATATATTTGTGGACGAGAGTTATCATTAATAACTCTGCAGGTTTGTGAATTGCAGTGCCCTGAACCTCCATTTTACAACTCGTTTTTATGGGAGCTGGCCGCAAAATCGCAGAATGGCTTCAGGCCCTGTTCTGGTTCCGGGGGGCAGGCTGAGCCTGTGGTTAATTCTTCTTTCTGATGGGAAAATAGAGTGACCTGTGCCTGTCCCAACACCAAGAGCTAGTCTCTCGTTGGTTCCACGTCTTCCCGTTTATCCTCAGGACAAATTGCAACCTGTACGGAACAGGAGGTTAAAGGTGCTGATGCTCCAAGTAGGGAGCTTGCTAGTAAAGCGGCTGGAATGGCGAACCCGGGCACAAGGAGATGAGAAATGAGGTGCGTTTTAGAAACCTTTCCCCATCACACGGTGTACCATCTTCTGGGTTTCTCATGCATGTTTTTGATGTAGGAAGATGCCCTTGAACCTGGAGATTTGGGACCCATGCGATGGGTACCAGGCAGTATTACATTAAAGGGTCTGCGTTTGCTCACCCAACCTCACCAAACCTCTCAGCCCCAAGAGTGTCCACCCTTATGTCTCATCCAGCTGTGCATCTAGATATGGTCAATCCAGGTTGCATCACAGCCCCTGAACGCATTGTGTAAGAATTTCTCTCTCTTTCACTGTCTTTGTTTCATGGGTGTTTCAAAGTAATTTATTTTTATAATGGGGTTTAGCTGCTTTTCACTGCTGTGTTTATGCCGCTTTACACCCACTTGACACACTAACAGAGAGATATCAATACATAGGTTTTACGATTATTATTAGTCAGATATATTCTTGTGCGGTGAATAGGGCGTGTTGAGTCCAGTTCTCTGAGCAAGGAGTAGGTCTTGTCTATTACATATTGGGTTTATGGAACGGTATCTGAACTAATTTGATACCCTTGTTTTATGTATCACCCCACCTCACCTTTCCCGTTAAGCAGCCATAGTGTGTTTTCTGCATGTGTGACTCTGTTCTGTTTTGTAATTCAGTTCAAGTGTAACGGTTTTTACATTCCCTCTATCAGTGATACCTTATGAGAAGTGTCCTTTTCTGTGTGACTTATTTCACTTAGAATCGTCGTACCTAAATCCACTCATCATGCTGCTACTAACCTTACGACATTGATTTCATGGCTGAGTGATATTCCATTGTACATAAGGACCACAACTTCTTTATCCATTTTTCTCTTTCCTGGGATATTTAAGGTGGAATGAAGTGGAGGTCCTGGTCAACAGAGCAGCCCTAAACTTTGGGGTGCTTGTGTCTTGCTGATTTTTAATTTTCCCAATTTATACCCCCATGAGTGGAAGTGCCCTATGCTCTCTGAGCTGTGTTTTTCAGATGTTTCAGGACTCACCGGACACTTCTCCGGAGTGGCTCTTGGCAATTTACATCCCGCCCATCAGTGTAGCAAGGCTCCCATTTCTCCATGGCCTGTCCTGCATTTCTGGTTTTGACACATTTTTCAGCATGGCCCTTTTGACCGATGGGAAGCGAGACTTCTTTGTAGCGCTGATTTGCCTTTCCAGGTTGCTTGGTTGGCCAAAAAGGGCGTATGCGTTTTTTCCTGAATATATTCAGGAAAAAACGCATACGCCCTTTTTGGCCAGGGGCATCATTGTCAACGTTTTGCCGTTTTTCATGTGCTTTAAAGGCGATTCGTATCTACCTCCTGAAATCTGTTTCCTGCAATTCTGCCTTGATTTCAAATCCTCTTCTTTGCCTTCCCTCAATATATTTGTGGACGAGAGTTATCATTTATAATTCTGCAGGTTTGTGAATTGCAGTGCCCTGAACCTCCATTTTACAACTCGTTTTTATGGGAGCTGGCCGCAAAATCGCAGAATGGCTTCAGGCCCTGTTCTGGTTCCGGGGGGCAGGCTGAGCCTGTGGTTAATTCTTCTTTCTGATGGGAAAATAGAGTGACCTGTGCCTGTCCCAACACCAAGAGCTAGTCTCTCGTTGGTTCCACGTCTTCCCGTTTATCCTCAGGACAAATTGCAACCTGTACGGAACAGGAGGTTAAAGGTGCTGATGCTCCAAGTAGGGAGCTTGCTAGTAAAGCGGCTGGAATGGCGAACCCGGGCACAAGGAGATGAGAAATGAGGTGCGTTTTAGAAACCTTTCCCCATCACACGGTGTACCATCTTCTGGGTTTCTCATGCATGTTTTTGATGTAGGAAGATGCCCTTGAACCTGGAGATTTGGGACCCATGCGATGGGTACCACGCAGTATTCCTTTAAAGGGTCTGCGTTTGCTCACCCAACCTCACCAAACCTCTCAGCCCCAAGAGTGTCCACCCTTATGTCTCATCCAGCTGTGCGTCTAGATATGGTCAATCCAGGTTGCATCACAGCCCCTGAACTCATTGTGTAAGAATTTCTCTCTCTTTCACTGTCTTTGTTTCATGGGTGTTTCAAAGTAATTTATTTTTATAATGGGGTTTAGCTGCTTTTCACTGCTGTGTTTATGCCGCTTTACACCCACTTGACACACTAACAGAGAGATATCAATACATAGGTTTTACGATTATTATTAGTCAGATATATTCTAGTGTGGTGAATAGGGCGTGTTGAGTCCAGTTCTCTGAGCAAGGAGTAGGTCTTGTCTATTACATATTGGGTTTATGGAACGGTATCTGAGCTAATTTGATACCCTTGTTTTATGTATCACCCCACCTCACCTTTCCCGTTAAGCAGCCATAGTGTGTTTTCTGCATGTGTGACTCTGTTCTGTTTTGTAATTCAGTTCAAGTGTAACGGTTTTTACATTCCCTCTATCAGTGATACCTTATGAGAAGTGTCCTTTTCTGTGTGACTTATTTCACTTAGAATCGTCGTACCTAAATCCACTCATCATGCTGCTACTAACCTTACGACATTGATTTCATGGCTGAGTGATATTCCATTGTACATAAGGACCACAACTTCTTTATCCATTTTTCTCTTTCCTGGGATATTTAAGGTGGAATGAAGTGGAGGTCCTGGTCAAGAGAGCAGCCCTAAACTTTGGGGTGCTTGTGTCTTGCTGATTTTTAATTTTCCCAATTTATACCCCCATGAGTGGAAGTGCCCTATGCTCTCTAAGCTGTGTTTTTCAGATGTTTCAGGACTCACCGGACACTTCTCCAGAGTGGCTCTTGGCAATTTACATCCCGCCCATCAGTGTAGCAAGGCTCCCATTTCTCCATGGCCTGTCCTGCATTTCTGGTTTTGACACTTTTTTCAGCATGGCCCTTTTGACCGATGGGAAGCGAGACTTCTTTGTAGCGCTGCTTTGCCTTTCCAGGTGGCTTGGTTGGCCAAAAAGGGCGTATGCGTTTTTTCCTGAATATATTCAGGAAAAAACGCATACGCCCTTTTTGGCCAAGGGCATCATTGTCAACGTTTTGCCGCTTTTCATGTGCTTTAAAGGCGATTCGTATCTACCTCCTGAAATCTCTTTCCTGCAATTCTGCCTTGATTTCAAATCCTCTTCTTTGCCTTCCCTCAATATATTTGTGGACGAGAGTTATCATTTATAACTCTGCAGGTTTGTGAATTGCAGTGCCCTGAACCTCCATTTTACAACTCGTTTTTATGGGAGCTGGCCGCAAAATCGCAGGATGGCTTCAGGCCCTGTTCTGGTTCCGGGGGGCAGGCTGAGCCTGTGGTTAATTCTTCTTTCTGATGGGAAAATAGAGTGACCTGTGCCTGTCCCAACACCAAGAGCTAGTCTCTCGTTGGTTCCACGTCTTCCCGTTTATCCTCAGGACAAATTGCAACCTGTATGGAACAGGAGGTTAAAGGTGCTGATGCTCCAAGTAGGGAGCTTGCTAGTAAAGCGGCTGGAATGGCGAACCCGGGCACAAGGAGATGAGAAATGAGGTGCGTTTTAGAAACCTTTCCCCATCACACGGTGTACCATCTTCTGGGTTTCTCATGCATGTTTTTGATGTAGGAAGATGCCCTTGAACCTGGAGATTTGGGACCCATGCGATGGGTACCACGCAGTATTACTTTAAAGGGTCTGCGTTTGCTCACCCAACCTCACCAAACCTCTCAGCCCCAAGAGTGTCCACCCTTATGTCTCATCCAGCTGTGCGTCTAGATATGGTCAATCCAGGTTGCATCACAGCCCCTGAACGCATTGTGTAAGAATTTCTCTCTCTTTCACTGTCTTTGTTTCATGGGTGTTTCAAAGTAATTTATTTTTATAATGGGGTTTAGCTGCTTTTCACTGCTGTGTTTATGCCGCTTTACACCCACTTGACACACTAACAGAGAGATATCAATACATAGGTTTTACGATTATTATTAGTCAGATATATTCTTGTGCGGTGAATAGGGCGTGTTGAGTCCAGTTCTCTGAGCAAGGAGTAGGTCTTGTCTATTACATATTGAGTTTATGGAACGGTATCTGAGCTAATTTGATACCCTTGTTTTATGTATCACCCCACCTCACCTTTCCCGTTAAGCAGCCATAGTGTGTTTTCTGCATGTGTGACTCTGTTCTGTTTTGTAATTCAGTTCAAGTGTAACGGTTTTTACATTCCCTCTATCAGTGATACCTTATGAGAAGTGTCCTTTTCTGTGTGACTTATTTCACTTAGAATCGTCGTACCTAAATCCTCTCATCATGCTGCTACTATCCTTACGACATTGATTTCATGGCTGAGTGATATTCCATTATACATAAGGATCACAACTTCTTTATCCATTTCTCTCTTTCCTGGGATATTTAAGGTGGAATGAAGTGGAGGTCCTGGTCAACAGAGCAGCCCTAAACTTTGGGGTGCTTGTGTCTTGCTGATTTTTAATTTTCCCAATTTATACCCCCATGAGTGGAAGTGCCCTATGCTCTCTAAGCTGTGTTTTTCAGATGTTTCAGGACTCACCGGACACTTCTCCGGAGTGGCTCTTGGCAATTTACATCCCGCCCATCAGTGTAGCAAGGCTCCCATTTCTCCATGGCCTGTCCTGCATTTCTGGTTTTGACACTTTTTTCAGCATGACCCTTTTGACCGATGGGAAGCGAGACTTCTTTGTAGCGCTGATTTGCCTTTCCAGGTTGCTTGGTTGGCCAAAAAGGGCGTATGCGTTTTTTCCTGAATATATTCAGGAAAAAACGCATACGCCCTTTTTGGCCAAGGGCATCATTGTCAACGTTTTGCCGCTTTTCATGTGCTTTAAAGGCGATTCATATCTACCTCCTGAAATCTGTTTCCTGCAATTCTGCCTTGATTTCAAATCCTCTTCTTTGCCTTCCCTCAATATATTTGTGGACGGGAGTTATCATTTATAACTGCAGGTTTGTGAATTGCAGTGCCCTGAACCTCCATTTTACAACTCGTTTTTATGGGAGCTGGCCGCAAAATCGCAGAATGGCTTCAGGCCCTGTTCTGGTTCCGGGGGTCAGGCTGAGCCTGTGGTTAATTCTTCTTTCTGATGGGAAAATAGAGTGACCTGTGCCTGTCCCAACACCAAGAGCTAGTCTCTCGTTGGTTCCACGTCTTCCCGTTTATCCTCAGGACAAATTGCAACCTGCATGGAACAGGAGGTTAAAGGTGCTGATGCTCCAAGTAGGGAGCTTGCTAGTAAAGCGGCTGGAATGGCGAACCCGGGCACAAGGAGTTGAGAAATGAGGTGCGTTTTAGAAACCTTTCCCCATCACACGGTGTACCATCTTCTGGGTTTCTCATGCATGTTTTTGATGTAGGAAGATGCCCTTGAACCTGGAGATTTGGGACCCATGCGATGGGTACCACGCAGTATTCCTTTAAAGGGTCTGCGTTTGCTCACCCAACCTCACCAAACCTCTCAGCCCCAAGAGTGTCCACCCTTATGTCTCATCCAGCTGTGCGTCTAGATATGGTCAATCCAGGTTGCATCACAGCCCCTGAACGCATTGTGTAAGAATTTCTCTCTCTTTCACTGTCTTTGTTTCATGGGTGTTTCAAAGTAATTTATTTTTATAATGGGGTTTAGCTGCTTTTCACTGCTGTGTTTATGCCGCTTTACACCCACTTGACACACTAACAGAGAGATATCAATACATAGGTTTTACGATTATTATTAGTCAGATATATTCTTGTGCGGTGAATAGGGCGTGTTGAGTCCAGTTCTCTGAGCAAGGAGTAGGTCTTGTCTATTACATATTGGGTTTATGGAACGGTATCTGAGCTAATTTGATACCCTTGTTTTATGTATCACCCCACCTCACCTTTCCCGTTAAGCAGCCATAGTGTGTTTTCTGCATGTGTGACTCTGTTCTGTTTTGTAATTCAGTTCAAGTGTAACGGTTTTTACATTCCCTCTATCAGTGATACCTTATGAGAAGTGTCCTTTTCTGTGTGACTTATTTCACTTAGAATCGTCGTACCTAAATCCACTCATCATGCTGCTACTAACCTTACGACATTGATTTCATGGCTGAGTGATATTCCATTGTACATAAGGACCACAACTTCTTTATCCATTTTTCTCTTTCCTGGGATATTTAAGGTGGAATGAAGTGGAGGTCCTGGTCAACAGAGCAGCCCTAAACTTTGAGGTGCTTGTGTTTTGCTGATTTTTAATTTTCCCAATTTATACCCCCATGAGTGGAAGTGCCCTATGCTGTCTGAGCTGTGTTTTTCAGATGTTTCAGGACTCACCGGACACTTCTCCGGAGTGGCTCTTGGCAATTTACATCCCGCCCATCAGTGTAGCAAGGCTCCCATTTCTCCATGGCCTGTCCTGCATTTCTGGTTTTGACACTTTTTTCAGCATGGCCCTTTTGACCGATGGGAAGCGAGACTTCTTTGTAGCGCTGATTTGCCTTTCCAGGTTGCTTGGTTGGCCAAAAAGGGCGTATGCGATTTTTCCTGAATATATTCAGGAAAAAACGCATACGCCCTTTTTGGCCAAGGGCATCATTGTCAACGTTTTGCCGCTTTTCATGTGCTTTAAAGGCGATTCATATCTACCTCCTGAAATCTGTTTCCTGCAATTCTGCCTTGATTTCAAATCCTCTTCTTTGCCTTCCCTCAATATATTTGTGGACGAGAGTTATCATTAATAACTCTGCAGGTTTGTGAATTGCAGTGCCCTGAACCTCCATTTTACAACTCGTTTTTATGGGAGCTGGCCGCAAAATCGCAGAATGGCTTCAGGCCCTGTTCTGGTTCCGGGGGGCAGGCTGAGCCTGTGGTTAATTCTTCTTTCTGATGGGAAAATAGAGTGACCTGTGCCTGTCCCAACACCAAGAGCTAGTCTCTCGTTGGTTCCACGTCTTCCCGTTTATCCTCAGGACAAATTGCAACCTGTACGGAACAGGAGGTTAAAGGTGCTGATGCTCCAAGTAGGGAGCTTGCTAGTAAAGCGGCTGGAATGGCGAACCCGGGCACAAGGAGACGAGAAATGAGGTGCGTTTTAGAAACCTTTCCCCATCACACGGTGTACCATCTTCTGGGTTTCTCATGCATGTTTTTGATGTAGGAAGATGCCCTTGAACCTGGAGATGTGGGACCCATGCGATGGGTACCACGCAGTATTCCTTTAAAGGGTCTGCGTTTGCTCACCCAACCTCACCAAACCTCTCAGCCCCAAGAGTGTCCACCCTTATGTCTCATCCAGCTGTGCATCTAGATATGGTCAATCCAGGTTGCATCACAGCCCCTGAACGCATTGTGTAAGAATTTCTCTCTCTTTCACTGTCTTTGTTTCATGGGTGTTTCAAAGTAATTTATTTTTATAATGGGGTTTAGCTGCTTTTCACTGCTGTGTTTATGCCGCTTTACACCCACTTGACACACTAACAGAGAGATATCAATACATAGGTTTTACGATTATTATTAGTCAGATATATTCTTGTGCGGTGAATAGGGCGTGTTGAGTCCAGTTCTCTGAGCAAGGAGTAGGTCTTGTCTATTACATATTGGGTTTATGGAACGGTATCTGAGCTAATTTGATACCCTTGTTTTATGTATCACCCCACCTCACCTTTCCCGTTAAGCAGCCATAGTGTGTTTTCTGCATGTGTGACTCTGTTCTGTTTTGTAATTCAGTTCAAGTGTAACGGTTTTTACATTCCCTCTATCAGTGATACCTTATGAGAAGTGTCCTTTTCTGTGTGACTTATTTCACTTAGAATCGTCGTACCTAAATCCTCTCATCATGCTGCTACTAACCTTACGACATTGATTTCATGGCTGAGTGATATTCCATTGTACATAAGGATCACAACTTCTTTATCCATTTCTCTCTTTCCTGGGATATTTAAGGTGGAATGAAGTGGAGGTCCTGGTCAACAGAGCAGCCCTAAACTTTGGGGTGCTTGTGTCTTGCTGATTTTTAATTTTCCCAATTTATACCCCCATGAGTGGAAATGCCCTATGCTCTCTAAGCTGTGATTTTCAGATGTTTCAGGACTCACCGGACACTTCTCCGGAGTGGCTCTTGGCAATTTACATCCCGCCCATCAGTGTAGCAAGGCTCCCATTTCTCCATGGCCTGTCCTGCATTTCTGGTTTTGACACTTTTTTCAGCATGACCCTTTTGACCGATGGGAAGCGAGACTTCTTTGTAGCGCTGATTTGCCTTTCCAGGTTGCTTGGTTGGCCAAAAAGGGCGTATGCGTTTTTTCCTGAATATATTCAGGAAAAAACGCATACGCCCTTTTTGGCCAAGGGCATCATTGTCAACGTTTTGCCGCTTTTCATGTGCTTTAAAGGCGATTCGTATCTACCTCCTGAAATCTGTTTCCTGCAATTCTGCCTTGATTTCAAATCCTCTTCTTTGCCTTCCCTCAATATATTTGTGGACGAGAGTTATCATTAATAACTCTGCAGGTTTGTGAATTGCAGTGCCCTGAACCTCCATTTTACAACTCGTTTTTATGGGAGCTGGCCGCAAAATCGCAGAATGGCTTCAGGCCCTGTTCTGGTTCCGGGGGGCAGGCTGAGCCTGTGGTTAATTCTTCTTTCTGATGGGAAAATAGAGTGACCTGTGCCTGTCCCAACACCAAGAGCTAGTCTCTCGTTGGTTCCACGTCTTCCCGTTTATCCTCAGGACAAATTGCAACCTGTACGGAACAGGAGGTTAAAGGTGCTGATGCTCCAAGTAGGGAGCTTGCTAGTAAAGCGGCTGGAATGGCGAACCCGGGCACAAGGAGATGAGAAATGAGGTGCGTTTTAGAAACCTTTCCCCATCACACGGTGTACCATCTTCTGGGTTTCTCATGCATGTTTTTGATGTAGGAAGATGCCCTTGAACCTGGAGATTTGGGACCCATGCGATGGGTACCAGGCAGTATTACATTAATGGGTCTGCGTTTGCTCACCCAACCTCACCAAACCTCTCAGCCCCAAGAGTGTCCACCCTTATGTCTCATCCAGCTGTGCATCTAGATATGGTCAATCCAGGTTGCATCACAGCCCCTGAACGCATTGTGTAAGAATTTCTCTCTCTTTCACTGTCTTTGTTTCATGGGTGTTTCAAAGTAATTTATTTTTATAATGGGGTTTAGCTGCTTTTCACTGCTGTGTTTATGCCGCTTTACACCCACTTGACACACTAACAGAGAGATATCAATACATAGGTTTTACGATTATTATTAGTCAGATATATTCTTGTGCGGTGAATAGGGCGTGTTGAGTCCAGTTCTCTGAGCAAGGAGTAGGTCTTGTCTATTACATATTGGGTTTATGGAACGGTATCTGAGCTAATTTGATACCCTTGTTTTATGTATCACCCCACCTCACCTTTCCCGTTAAGCAGCCATAGTGTGTTTTCTGCATGTGTGACTCTGTTCTGTTTTGTAATTCAGTTCAAGTGTAACGGTTTTTACATTCCCTCTATCAGTGATACCTTATGAGAAGTGTCCTTTTCTGTGTGACTTATTTCACTTAGAATCGTCGTACCTAAATCCACTCATCATGCTGCTACTAACCTTACGACATTGATTTCATGGCTGAGTGATATTCCATTGTACATAAGGACCACAACTTCTTTATCCATTTTTCTCTTTCCTGGGATATTTAAGGTGGAATGAAGTGGAGGTCCTGGTCAACAGAGCAGCCCTAAACTTTGGGGTGCTTGTGTCTTGCTGATTTTTAATTTTCCCAATTTATACCCCCATGAGTGGAAGTGCCCTATGCTCTCTGAGCTGTGTTTTTCAGATGTTTCAGGACTCACCGGACACTTCTCCGGAGTGGCTCTTGGCAATTTACATCCCGCCCATCAGTGTAGCAAGGCTCCCATTTCTCCATGGCCTGTCCTGCATTTCTGGTTTTGACACATTTTTCAGCATGGCCCTTTTGACCGATGGGAAGCGAGACTTCTTTGTAGCGCTGATTTGCCTTTCCAGGTTGCTTGGTTGGCCAAAAAGGGCGTATGCGTTTTTTCCTGAATATATTCAGGAAAAAACGCATACGCCCTTTTTGGCCAGGGGCATCATTGTCAACGTTTTGCCGTTTTTCATGTGCTTTAAAGGCGATTCGTATCTACCTCCTGAAATCTGTTTCCTGCAATTCTGCCTTGATTTCAAATCCTCTTCTTTGCCTTCCCTCAATATATTTGTGGACGAGAGTTATCATTTATAATTCTGCAGGTTTGTGAATTGCAGTGCCCTGAACCTCCATTTTACAACTCGTTTTTATGGGAGCTGGCGGCAAAATCGCAGAATGGCTTCAGGCCCTGTTCTGGTTCCGGGGGGCAGGCTGAGCCTGTGGTTAATTCTTCTTTCTGATGGGAAAATAGAGTGACCTGTGCCTGTCCCAACACGAAGAGCTAGTCTCTCGTTGGTTCCACGTCTTCCCGTTTATCCTCAGGACAAATTGCAACCTGTACGGAACAGGAGGTTAAAGGTGCTGATGCTCCAAGTAGGGAGCTTGCTAGTAAAGCGGCTGGAATGGCGAACCCGGGCACAAGGAGATGAGAAATGAGGTGCGTTTTAGAAACCTTTCCCCATCACACGGTGTACCATCTTCTGGGTTTCTCATGCATGTTTTTGATGTAGGAAGATGCCCTTGAACCTGGAGATTTGGGACCCATGCGATGGGTACCACGCAGTATTCCTTTAAAGGGTCTGCATTTGCTCACCCAACCTCACCAAACCTCTCAGCCCCAAGAGTGTCCACCCTTATGTCTCATCCAGCTGTGCGTCTAGATATGGTCAATCCAGGTTGCATCACAGCCCCTGAACTCATTGTGTAAGAATTTCTCTCTCTTTCACTGTCTTTGTTTCATGGGTGTTTCAAAGTAATTTATTTTTATAATGGGGTTTAGCTGCTTTTCACTGCTGTGTTTATGCCGCTTTACACCCACTTGACACACTAACAGAGAGATATCAATACATAGGTTTTACGATTATTATTAGTCAGATATATTCTAGTGTGGTGAATAGGGCGTGTTGAGTCCAGTTCTCTGAGCAAGGAGTAGGTCTTGTCTATTACATATTGGGTTTATGGAACGGTATCTGAGCTAATTTGATACCCTTGTTTTATGTATCACCCCACCTCACCTTTCCCGTTAAGCAGCCATAGTGTGTTTTCTGCATGTGTGACTCTGTTCTGTTTTGTAATTCAGTTCAAGTGTAACGGTTTTTACATTCCCTCTATCAGTGATACCTTATGAGAAGTGTCCTTTTCTGTGTGACTTATTTCACTTAGAATCGTCGTACCTAAATCCACTCATCATGCTGCTACTAACCTTACGACATTGATTTCATGGCTGAGTGATATTCCATTGTACATAAGGACCACAACTTCTTTATCCATTTTTCTCTTTCCTGGGATATTTAAGGTGGAATGAAGTGGAGGTCCTGGTCAACAGAGCAGCCCTAAACTTTGGGGTGCTTGTGTCTTGCTGATTTTTAATTTTCCCAATTTATACCCCCATGAGTGGAAGTGCCCTATGCTCTCTAAGCTGTGTTTTTCAGATGTTTCAGGACTCACCGGACACTTCTCCAGAGTGGCTCTTGGCAATTTACATCCCGCCCATCAGTGTAGCAAGGCTCCCATTTCTCCATGGCCTGTCCTGCATTTCTGGTTTTAACACTTTTTTCAGCATGGCCCTTTTGACCGATGGGAAGCGAGACTTGTTTGTAGCGCTGATTTGCCTTTCCAGGTTGCTTGGTTGGCCAAAAAGGGCGTATGCGTTTTTTCCTGAATATATTCAGGAAAAAACGCATACGCCCTTTTTGGCCAAGGGCATCATTGTCAACGTTTTGCCGCTTTTCATGTGCTTTAAAGGCGATTCGTATCTACCTCCTGAAATCTCTTTCCTGCAATTCTGCCTTGATTTCAAATCCTCTTCTTTGCCTTCCCTCAATATATTTGTGGACGAGAGTTATCATTTATAACTCTGCAGGTTTGTGAATTGCAGTGCCCTGAACCTCCATTTTACAACTCGTTTTTATGGGAGCTGGCCGCAAAATCGCAGAATGGCTTCAGGCCCTGTTCTGGTTCCGGGGGGCATGCTGAGCCTGTGGTTAATTCTTCTTTCTGATGGGAAAATAGAGTGACCTGTGCCTGTCCCAACACCAAGAGCTAGTCTCTCGTTGGTTCCACGTCTTCCCGTTTATCCTCAGGACAAATTGCAACCTGTACGGAACAGGAGGTTAAAGGTGCTGATGCTCCAAGTAGGGAGCTTGCTAGTAAAGCGGCTGGAATGGCGAACCCGGGCACAAGGAGACGAGAAATGAGGTGCGTTTTAGAAACCTTTCCCCATCACACGGTGTACCATCTTCTGGGTTTCTCATGCATGTTTTTGATGTAGGAAGACGCCCTTGAACCTGGAGATTTGGGACCCATGCGATGGGTACCACGCAGTATTCCTTTAAAGGGTCTGCGTTTGCTCACCCAACCTCACCAAACCTCTCAGCCCCAAGAGTGTCCACCCTTATGTCTCATCCAGCTGTGCGTCTAGATATGGTCAATCCAGGTTGCATCACAGCCCCTGAACGCATTGTGTAAGAATTTCTCTCTCTTTCACTGTCTTTGTTTCATGGGTGTTTCAAAGTAATTTATTTTTATAATGGGGTTTAGCTGCTTTTCACTGCTGTGTTTATGCCGCTTTACACCCACTTGACACACTAACAGAGAGATATCAATACATAGGTTTTACGATTATTATTAGTCAGATATATTCTTGTGCGGTGAATAGGGCGTGTTGAGTCCAGTTCTCTGAGCAAGGAGTAGGTCTTGTCTATTACATATTGGGTTTATGGAACGGTATCTGAGCTAATTTGATACCCTTGTTTTATGTATCACCCCACCTCACCTTTCCCGTTAAGCAGCCATAGTGTGTTTTCTGCATGTGTGACTCTGTTCTGTTTTGTAATTCAGTTCAAGTGTAACGGTTTTTACATTCCCTCTATCAGTGATACCTTATGAGAAGTGTCCTTTTCTGTGTGACTTATTTCACTTAGAATCGTCGTACCTAAATCCTCTCATCATGCTGCTACTAACCTTACGACATTGATTTCATGGCTGAGTGATATTCCATTGTACATAAGGATCACAACTTCTTTATCCATTTCTCTCTTTCCTGGGATATTTAAGGTGGAATGAAGTGGAGGTCCTGGTCAACAGAGCAGCCCTAAACTTTGGGGTGCTTGTGTCTTGCTGATTTTTAATTTTCCCAATTTATACCCCCATGAGTGGAAATGCCCTATGCTCTCTAAGCTGTGATTTTCAGATGTTTCAGGACTCACCGGACACTTCTCCGGAGTGGCTCTTGGCAATTTACATCCCGCCCATCAGTGTAGCAAGGCTCCCATTTCTCCATGGCCTGTCCTGCATTTCTGGTTTTGACACTTTTTTCAGCATGACCCTTTTGACCGATGGGAAGCGAGACTTCTTTGTAGCGCTGATTTGCCTTTCCAGGTTGCTTGGTTGGCCAAAAAGGGCGTATGCGTTTTTTCCTGAATATATTCAGGAAAAAACGCATACGCCCTTTTTGGCCAAGGGCATCATTGTCAACGTTTTGCCGCTTTTCATGTGCTTTAAAGGCGATTCGTATCTACCTCCTGAAATCTGTTTCCTGCAATTCTGCCTTGATTTCAAATCCTCTTCTTTGCCTTCCCTCAATATATTTGTGGACGAGAGTTATCATTAATAACTCTGCAGGTTTGTGAATTGCAGTGCCCTGAACCTCCATTTTACAACTCGTTTTTATGGGAGCTGGCCGCAAAATCGCAGAATGGCTTCAGGCCCTGTTCTGGTTCCGGGGGGCAGGCTGAGCCTGTGGTTAATTCTTCTTTCTGATGGGAAAATAGAGTGACCTGTGCCTGTCCCAACACCAAGAGCTAGTCTCTCGTTGGTTCCACGTCTTCCCGTTTATCCTCAGGACAAATTGCAACCTGTACGGAACAGGAGGTTAAAGGTGCTGATGCTCCAAGTAGGGAGCTTGCTAGTAAAGCGGCTGGAATGGCGAACCCGGGCACAAGGAGATGAGAAATGAGGTGCGTTTTAGAAACCTTTCCCCATCACACGGTGTACCATCTTCTGGGTTTCTCATGCATGTTTTTGATGTAGGAAGATGCCCTTGAACCTGGAGATTTGGGACCCATGCGATGGGTACCAGGCAGTATTACATTAATGGGTCTGCGTTTGCTCACCCAACCTCACCAAACCTCTCAGCCCCAAGAGTGTCCACCCTTATGTCTCATCCAGCTGTGCATCTAGATATGGTCAATCCAGGTTGCATCACAGCCCCTGAACGCATTGTGTAAGAATTTCTCTCTCTTTCACTGTCTTTGTTTCATGGGTGTTTCAAAGTAATTTATTTTTATAATGGGGTTTAGCTGCTTTTCACTGCTGTGTTTATGCCGCTTTACACCCACTTGACACACTAACAGAGAGATATCAATACATAGGTTTTACGATTATTATTAGTCAGATATATTCTTGTGCGGTGAATAGGGCGTGTTGAGTCCAGTTCTCTGAGCAAGGAGTAGGTCTTGTCTATTACATATTGGGTTTATGGAACGGTATCTGAGCTAATTTGATACCCTTGTTTTATGTATCACCCCACCTCACCTTTCCCGTTAAGCAGCCATAGTGTGTTTTCTGCATGTGTGACTCTGTTCTGTTTTGTAATTCAGTTCAAGTGTAACGGTTTTTACATTCCCTCTATCAGTGATACCTTATGAGAAGTGTCCTTTTCTGTGTGACTTATTTCACTTAGAATCGTCGTACCTAAATCCACTCATCATGCTGCTACTAACCTTACGACATTGATTTCATGGCTGAGTGATATTCCATTGTACATAAGGACCACAACTTCTTTATCCATTTTTCTCTTTCCTGGGATATTTAAGGTGGAATGAAGTGGAGGTCCTGGTCAACAGAGCAGCCCTAAACTTTGGGGTGCTTGTGTCTTGCTGATTTTTAATTTTCCCAATTTATACCCCCATGAGTGGAAGTGCCCTATGCTCTCTGAGCTGTGTTTTTCAGATGTTTCAGGACTCACCGGACACTTCTCCGGAGTGGCTCTTGGCAATTTACATCCCGCCCATCAGTGTAGCAAGGCTCCCATTTCTCCATGGCCTGTCCTGCATTTCTGGTTTTGACACATTTTTCAGCATGGCCCTTTTGACCGATGGGAAGCGAGACTTCTTTGTAGCGCTGATTTGCCTTTCCAGGTTGCTTGGTTGGCCAAAAAGGGCGTATGCGTTTTTTCCTGAATATATTCAGGAAAAAACGCATACGCCCTTTTTGGCCAGGGGCATCATTGTCAACGTTTTGCCGTTTTTCATGTGCTTTAAAGGCGATTCGTATCTACCTCCTGAAATCTGTTTCCTGCAATTCTGCCTTGATTTCAAATCCTCTTCTTTGCCTTCCCTCAATATATTTGTGGACGAGAGTTATCATTTATAATTCTGCAGGTTTGTGAATTGCAGTGCCCTGAACCTCCATTTTACAACTCGTTTTTATGGGAGCTGGCGGCAAAATCGCAGAATGGCTTCAGGCCCTGTTCTGGTTCCGGGGGGCAGGCTGAGCCTGTGGTTAATTCTTCTTTCTGATGGGAAAATAGAGTGACCTGTGCCTGTCCCAACACGAAGAGCTAGTCTCTCGTTGGTTCCACGTCTTCCCGTTTATCCTCAGGACAAATTGCAACCTGTACGGAACAGGAGGTTAAAGGTGCTGATGCTCCAAGTAGGGAGCTTGCTAGTAAAGCGGCTGGAATGGCGAACCCGGGCACAAGGAGATGAGAAATGAGGTGCGTTTTAGAAACCTTTCCCCATCACACGGTGTACCATCTTCTGGGTTTCTCATGCATGTTTTTGATGTAGGAAGATGCCCTTGAACCTGGAGATTTGGGACCCATGCGATGGGTACCACGCAGTATTCCTTTAAAGGGTCTGCATTTGCTCACCCAACCTCACCAAACCTCTCAGCCCCAAGAGTGTCCACCCTTATGTCTCATCCAGCTGTGCGTCTAGATATGGTCAATCCAGGTTGCATCACAGCCCCTGAACTCATTGTGTAAGAATTTCTCTCTCTTTCACTGTCTTTGTTTCATGGGTGTTTCAAAGTAATTTATTTTTATAATGGGGTTTAGCTGCTTTTCACTGCTGTGTTTATGCCGCTTTACACCCACTTGACACACTAACAGAGAGATATCAATACATAGGTTTTACGATTATTATTAGTCAGATATATTCTAGTGTGGTGAATAGGGCGTGTTGAGTCCAGTTCTCTGAGCAAGGAGTAGGTCTTGTCTATTACATATTGGGTTTATGGAACGGTATCTGAGCTAATTTGATACCCTTGTTTTATGTATCACCCCACCTCACCTTTCCCGTTAAGCAGCCATAGTGTGTTTTCTGCATGTGTGACTCTGTTCTGTTTTGTAATTCAGTTCAAGTGTAACGGTTTTTACATTCCCTCTATCAGTGATACCTTATGAGAAGTGTCCTTTTCTGTGTGACTTATTTCACTTAGAATCGTCGTACCTAAATCCACTCATCATGCTGCTACTAACCTTACGACATTGATTTCATGGCTGAGTGATATTCCATTGTACATAAGGACCACAACTTCTTTATCCATTTTTCTCTTTCCTGGGATATTTAAGGTGGAATGAAGTGGAGGTCCTGGTCAACAGAGCAGCCCTAAACTTTGGGGTGCTTGTGTCTTGCTGATTTTTAATTTTCCCAATTTATACCCCCATGAGTGGAAGTGCCCTATGCTCTCTAAGCTGTGTTTTTCAGATGTTTCAGGACTCACCGGACACTTCTCCAGAGTGGCTCTTGGCAATTTACATCCCGCCCATCAGTGTAGCAAGGCTCCCATTTCTCCATGGCCTGTCCTGCATTTCTGGTTTTAACACTTTTTTCAGCATGGCCCTTTTGACCGATGGGAAGCGAGACTTGTTTGTAGCGCTGATTTGCCTTTCCAGGTTGCTTGGTTGGCCAAAAAGGGCGTATGCGTTTTTTCCTGAATATATTCAGGAAAAAACGCATACGCCCTTTTTGGCCAAGGGCATCATTGTCAACGTTTTGCCGCTTTTCATGTGCTTTAAAGGCGATTCGTATCTACCTCCTGAAATCTCTTTCCTGCAATTCTGCCTTGATTTCAAATCCTCTTCTTTGCCTTCCCTCAATATATTTGTGGACGAGAGTTATCATTTATAACTCTGCAGGTTTGTGAATTGCAGTGCCCTGAACCTCCATTTTACAACTCGTTTTTATGGGAGCTGGCCGCAAAATCGCAGAATGGCTTCAGGCCCTGTTCTGGTTCCGGGGGGCATGCTGAGCCTGTGGTTAATTCTTCTTTCTGATGGGAAAATAGAGTGACCTGTGCCTGTCCCAACACCAAGAGCTAGTCTCTCGTTGGTTCCACGTCTTCCCGTTTATCCTCAGGACAAATTGCAACCTGTACGGAACAGGAGGTTAAAGGTGCTGATGCTCCAAGTAGGGAGCTTGCTAGTAAAGCGGCTGGAATGGCGAACCCGGGCACAAGGAGACGAGAAATGAGGTGCGTTTTAGAAACCTTTCCCCATCACACGGTGTACCATCTTCTGGGTTTCTCATGCATGTTTTTGATGTAGGAAGACGCCCTTGAACCTGGAGATTTGGGACCCATGCGATGGGTACCACGCAGTATTCCTTTAAAGGGTCTGCGTTTGCTCACCCAACCTCACCAAACCTCTCAGCCCCAAGAGTGTCCACCCTTATGTCTCATCCAGCTGTGCGTCTAGATATGGTCAATCCAGGTTGCATCACAGCCCCTGAACGCATTGTGTAAGAATTTCTCTCTCTTTCACTGTCTTTGTTTCATGGGTGTTTCAAAGTAATTTATTTTTATAATGGGGTTTAGCTGCTTTTCACTGCTGTGTTTATGCCGCTTTACACCCACTTGACACACTAACAGAGAGATATCAATACATAGGTTTTACGATTATTATTAGTCAGATATATTCTTGTGCGGTGAATAGGGCGTGTTGAGTCCAGTTCTCTGAGCAAGGAGTAGGTCTTGTCTATTACATATTGGGTTTATGGAACGGTATCTGAGCTAATTTGATACCCTTGTTTTATGTATCACCCCACCTCACCTTTCCCGTTAAGCAGCCATAGTGTGTTTTCTGCATGTGTGACTCTGTTCTGTTTTGTAATTCAGTTCAAGTGTAACGGTTTTTACATTCCCTCTATCAGTGATACCTTATGAGAAGTGTCCTTTTCTGTGTGACTTATTTCACTTAGAATCGTCGTACCTAAATCCTCTCATCATGCTGCTACTAACCTTACGACATTGATTTCATGGCTGAGTGATATTCCATTGTACATAAGGATCACAACTTCTTTATCCATTTCTCTCTTTCCTGGGATATTTAAGGTGGAATGAAGTGGAGGTCCTGGTCAACAGAGCAGCCCTAAACTTTGGGGTGCTTGTGTCTTGCTGATTTTTAATTTTCCCAATTTATACCCCCATGAGTGGAAGTGCCCTATGCTCTCTAAGCTGTGATTTTCAGATGTTTCAGGACTCACCGGACACTTCTCCGGAGTGGCTCTTGGCAATTTACATCCCGCCCATCAGTGTAGCAAGGCTCCCATTTCTCCATGGCCTGTCCTGCATTTCTGGTTTTGACACTTTTTTCAGCATGACCCTTTTGACCGATGGGAAGCGAGACTTCTTTGTAGCGCTGATTTGCCTTTCCAGGTTGCTTGGTTGGCCAAAAAGGGCGTATGCGTTTTTTCCTGAATATATTCAGGAAAAAACGCATACGCCCTTTTTGGCCAAGGGCATCATTGTCAACGTTTTGCCGCTTTTCATGTGCTTTAAAGGCGATTCGTATCTACCTCCTGAAATCTGTTTCCTGCAATTCTGCCTTGATTTCAAATCCTCTTCTTTGCCTTCCCTCAATATATTTGTGGACGAGAGTTATCATTAATAACTCTGCAGGTTTGTGAATTGCAGTGCCCTGAACCTCCATTTTACAACTCGTTTTTATGGGAGCTGGCCGCAAAATCGCAGAATGGCTTCAGGCCCTGTTCTGGTTCCGGGGGGCAGGCTGAGCCTGTGGTTAATTCTTCTTTCTGATGGGAAAATAGAGTGACCTGTGCCTGTCCCAACACCAAGAGCTAGTCTCTCGTTGGTTCCACGTCTTCCCGTTTATCCTCAGGACAAATTGCAACCTGTACGGAACAGGAGGTTAAAGGTGCTGATGCTCCAAGTAGGGAGCTTGCTAGTAAAGCGGCTGGAATGGCGAACCCGGGCACAAGGAGATGAGAAATGAGGTGCGTTTTAGAAACCTTTCCCCATCACACGGTGTACCATCTTCTGGGTTTCTCATGCATGTTTTTGATGTAGGAAGATGCCCTTGAACCTGGAGATTTGGGACCCATGCGATGGGTACCAGGCAGTATTACATTAAAGGGTCTGCGTTTGCTCACCCAACCTCACCAAACCTCTCAGCCCCAAGAGTGTCCACCCTTATGTCTCATCCAGCTGTGCATCTAGATATGGTCAATCCAGGTTGCATCACAGCCCCTGAACGCATTGTGTAAGAATTTCTCTCTCTTTCACTGTCTTTGTTTCATGGGTGTTTCAAAGTAATTTATTTTTATAATGGGGTTTAGCTGCTTTTCACTGCTGTGTTTATGCCGCTTTACACCCACTTGACACACTAACAGAGAGATATCAATACATAGGTTTTACGATTATTATTAGTCAGATATATTCTTGTGCGGTGAATAGGGCGTGTTGAGTCCAGTTCTCTGAGCAAGGAGTAGGTCTTGTCTATTACATATTGGGTTTATGGAACGGTATCTGAGCTAATTTGATACCCTTGTTTTATGTATCACCCCACCTCACCTTTCCCGTTAAGCAGCCATAGTGTGTTTTCTGCATGTGTGACTCTGTTCTGTTTTGTAATTCAGTTCAAGTGTAACGGTTTTTACATTCCCTCTATCAGTGATACCTTATGAGAAGTGTCCTTTTCTGTGTGACTTATTTCACTTAGAATCGTCGTACCTAAATCCACTCATCATGCTGCTACTAACCTTACGACATTGATTTCATGGCTGAGTGATATTCCATTGTACATAAGGACCACAACTTCTTTATCCATTTTTCTCTTTCCTGGGATATTTAAGGTGGAATGAAGTGGAGGTCCTGGTCAACAGAGCAGCCCTAAACTTTGGGGTGCTTGTGTCTTGCTGATTTTTAATTTTCCCAATTTATACCCCCATGAGTGGAAGTGCCCTATGCTCTCTGAGCTGTGTTTTTCAGATGTTTCAGGACTCACCGGACACTTCTCCGGAGTGGCTCTTGGCAATTTACATCCCGCCCATCAGTGTAGCAAGGCTCCCATTTCTCCATGGCCTGTCCTGCATTTCTGGTTTTGACACATTTTTCAGCATGGCCCTTTTGACCGATGGGAAGCGAGACTTCTTTGTAGCGCTGATTTGCCTTTCCAGGTTGCTTGGTTGGCCAAAAAGGGCGTATGCGTTTTTTCCTGAATATATTCAGGAAAAAACGCATACGCCCTTTTTGGCCAGGGGCATCATTGTCAACGTTTTGCCGTTTTTCATGTGCTTTAAAGGCGATTCGTATCTACCTCCTGAAATCTGTTTCCTGCAATTCTGCCTTGATTTCAAATCCTCTTCTTTGCCTTCCCTCAATATATTTGTGGACGAGAGTTATCATTTATAATTCTGCAGGTTTGTGAATTGCAGTGCCCTGAACCTCCATTTTACAACTCGTTTTTATGGGAGCTGGCCGCAAAATCGCAGAATGGCTTCAGGCCCTGTTCTGGTTCCGGGGGGCAGGCTGAGCCTGTGGTTAATTCTTCTTTCTGATGGGAAAATAGAGTGACCTGTGCCTGTCCCAACACCAAGAGCTAGTCTCTCGTTGGTTCCACGTCTTCCCGTTTATCCTCAGGACAAATTGCAACCTGTACGGAACAGGAGGTTAAAGGTGCTGATGCTCCAAGTAGGGAGCTTGCTAGTAAAGCGGCTGGAATGGCGAACCCGGGCACAAGGAGATGAGAAATGAGGTGCGTTTTAGAAACCTTTCCCCATCACACGGTGTACCATCTTCTGGGTTTCTCATGCATGTTTTTGATGTAGGAAGATGCCCTTGAACCTGGAGATTTGGGACCCATGCGATGGGTACCACGCAGTATTCCTTTAAAGGGTCTGCGTTTGCTCACCCAACCTCACCAAACCTCTCAGCCCCAAGAGTGTCCACCCTTATGTCTCATCCAGCTGTGCGTCTAGATATGGTCAATCCAGGTTGCATCACAGCCCCTGAACTCATTGTGTAAGAATTTCTCTCTCTTTCACTGTCTTTGTTTCATGGGTGTTTCAAAGTAATTTATTTTTATAATGGGGTTTAGCTGCTTTTCACTGCTGTGTTTATGCCGCTTTACACCCACTTGACACACTAACAGAGAGATATCAATACATAGGTTTTACGATTATTATTAGTCAGATATATTCTAGTGTGGTGAATAGGGCGTGTTGAGTCCAGTTCTCTGAGCAAGGAGTAGGTCTTGTCTATTACATATTGGGTTTATGGAACGGTATCTGAGCTAATTTGATACCCTTGTTTTATGTATCACCCCACCTCACCTTTCCCGTTAAGCAGCCATAGTGTGTTTTCTGCATGTGTGACTCTGTTCTGTTTTGTAATTCAGTTCAAGTGTAACGGTTTTTACATTCCCTCTATCAGTGATACCTTATGAGAAGTGTCCTTTTCTGTGTGACTTATTTCACTTAGAATCGTCGTACCTAAATCCACTCATCATGCTGCTACTAACCTTACGACATTGATTTCATGGCTGAGTGATATTCCATTGTACATAAGGACCACAACTTCTTTATCCATTTTTCTCTTTCCTGGGATATTTAAGGTGGAATGAAGTGGAGGTCCTGGTCAAGAGAGCAGCCCTAAACTTTGGGGTGCTTGTGTCTTGCTGATTTTTAATTTTCCCAATTTATACCCCCATGAGTGGAAGTGCCCTATGCTCTCTAAGCTGTGTTTTTCAGATGTTTCAGGACTCACCGGACACTTCTCCAGAGTGGCTCTTGGCAATTTACATCCCGCCCATCAGTGTAGCAAGGCTCCCATTTCTCCATGGCCTGTCCTGCATTTCTGGTTTTGACACTTTTTTCAGCATGGCCCTTTTGACCGATGGGAAGCGAGACTTCTTTGTAGCGCTGCTTTGCCTTTCCAGGTGGCTTGGTTGGCCAAAAAGGGCGTATGCGTTTTTTCCTGAATATATTCAGGAAAAAACGCATACGCCCTTTTTGGCCAAGGGCATCATTGTCAACGTTTTGCCGCTTTTCATGTGCTTTAAAGGCGATTCGTATCTACCTCCTGAAATCTCTTTCCTGCAATTCTGCCTTGATTTCAAATCCTCTTCTTTGCCTTCCCTCAATATATTTGTGGACGAGAGTTATCATTTATAACTCTGCAGGTTTGTGAATTGCAGTGCCCTGAACCTCCATTTTACAACTCGTTTTTATGGGAGCTGGCCGCAAAATCGCAGGATGGCTTCAGGCCCTGTTCTGGTTCCGGGGGGCAGGCTGAGCCTGTGGTTAATTCTTCTTTCTGATGGGAAAATAGAGTGACCTGTGCCTGTCCCAACACCAAGAGCTAGTCTCTCGTTGGTTCCACGTCTTCCCGTTTATCCTCAGGACAAATTGCAACCTGTATGGAACAGGAGGTTAAAGGTGCTGATGCTCCAAGTAGGGAGCTTGCTAGTAAAGCGGCTGGAATGGCGAACCCGGGCACAAGGAGATGAGAAATGAGGTGCGTTTTAGAAACCTTTCCCCATCACACGGTGTACCATCTTCTGGGTTTCTCATGCATGTTTTTGATGTAGGAAGATGCCCTTGAACCTGGAGATTTGGGACCCATGCGATGGGTACCACGCAGTATTACTTTAAAGGGTCTGCGTTTGCTCACCCAACCTCACCAAACCTCTCAGCCCCAAGAGTGTCCACCCTTATGTCTCATCCAGCTGTGCGTCTAGATATGGTCAATCCAGGTTGCATCACAGCCCCTGAACGCATTGTGTAAGAATTTCTCTCTCTTTCACTGTCTTTGTTTCATGGGTGTTTCAAAGTAATTTATTTTTATAATGGGGTTTAGCTGCTTTTCACTGCTGTGTTTATGCCGCTTTACACCCACTTGACACACTAACAGAGAGATATCAATACATAGGTTTTACGATTATTATTAGTCAGATATATTCTTGTGCGGTGAATAGGGCGTGTTGAGTCCAGTTCTCTGAGCAAGGAGTAGGTCTTGTCTATTACATATTGAGTTTATGGAACGGTATCTGAGCTAATTTGATACCCTTGTTTTATGTATCACCCCACCTCACCTTTCCCGTTAAGCAGCCATAGTGTGTTTTCTGCATGTGTGACTCTGTTCTGTTTTGTAATTCAGTTCAAGTGTAACGGTTTTTACATTCCCTCTATCAGTGATACCTTATGAGAAGTGTCCTTTTCTGTGTGACTTATTTCACTTAGAATCGTCGTACCTAAATCCACTCATCATGCTGCTACTAACCTTACGACATTGATTTCATGGCTGAGTGATATTCCATTGTACATAAGGACCACAACTTCTTTATCCATTTTTCTCTTTCCTGGGATATTTAAGGTGGAATGAAGTGGAGGTCCTGGTCAACAGAGCAGCCCTAAACTTTGGGGTGCTTGTGTCTTGCTGATTTTTAATTTTCCCAATTTATACCCCCATGAGTGGAAGTGCCCTATGCTCTCTAAGCTGTGTTTTTCAGATGTTTCAGGACTCACCGGACACTTCTCCAGAGTGGCTCTTGGCAATTTACATCCCGCCCATCAGTGTAGCAAGGCTCCCATTTCTCCATGGCCTGTCCTGCATTTCTGGTTTTGACACTTTTTTCAGCATGGCCCTTTTGACCGATGGGAAGCGAGACTTGTTTGTAGCGCTGATTTGCCTTTCCAGGTTGCTTGGTTGGCCAAAAAGGGCGTATGCGTTTTTTCCTGAATATATTCAGGAAAAAACGCATACGCCCTTTTTGGCCAAGGGCATCATTGTCAACGTTTTGCCGCTTTTCATGTGCTTTAAAGGCGATTCGTATCTACCTCCTGAAATCTCTTTCCTGCAATTCTGCCTTGATTTCAAATCCTCTTCTTTGCCTTCCCTCAATATATTTGTGGACGAGAGTTATCATTTATAACTCTGCAGGTTTGTGAATTGCAGTGCCCTGAACCTCCATTTTACAACTCGTTTTTATGGGAGCTGGCCGCAAAATCGCAGAATGGCTTCAGGCCCTGTTCTGGTTCCGGGGGGCAGGCTGAGCCTGTGGTTAATTCTTCTTTCTGATGGGAAAATAGAGTGACCTGTGCCTGTCCCAACACCAAGAGCTAGTCTCTCGTTGGTTCCACGTCTTCCCGTTTATCCTCAGGACAAATTGCAACCTGTACGGAACAGGAGGTTAAAGGTGCTGATGCTCCAAGTAGGGAGCTTGCTAGTAAAGCGGCTGGAATGGCGAACCCGGGCACAAGGAGACGAGAAATGAGGTGCGTTTTAGAAACCTTTCCCCATCACACGGTGTACCATCTTCTGGGTTTCTCATGCATGTTTTTGATGTAGGAAGATGCCCTTGAACCTGGAGATTTGGGACCCATGCGATGGGTACCACGCAGTATTCCTTTAAAGGGTCTGCGTTTGCTCACCCAACCTCACCAAACCTCTCAGCCCCAAGAGTGTCCACCCTTATGTCTCATCCAGCTGTGCGTCTAGATATGGTCAATCCAGGTTGCATCACAGCCCCTGAACGCATTGTGTAAGAATTTCTCTCTCTTTCACTGTCTTTGTTTCATGGGTGTTTCAAAGTAATTTATTTTTATAATGGGGTTTAGCTGCTTTTCACTGCTGTGTTTATGCCTCTTTACACCCACTTGACACACTAACAGAGAGATATCAATACATAGGTTTTACGATTATTATTAGTCAGATATATTCTTGTGCGGTGAATAGGGCGTGTTGAGTCCAGTTCTCTGAGCAAGGAGTAGGTCTTGTCTATTACATATTGGGTTTATGGAACGGTATCTGAGCTAATTTGATACCCTTGTTTTATGTATCACCCCACCTCACCTTTCCCGTTAAGCAGCCATAGTGTGTTTTCTGCATGTGTGACTCTGTTCTGTTTTGTAATTCAGTTCAAGTGTAACGGTTTTTACATTCCCTCTATCAGTGATACCTTATGAGAAGTGTCCTTTTCTGTGTGACTTATTTCACTTAGAATCGTCGTACCTAAATCCTCTCATCATGCTGCTACTAACCTTACGACATTGATTTCATGGCTGAGTGATATTCCATTGTACATAAGGATCACAACTTCTTTATCCATTTCTCTCTTTCCTGGGATATTTAAGGTGGAATGAAGTGGAGGTCCTGGTCAACAGAGCAGCCCTAAACTTTGGGGTGCTTGTGTCTTGCTGATTTTTAATTTTCCCAATTTATACCCCCATGAGTGGAAGTGCCCTATGCTCTCTAAGCTGTGATTTTCAGATGTTTCAGGACTCACCGGACACTTCTCCGGAGTGGCTCTTGGCAATTTACATCCCGCCCATCAGTGTAGCAAGGCTCCCATTTCTCCATGGCCTGTCCTGCATTTCTGGTTTTGACACTTTTTTCAGCATGACCCTTTTGACCGATGGGAAGCGAGACTTCTTTGTAGCGCTGATTTGCCTTTCCAGGTTGCTTGGTTGGCCAAAAAGGGCGTATGCGTTTTTTCCTGAATATATTCAGGAAAAAACGCATACGCCCTTTTTGGCCAAGGGCATCATTGTCAACGTTTTGCCGCTTTTCATGTGCTTTAAAGGCGATTCGTATCTACCTCCTGAAATCTGTTTCCTGCAATTCTGCCTTGATTTCAAATCCTCTTCTTTGCCTTCCCTCAATATATTTGTGGACGAGAGTTATCATTAATAACTCTGCAGGTTTGTGAATTGCAGTGCCCTGAACCTCCATTTTACAACTCGTTTTTATGGGAGCTGGCCGCAAAATCGCAGAATGGCTTCAGGCCCTGTTCTGGTTCCGGGGGGCAGGCTGAGCCTGTGGTTAATTCTTCTTTCTGATGGGAAAATAGAGTGACCTGTGCCTGTCCCAACACCAAGAGCTAGTCTCTCGTTGGTTCCACGTCTTCCCGTTTATCCTCAGGACAAATTGCAACCTGTACGGAACAGGAGGTTAAAGGTGCTGATGCTCCAAGTAGGGAGCTTGCTAGTAAAGCGGCTGGAATGGCGAACCCGGGCACAAGGAGATGAGAAATGAGGTGCGTTTTAGAAACCTTTCCCCATCACACGGTGTACCATCTTCTGGGTTTCTCATGCATGTTTTTGATGTAGGAAGATGCCCTTGAACCTGGAGATTTGGGACCCATGCGATGGGTACCAGGCAGTATTACATTAAAGGGTCTGCGTTTGCTCACCCAACCTCACCAAACCTCTCAGCCCCAAGAGTGTCCACCCTTATGTCTCATCCAGCTGTGCATCTAGATATGGTCAATCCAGGTTGCATCACAGCCCCTGAACGCATTGTGTAAGAATTTCTCTCTCTTTCACTGTCTTTGTTTCATGGGTGTTTCAAAGTAATTTATTTTTATAATGGGGTTTAGCTGCTTTTCACTGCTGTGTTTATGCCGCTTTACACCCACTTGACACAATAACAGAGAGATATCAATACATAGGTTTTACGATTATTATTAGTCAGATATATTCTTGTGCGGTGAATAGGGCGTGTTGAGTCCAGTTCTCTGAGCAAGGAGTAGGTCTTGTCTATTACATATTGGGTTTATGGAACGGTATCTGAGCTAATTTGATACCCTTGTTTTATGTATCACCCCACCTCACCTTTCCCGTTAAGCAGCCATAGTGTGTTTTCTGCATGTGTGACTCTGTTCTGTTTTGTAATTCAGTTCAAGTGTAACGGTTTTTACATTCCCTCTATCAGTGATACCTTATGAGAAGTGTCCTTTTCTGTGTGACTTATTTCACTTAGAATCGTCGTACCTAAATCCACTCATCATGCTGCTACTAACCTTACGACATTGATTTCATGGCTGAGTGATATTCCATTGTACATAAGGACCACAACTTCTTTATCCATTTTTCTCTTTCCTGGGATATTTAAGGTGGAATGAAGTGGAGGTCCTGGTCAACAGAGCAGCCCTAAACTTTGGGGTGCTTGTGTCTTGCTGATTTTTAATTTTCCCAATTTATACCCCCATGAGTGGAAGTGCCCTATGCTCTCTGAGCTGTGTTTTTCAGATGTTTCAGGACTCACCGGACACTTCTCCGGAGTGGCTCTTGGCAATTTACATCCCGCCCATCAGTGTAGCAAGGCTCCCATTTCTCCATGGCCTGTCCTGCATTTCTGGTTTTGACACATTTTTCAGCATGGCCCTTTTGACCGATGGGAAGCGAGACTTCTTTGTAGCGCTGATTTGCCTTTCCAGGTTGCTTGGTTGGCCAAAAAGGGCGTATGCGTTTTTTCCTGAATATATTCAGGAAAAAACGCATACGCCCTTTTTGGCCAGGGGCATCATTGTCAACGTTTTGCCGTTTTTCATGTGCTTTAAAGGCGATTCGTATCTACCTCCTGAAATCTGTTTCCTGCAATTCTGCCTTGATTTCAAATCCTCTTCTTTGCCTTCCCTCAATATATTTGTGGACGAGAGTTATCATTTATAATTCTGCAGGTTTGTGAATTGCAGTGCCCTGAACCTCCATTTTACAACTCGTTTTTATGGGAGCTGGCCGCAAAATCGCAGAATGGCTTCAGGCCCTGTTCTGGTTCCGGGGGGCAGGCTGAGCCTGTGGTTAATTCTTCTTTCTGATGGGAAAATAGAGTGACCTGTGCCTGTCCCAACACCAAGAGCTAGTCTCTCGTTGGTTCCACGTCTTCCCGTTTATCCTCAGGACAAATTGCAACCTGTACGGAACAGGAGGTTAAAGGTGCTGATGCTCCAAGTAGGGAGCTTGCTAGTAAAGCGGCTGGAATGGCGAACCCGGGCACAAGGAGATGAGAAATGAGGTGCGTTTTAGAAACCTTTCCCCATCACACGGTGTACCATCTTCTGGGTTTCTCATGCATGTTTTTGATGTAGGAAGATGCCCTTGAACCTGGAGATTTGGGACCCATGCGATGGGTACCACGCAGTATTCCTTTAAAGGGTCTGCGTTTGCTCACCCAACCTCACCAAACCTCTCAGCCCCAAGAGTGTCCACCCTTATGTCTCATCCAGCTGTGCGTCTAGATATGGTCAATCCAGGTTGCATCACAGCCCCTGAACTCATTGTGTAAGAATTTCTCTCTCTTTCACTGTCTTTGTTTCATGGGTTTTTCGAAGTAATTTATTTTTATAATGGGGTTTAGCTGCTTTTCACTGCTGTGTTTATGCCGCTTTACACCCACTTGACACACTAACAGAGAGATATCAATACATAGGTTTTACGATTATTATTAGTCAGATATATTCTTGTGCGGTGAATAGGGCGTGTTGAGTCCAGTTCTCTGAGCAAGGAGTAGGTCTTGTCTATTACATATTGAGTTTATGGAACGGTATCTGAGCTAATTTGATACCCTTGTTTTATGTATCACCCCACCTCACCTTTCCCGTTAAGCAGCCATAGTGTGTTTTCTGCATGTGTGACTCTGTTCTGTTTTGTAATTCAGTTCAAGTGTAACGGTTTTTACATTCCCTCTATCAGTGATACCTTATGAGAAGTGTCCTTTTCTGTGTGACTTATTTCACTTAGAATCGTCGTACCTAAATCCACTCATCATGCTGCTACTAACCTTACGACATTGATTTCATGGCTGAGTGATATTCCATTGTACATAAGGACGACAACTTCTTTATCCATTTTTCTCTTTCCTGGGATATTTAAGGTGGAATGAAGTGGAGGTCCTGGTCAAGAGAGCAGCCCTAAACTTTGGGGTGCTTGTGTCTTGCTGATTTTTAATTTTCCCAATTTATACCCCCATGAGTGGAAGTGCCCTATGCTCTCTAAGCTGTGTTTTTCAGATGTTTCAGGACTCACCGGACACTTCTCCAGAGTGGCTCTTGGCAATTTACATCCCGCCCATCAGTGTAGCAAGGCTCCCATTTCTCCATGGCCTGTCCTGCATTTCTGGTTTTGACACTTTTTTCAGCATGGCCCTTTTGACCGATGGGAAGCGAGACTTCTTTGTAGCGCTGCTTTGCCTTTCCAGGTGGCTTGGTTGGCCAAAAAGGGCGTATGCGTTTTTTCCTGAATATATTCAGGAAAAAACGCATACGCCCTTTTTGGCCAAGGGCATCATTGTCAACGTTTTGCCGCTTTTCATGTGCTTTAAAGGCGATTCGTATCTACCTCCTGAAATCTCTTTCCTGCAATTCTGCCTTGATTTCAAATCCTCTTCTTTGCCTTCCCTCAATATATTTGTGGACGAGAGTTATCATTTATAACTCTGCAGGTTTGTGAATTGCAGTGCCCTGAACCTCCATTTTACAACTCGTTTTTATGGGAGCTGGCCGCAAAATCGCAGGATGGCTTCAGGCCCTGTTCTGGTTCCGGGGGGCAGGCTGAGCCTGTGGTTAATTCTTCTTTCTGATGGGAAAATAGAGTGACCTGTGCCTGTCCCAACACCAAGAGCTAGTCTCTCGTTGGTTCCACGTCTTCCCGTTTATCCTCAGGACAAATTGCAACCTGTATGGAACAGGAGGTTAAAGGTGCTGATGCTCCAAGTAGGGAGCTTGCTAGTAAAGCGGCTGGAATGGCGAACCCGGGCACAAGGAGATGAGAAATGAGGTGCGTTTTAGAAACCTTTCCCCATCACACGGTGTACCATCTTCTGGGTTTCTCATGCATGTTTTTGATGTAGGAAGATGCCCTTGAACCTGGAGATTTGGGACCCATGCGATGGGTACCACGCAGTATTCCTTTAAAGGGTCTGCGTTTGCTCACCCAACCTCACCAAACCTCTCAGCCCCAAGAGTGTCCACCCTTATGTCTCATCCAGCTGTGCGTCTAGATATGGTCAATCCAGGTTGCATCACAGCCCCTGAACGCATTGTGTAAGAATTTCTCTCTCTTTCACTGTCTTTGTTTCATGGGTGTTTCAAAGTAATTTATTTTTATAATGGGGTTTAGCTGCTTTTCACTGCTGTGTTTATGCCGCTTTACACCCACTTGACCCAATAACAGAGAGATATCAATACATAGGTTTTACGATTATTATTAGTCAGATATATTCTTGTGCGGTGAATAGGGCGTGTTGAGTCCAGTTCTCTGAGCAAGGAGTAGGTCTTGTCTATTACATATTGAGTTTATGGAACGGTATCTGAGCTAATTTGATACCCTTGTTTTATGTATCACCCCACCTCACCTTTCCCGTTAAGCAGCCATAGTGTGTTTTCTGCATGTGTGACTCTGTTCTGTTTTGTAATTCAGTTCAAGTGTAACGGTTTTTACATTCCCTCTATCAGTGATACCTTATGAGAAGTGTCCTTTTCTGTGTGACTTATTTCACTTAGAATCGTCGTACCTAAATCCACTCATCATGCTGCTACTAACCTTACGACATTGATTTCATGGCTGAGTGATATTCCATTGTACATAAGGACCACAACTTCTTTATCCATTTTTCTCTTTCCTGGGATATTTAAGGTGGAATGAAGTGGAGGTCCTGGTCAACAGAGCAGCCCTAAACTTTGGGGTGCTTGTGTCTTGCTGATTTTTAATTTTCCCAATTTATACCCCCATGAGTGGAAGTGCCCTATGCTCTCTAAGCTGTGTTTTTCAGATGTTTCAGGACTCACCGGACACTTCTCCGGAGTGGCTCTTGGCAATTTACATCCCGCCCATCAGTGTAGCAAGGCTCCCATTTCTCCATGGCCTGTCCTGCATTTCTGGTTTTGACACTTTTTTCAGCATGGCCCTTTTGACCGATGGGAAGCGAGACTTCTTTGTAGCGCTGATTTGCCTTTCCAGGTTGCTTGGTTGGCCAAAAAGGGCGTATGCGTTTTTTCCTGAATATATTCAGGAAAAAACGCATACGCCCTTTTTGGCCAAGGGCATCATTGTCAACGTTTTGCCGCTTCTCATGTGCTTTAAAGGCGATTCGTATCTACCTCCTGAAATCTGTTTCCTGCAATTCTGCCTTGATTTCAAATCCTCTTCTTTGCCTTCCCTCAATATATTTGTGGACGAGAGTTATCATTAATAACTCTGCAGGTTTGTGAATTGCAGTGCCCTGAACCTCCATTTTACAACTCGTTTTTATGGGAGCTGGCCGCCAAATCGCAGAATGGCTTCAGGCCCTGTTCTGGTTCCGGGGGGCAGGCTGAGCCTGTGGTTAATTCTTCTTTCTGATGGGAAAATAGAGTGACCTGTGCCTGTCCCAACACCAAGAGCTAGTCTCTCGTTGGTTCCACGTCTTCCCGTTTATCCTCAGGACAAATTGCAACCTGTATGGAACAGGAGGTTAAAGGTGCTGATGCTCCAAGTAGGGAGCTTGCTAGTAAAGGGGCTGGAATGGCGAACCCGGGCACAAGGAGATGAGAAATGAGGTGCGTTTTAGAAACCTTTCCCCATCACATGGTGTACCATCTTCTGGGTTTCTCATGTATGTTTTTGATGTAGGAAGATGCCCTTGAACCTGGAGATTTGGGACCCATGCGATGGGTACCACGCAGTATTCCTTTAAAGGGTCTGCGTTTGCTCACCCAACCTCACCAAACCTCTCAGCCCCAAGAGTGTCCACCCTTATGTCTCATCCAGCTGTGCGTCTAGATATGGTCAATCCAGGTTGCATCACAGCCCCTGAACGCATTGTGTAAGAATTTCTCTCTCTTTCACTGTCTTTGTTTCATGGGTGTTTCAAAGTAATTTATTTTTATAATGGGGTTTAGCTGCTTTTCACTGCTGTGTTTATGCCGCTTTACACCCACTTGACACACTAACAGAGAGATATCAATACATAGGTTTTACGATTATTATTAGTCAGATATATTCTTGTGCGGTGAATAGGGCGTGTTGAGTCCAGTTCTCTGAGCAAGGAGTAGGTCTTGTCTATTACATATGGAGTTTATGGAACGGTATCTGAGCTAATTTGATACCCTTGTTTTATGTATCACCCCACCTCACCTTTCCCGTTAAGCAGCCATAGTGTGTTTTCTGCATGTGTGACTCTGTTCTGTTTTGTAATTCAGTTCAAGTGTAACGGATTTTACATTCCCTCTATCAGTGATACCTTAGGAGAAGTGTCCTTTTCTGTGTGACTTATTTCACTTAGAATCGTCGTACCTAAATCCACTCATCATGCTGCTACTAACCTTACGACATTGATTTCATGGCTGAGTGGTATTCCATTGTACATAAGGACCACAACTTCTTTATCCATTTTTCTCTTTCCTGGGATATTTAAGGTGGAATGAAGTGGAGGTCCTGGTCAACAGAGCAGCCCTAAACTTTGGGGTGCTTGTGTCTTGCTGATTTTTAATTTTCCCAATTTATACCCCCATGAGTGGAAGTGCCCTATGCTCTCTAAGCTGTGTTTTTCAGATGTTTCAGGACTCACCGGACACTTCTCCAGAGTGGCTCTTGGCAATTTACATCCCGCCCATCAGTGTAGCAAGGCTCCCATTTCTCCATGGCCTGTCCTGCATTTCTGGTTTTGACACTTTTTTCAGCATGGCCCTTTTGACCGATGGGAAGCGAGACTTGCTTGTAGCGCTGATTTGCCTTTCCAGGTTGCTTGGTTGGCCAAAAAGGGCGTATGCGTTTTTTCCTGAATATATTCAGGAAAAAACGCATACGCCCTTTTTGGCCAAGGGCATCATTGTCAACGTTTTGCCGCTTTTCATGTGCTTTAAAGGCGATTCGTATCTACCTCCTGAAATCTCTTTCCTGCAATTCTGCCTTGATTTCAAATCCTCTTCTTTGCCTTCCCTCAATATATTTGTGGACGAGAGTTATCATTTATAACTCTGCAGGTTTGTGAATTGCAGTGCCCTGAACCTCCATTTTACAACTCGTTTTTATGGGAGATGGCCGCAAAATCGCAGAATGGCTTCAGGCCCTGTTCTGGTTCCGGGGGGCAGGCTGAGCCTGTGGTTAATTCTTCTTTCTGATGGGAAAATAGAGTGACCCGTGCCTGTCCCAACACCAAGAGCTAGTCTCTCGTTGGTTCCACGTCTTCCCGTTTATCCTCAGGACAAATTGCAACCTGTATGGAACAGGAGGTTAAAGGTGCTGATGCTCCAAGTAGGGAGCTTGCTAGTAAAGCGGCTGGAATGGCGAACCCGGGCACAAGGAGATGAGAAATGAGGTGCGTTTTAGAAACCTTTCCCCATCACACGGTGTACCATCTTCTGGGTTTCTCATGTATGTTTTTGATGTAGGAAGATGCCCTTGAACCTGGAGATTTGGGACCCATGCGATGGGTACCACGCAGTATTCCTTTAAAGGGTCTGCGTTTGCTCACCCAACCTCACCAAACCTCTCAGCCCCAAGAGTGTCCACCCTTATGTCTCATCCAGCTGTGCGTCTAGATATGGTCAATCCAGGTTGCATCACAGCCCCTGAACGCATTGTGTAAGAATTTCTCTCTCTTTCACTGTCTTTGTTTCATGGGTGTTTCAAAGTAATTTATTTTTATAATGGGGTTTAGCTGCTTTTCACTGCTGTGTTTATGCTGCTTTACACCCACTTGACACAATAACAGAGAGATATCAATACATAGGTTTTACGATTTTTATTAGTCAGATATATTCTTGTGCGGTGAATAGGGCGTGTTGAGTCCAGTTCTCTGAGCAAGGAGTAGGTCTTGTCTATTACATATTGAGTTTATGGAACGGTATCTGAGCTAATTTGATACCCTTGTTTTATGTATCACCCCACCTCACCTTTCCCGTTAAGCAGCCATAGTGTGTTTTCTGCATGTGTGACTCTGTTCTGTTTTGTAATTCAGTTCAAGTGTAACGGTTTTTACATTCCCTCTATCAGTGATACCTTATGAGAAGTGTCCTTTTCTGTGTGACTTATTTCACTTAGAATCGTCGTACCTAAATCCACTCATCATGCTGCTACTAACCTTACGACATTGATTTCATGGCTGAGTGATATTCCATTGTACATAAGGACCACAACTTCTTTATCCATTTTTCTCTTTCCTGGGATATTTAAGGTGGAATGAAGTGGAGGTCCTGGTCAACAGAGCAGCCCTAAACTTTGGGGTGCTTGTGTCTTGCTGATTTTTAATTTTCCCAATTTATACCCCCATGAGTGGAAGTGCCCTATGCTCTCTAAGCTGTGTTTTTCAGATGTTTCAGGACTCACCGGACAGTTCTCCGGAGTGGCTCTTGGCAATTTACATCCCGCCCATCAGTGTAGCAAGGCTCCCATTTCTCCATGGCCTGTCCTGCATTTCTGGTTTTGACACTTTTTTCAGCATGGCCCTTTTGACCGATGGGAAGCGAGACTTCTTTGTAGCGCTGATTTGCATTTCCAGGTTGCTTGGTTGGCCAAAAAGGGCGTATGCGTTTTTTCCTGAATATATTCAGGAAAAAACGCATACGCCCTTTTTGGCCAAGGGCATCATTGTCAACGTTTTGCCGCTTCTCATGTGCTTTAAAGGCGATTCGTATCTACCTCCTGAAATCTGTTTCCTGCAATTCTGCCTTGATTTCAAATCCGCTTCTTTGCCTTCCCTCAATATATTTGTGGACGAGAGTTATCATTTATAACTCTGCAGGTTTGTGAATTGCAGTGCCCTGAACCTCCATTTTACAACTCGTTTTTATGGGAGCTGGCCGCAAAATTGCAGAATGGCTTCAGGCCCTGTTCTGGTTCCGGGGGGCAGGCTGAGCCTGTGGTTAATTCTTCTTTCTGATGGGAAAATAGAGTGACCTGTGCCTGTCCCAACACCAAGAGCTAGTCTCTCGTTGGTTCCACGTCTTCCCGTTTATCCTCAGGACAAATTGCAACCTGCATGGAACAGGAGGTTAAAGGTGCTGATGCTCCAAGTAGGGAGCTTGCTAGTAAAGCGGCTGGAATGGCGAACCCGGGCACAAGGAGATGAGAAATGAGGTGCGTTTTAGAAACCTTTCCCCATCACACGGTGTACCATCTTCTGGGTTTCTCATGCATGTTTTCGATGTAGGAAGATGTCCTTGAACCTGGAGATTTGGGACCCATGCGATGGGTACCACGCAGTATTACTTTAAAGGGTCTGCGTTTGCTCACCCAACCTCACCAAACCTCTCAGCCCCAAGAGTGTCCACCCTTATGTCTCATCCAGCTGTGCGTCTAGATATGGTCAATCCAGGTTGCATCACAGCCCCTGAACGCATTGTGTAAGAATTTCTCTCTCTTTCACTGTCTTTGTTTCATGGGTGTTTCAAAGTAATTTATTTTTATAATGGGGTTTAGCTGCTTTTCACTGCTGTGTTTATGCCGCTTTACACCCACTTGACACAATAACAGAGAGATATCAATACATAGGTTTTACGATTATTATTAGTCAGATATATTCTTGAGCGGTGAATAGGGCGTGTTGAGTCCAGTTCTCTGAGCAAGGAGTAGGTCTTGTCTATTACATATTGGGTTTATGGAACGGTATCTGAGCTAATTTGATACCCTTGTTTTATGTATCACCCCACCTCACCTTTCCCGTTAAGCAGCCATAGTGTGTTTTCTGCATGTGTGACTCTGTTCTGTTTTGTAATTCAGTTCAAGTGTAACGGTTTTTACATTCCCTCTATCAGTGATACCTTATGAGAAGTGTCCTTTTCTGTGTGACTTATTTCACTTAGAATCGTCGTACCTAAATCCACTCATCATGCTGCTACTAACCTTACGACATTGATTTCATGGCTGAGTGATATTCCATTGTACATAAGGACCACAACTTCTTTATCCATTTTTCTCTTTCCTGGGATATTTAAGGTGGAATGAAGTGGAGGTCCTGGTCAACAGAGCAGCCCTAAACTTTGGGGTGCTTGTGTCTTGCTGATTTTTAATTTTCCCAATTTATACCCCCATGAGTGGAAGTGCCCTATGCTCTCTAAGCTGTGTTTTTCAGATGTTTCAGGACTCACCGGACACTTCTCCGGAGTGGCTCTTGGCAATTTACATCCCGCCCATCAGTGTAGCAAGGCTCCCATTTCTCCATGGCCTGTCCTGCATTTCTGGTTTTGACACTTTTTTCAGCATGGCCCTTTTGACCGATGGGAAGCGAGACTTCTTTGTAGCACTGATTGGCCTTTCCAGGTTGCTTGGTTGGCCAAAAAGGGCGTATGCGTTTTTTCCTGAATATATTCAGGAAAAAACGCATACGCCCTTTTTGGCCAAGGGCATCATTGTCAACGTTTTGCCGATTCTCATGTGCTTTAAAGGCGATTCGTATCTACCTCCTGAAATCTGTTTCCTGCAATTCTGCCTTGATTTCAAATCCTCTTCTTTGCCTTCCCTCAATATATTTGTGGACGAGAGTTATCATTAATAACTCTGCAGGTTTGTGAATTGCAGTGCCCTGAACCTCCATTTTACAACTCGTTTTTATGGGAGCTGGCCGCCAAATCGCAGAATGGCTTCAGGCCCTGTTCTGGTTCCGGGGGGCAGGCTGAGCCTGTGGTTAATTCTTCTTTCTGATGGGAAAATAGAGTGACCTGTGCCTGTCCCAACACCAAGAGCTAGTCTCTCGTTGGTTCCACGTCTTCCCGTTTATCCTCAGGACAAATTGCAACCTGTATGGAACAGGAGGTTAAAGGTGCTGATGCTCCAAGTAGGGAGCTTGCTAGTAAAGGGGCTGGAATGGCGAACCCGGGCACAAGGAGATGAGAAATGAGGTGCGTTTTAGAAACCTTTCCCCATCACACGGTGTACCATCTTCTGTGTTTCTCATGTATGTTTTTGATGTAGGAAGATGCCCTTGAACCTGGAGATTTGGGACCCATGCGATGGGTACCACGCAGTATTCCTTTAAAGGGTCTGCGTTTGCTCACCCAACCTCACCAAACCTCTCAGCCCCAAGAGTGTCCACCCTTATGTCTCATCCAGCTGTGCGTCTAGATATGGTCAATCCAGGTTGCATCACAGCCCCTGAACGCATTGTGTAAGAATTTCTCTCTCTTTCACTGTCTTTGTTTCATGGGTGTTTCAAAGTAATTTATTTTTATAATGGGGTTTAGCTGCTTTTCACTGCTGTGTTTATGCCGCTTTACACCCACTTGACACAATAACAGAGAGATATCAATACATAGGTTTTACGATTATTATTAGTCAGATATATTCTTGTGCGGTGAATAGGGCGTGTTGAGTCCAGTTCTCTGAGCAAGGAGTAGGTCTTGTCTATTACATATGGAGTTTATGGAACGGTATCTGAGCTAATTTGATACCCTTGTTTTATGTATCACCCCACCTCACCTTTCCCGTTAAGCAGCCATAGTGTGTTTTCTGCATGTGTGACTCTGTTCTGTTTTGTAATTCAGTTCAAGTGTAACGGATTTTACATTCCCTCTATCAGTGATACCTTAGGAGAAGTGTCCTTTTCTGTGTGACTTATTTCACTTAGAATCGTCGTACCTAAATCCACTCATCATGCTGCTACTAACCTTACGACATTGATTTCATGGCTGAGTGGTATTCCATTGTACATAAGGACCACAACTTCTTTATCCATTTTTCTCTTTCCTGGGATATTTAAGGTGGAATGAAGTGGAGGTCCTGGTCAACAGAGCAGCCCTAAACTTTGGGGTGCTTGTGTCTTGCTGATTTTTAATTTTCCCAATTTATACCCCCATGAGTGGAAGTGCCCTATGCTCTCTAAGCTGTGTTTTTCAGATGTTTCAGGACTCACCGGACACTTCTCCAGAGTGGCTCTTGGCAATTTACATCCCGCCCATCAGTGTAGCAAGGCTCCCATTTCTCCATGGCCTGTCCTGCATTTCTGGTTTTGACACTTTTTTCAGCATGGCCCTTTTGACCGATGGGAAGCGAGACTTGCTTGTAGCGCTGATTTGCCTTTCCAGGTTGCTTGGTTGGCCAAAAAGGGCGTATGCGTTTTTTCCTGAATATATTCAGGAAAAAACGCATACGCCCTTTTTGGCCAAGGGCATCATTGTCAACGTTTTGCCGCTTTTCATGTGCTTTAAAGGCGATTCGTATCTACCTCCTGAAATCTCTTTCCTGCAATTCTGCCTTGATTTCAAATCCTCTTCTTTGCCTTCCCTCAATATATTTGTGGACGAGAGTTATCATTTATAACTCTGCAGGTTTGTGAATTGCAGTGCCCTGAACCTCCATTTTACAACTCGTTTTTATGGGAGCTGGCCGCAAAATCGCAGAATGGCTTCAGGCCCTGTTCTGGTTCCGGGGGGCAGGCTGAGCCTGTGGTTAATTCTTCTTTCTGATGGGAAAATAGAGTGACCCGTGCCTGTCCCAACACCAAGAGCTAGTCTCTCGTTGGTTCCACGTCTTCCCGTTTATCCTCAGGACAAATTGCAACCTGTATGGAACAGGAGGTTAAAGGTGCTGATGCTCCAAGTAGGGAGCTTGCTAGTAAAGCGGCTGGAATGGCGAACCCGGGCACAAGGAGATGAGAAATGAGGTGCGTTTTAGAAACCTTTCCCCATCACACGGTGTACCATCTTCTGGGTTTCTCATGCATGTTTTTGATGTAGGAAGATGCCCTTGAACCTGGAGATTTGGGACCCATGCGATGGGTACGACGCAGTATTCCTTTAAAGGGTCTGCGTTTGCTCACCCAACCTCACCAAACCTCTCAGCCCCAAGAGTGTCCACCCTTATGTCTCATCCAGCTGTGCGTCTAGATATGGTCAATCCAGGTTGCATCACAGCCCCTGAACGCATTGTGTAAGAATTTCTCTCTCTTTCACTGTCTTTGTTTCATGGGTGTTTCAAAGTAATTTATTTTTATAATGGGGTTTAGCTGCTTTTCACTGCTGTGTTTATGCTGCTTTACACCCACTTGACACAATAACAGAGAGATATCAATACATAGGTTTTACGATTTTTATTAGTCAGATATATTCTTGTGCGGTGAATAGGGCGTGTTGAGTCCAGTTCTCTGAGCAAGGAGTAGGTCTTGTCTATTACATATTGAGTTTATGGAACGGTATCTGAGCTAATTTGATACCCTTGTTTTATGTATCACCCCACCTCACCTTTCCCGTTAAGCAGCCATAGTGTGTTTTCTGCATGTGTGACTCTGTTCTGTTTTGTAATTCAGTTCAAGTGTAACGGTTTTTACATTCCCTCTATCAGTGATACCTTAGGAGAAGTGTCCCTTTCTGTGTGACTTATTTCACTTAGAATCGTCGTACCTAAATCCACTCATCATGCTGCTACTAACCTTACGACATTGATTTCATGGCTGAGTGATATTCCATTGTACATAAGGACCACAACTTCTTTATCCATTTTTCTCTTTCCTGGGATATTTAAGGTGGAATGAAGTGGAGGTCCTGGTCAACAGAGCAGCCCTAAACTTTGGGGTGCTTGTGTCTTGCTGATTTTTAATTTTCCCAATTTATACCCCCATGAGTGGAAGTGCCCTATGCTCTCTAAGCTGTGTTTTTCAGATGTTTCAGGACTCACCGGACAGTTCTCCGGAGTGGCTCTTGGCAATTTACATCCCGCCCATCAGTGTAGCAAGGCTCCCATTTCTCCATGGCCTGTCCTGCATTTCTGGTTTTGACACTTTTTTCAGCATGGCCCTTTTGACCGATGGGAAGCGAGACTTCTTTTAAGCGCTGATTTGCCTTTCCAGGTTGCTTGGTTGGCCAAAAAGGGCGTATGCGTTTTTTCCTGAATATATTCAGGAAAAAACGCATACGCCCTTTTTGGCCAAGGGCATCATTGTCAACGTTTTGCCGCTTTTCATGTGCTTTAAAGGCGATTCGTATCTACCTCCTGAAATCTGTTTCCTGCAATTCTGCCTTGATTTCAAATCCGCTTCTTTGCCTTCCCTCAATATATTTGTGGACGAGAGTTATCATTTATAACTCTGCAGGTTTGTGAATTGCAGTGCCCTGAACCTCCATTTTACAACTCGTTTTTATGGGAGCTGGCCGCAAAATTGCAGAATGGCTTCAGGCCCTGTTCTGGTTCCGGGGGGCAGGCTGAGCCTGTGGTTAATTCTTCTTTCTGATGGGAAAATAGAGTGACCTGTGCCTGTCCCAACACCAAGAGCTAGTCTCTCGTTGGTTCCACGTCTTCCCGTTTATCCTCAGGACAAATTGCAACCTGCATGGAACAGGAGGTTAAAGGTGCTGATGCTCCAAGTAGGGAGCTTGCTAGTAAAGCGGCTGGAATGGCGAACCCGGGCACAAGGAGATGAGAAATGAGGTGCGTTTTAGAAACCTTTCCCCATCACACGGTGTACCATCTTCTGGGTTTCTCATGCATGTTTTCGATGTAGGAAGATGTCCTTGAACCTGGAGATTTGGGACCCATGCGATGGGTACCACGCAGTATTACTTTAAAGGGTCTGCGTTTGCTCACCCAACCTCACCAAACCTCTCAGCCCCAAGAGTGTCCACCCTTATGTCTCATCCAGCTGTGCGTCTAGATATGGTCAATCCAGGTTGCATCACAGCCCCTGAACGCATTGTGTAAGAATTTCTCTCTCTTTCACTGTCTTTGTTTCATGGGTGTTTCAAAGTAATTTATTTTTATAATGGGGTTTAGCTGCTTTTCACTGCTGTGTTTATGCCGCTTTACACCCACTTGACACACTAACAGAGAGATATCAATACATAGGTTTTACGATTATTATTAGTCAGATATATTCTTGTGCGGTGAATAGGGCGTGTTGAGTCCAGTTCTCTGAGCAAGGAGTAGGTCTTGTCTATTACATATTGGGTTTATGGAACGGTATCTGAGCTAATTTGATACCCTTGTTTTATGTATCACCCCACCTCACCTTTCCCGTTAAGCAGCCATAGTGTGTTTTCTGCATGTGTGACTCTGTTCTGTTTTGTAATTCAGTTCAAGTGTAACGGTTTTTACATTCCCTCTATCAGTGATACCTTATGAGAAGTGTCCTTTTCTGTGTGACTTATTTCACTTAGAATCGTCGTACCTAAATCCACTCATCATGCTGCTACTAACCTTACGACATTGATTTCATGGCTGAGTGGTATTCCATTGTACATAAAGACCACAACTTCTTTATCCATTTTTCTCTTTCCTGGGATATTTAAGGTGGAATGAAGTGGAGGTCCTGGTCAACAGAGCAGCCCTAAACTTTGGGGTGCTTGTGTCTTGCTGATTTTTAATTTTCCCAATTTATACCCCCATGAGTGGAAGTGCCCTATGCTCTCTAAGCTGTGTTTTTCAGATGTTTCAGGACTCACCGGACAGTTCTCCGGAGTGGCTCTTGGCAATTTACATCCCGCCCATCAGTGTAGCAAGGCTCCCATTTCTCCCTGGCCTGTCCTGCATTTCTGGTTTTGACACTTTTTTCAGCATGGCCCTTTTGACCGATGGGAAGCGAGACTTCTTTGTAGCGCTGATTTGCCTTTCCAGGTGGCTTGGTTGGCCAAAAAGGGCGTATGCGTTTTTTCCTGAATATATTCAGGAAAAAACGCATACGCCCTTTTTGGCCAAGGGCATCATTGTCAACGTTTTGCCGCTTTTCATGTGCTTTAAAGGCGATTCGTATCTACCTCCTGAAATCTGTTTCCTGCAATTCTGCCTTGATTTCAAATCCTCTTCTTTGCCTTCCCTCAATATATTTGTGGACGACAGTTATCATTTATAACTCTGCAGGTTTGTGAATTGCAGTGCCCTGAACCTCCATTTTACAACTCGTTTTTATGGGAGCTGGCCGCAAAATCGCAGAATGGCTTCAGGCCCTGTTCTGGTTCCGGGGGGCAGGCTGAGCCTGTGGTTAATTCTTCTTTCTGATGGGAAAATAGAGTGACCTGTGCCTGTCCCAACACCAAGAGCTAGTCTCTCGTTGGTTCCACGTCTTCCCGTTTATCCTCAGGACAAATTGCAACCTGTATGGAACAGGAGGTTAAAGGTGCTGATGCTCCAAGTAGGGAGCTTGCTAGTAAAGCGGCTGGAATGGCGAACCCGGGCACAAGGAGATGAGAAATGAGGTGCGTTTTAGAAACCTTTCCCCATCACACGGTGTACCATCTTCTGGGTTTCTCATGCATGTTTTTGATGTAGGAAGATGCCCTTGAACCTGGAGATTTGGGACCCATGCGATGGGTACCACGCAGTATTCCTTTAAAGGGTCTGCGTTTGCTCACCCAACCTCACCAAACCTCTCAGCCCCAAGAGTGTCCACCCTTATGTCTCATCCAGCTGTGCGTCTAGATATGGTCAATCCAGGTTGCATCACAGCCCCTGAACGCATTGTGTAAGAATTTCTCTCTCTTTCACTGTCTTTGTTTCATGGGTGTTTCAAAGTAATTTATTTTTATAATGGGGTTTAGCTGCTTTTCACTGCTGTGTTTATGCCGCTTTACACCCACTTGACACACTAACAGAGAGATATCAATACATAGGTTTTACGATTATTATTAGTCAGATATATTCTTGTGCGGTGAATAGGGCGTGTTGAGTCCAGTTCTCTGAGCAAGGAGTAGGTCTTGTCTATTACATATTGGGTTTATGGAACGGTATCTGAGCTAATTTGATACCTTTGTTTTATGTATCACCCCACCTCACCTTTCCCGTTAAGCAGCCATAGTGTGTTTTCTGCATGTGTGACTCTGTTCTGTTTTGTAATTCAGTTCAAGTGTAACGGTTTTTACATTCCCTCTATCAGTGATACCTTATGAGAAGTGTCCTTTTCTGTGTGACTTATTTCACTTAGAATCGTCGTACCTAAATCCACTCATCATGCTGCTACTAACCTTACGACATTGATTTCATGGCTGAGTGGTATTCCATTGTACATAAGGACCACAACTTCTTTATCCATTTTTCTCTTTCCTGGGATATTTAAGGTGGAATGAAGTGGAGGTCCTGGTCAACAGAGCAGCCCTAAACTTTGGGGTGCTTGTGTCTTGCTGATTTTTAATTTTCCCAATTTATACCCCCATGAGTGGAAGTGCCCTATGCTCTCTAAGCTGTGTTTTTCAGATGTTTCAGGACTCACCGGACACTTCTCCGGAGTGGCTCTTGGCAATTTACATCCCGCCCATCAGTGTAGCAAGGCTCCCATTTCTCCATGGCCTGTCCTGCATTTCTGGTTTTGACACTTTTTTCAGCATGGCCCTTTTGACTGATGGGAAGCGAGATTTCTTTGTAGTGCTGATTTGCCTTTCCAGGTTGCTTGGTTGGCCAAAAAGGGCGTATGCGTTTTTTCCTGAATATATTCAGGAAAAAACGCATACGCCCTTTTTGGCCAAGGGCATCATTGTCAACGTTTTGCCGCTTTTCATGTGCTTTAAAGGCGATTCGTATCTACCTCCTGAAATCTGTTTCCTGCAATTCTGCCTTGATTTCAAATCCTCTTCTTTGCCTTCCCTCAATATATTTGTGGACGACAGTTATCATTTATAACTCTGCAGGTTTGTGAATTGCAGTGCCCTGAACCTCCATTTTACAACTCGTTTTTATGGGAGCTGGCCGCAAAATCGCAGAATGGCTTCAGGCCCTGTTCTGGTTCCGGGGGGCAGGCTGAGCCTGTGGTTAATTCTTCTTTCTGATGGGAAAATAGAGTGACCTGTGCCTGTCCCAACACCAAGAGCTAGTCTCTCGTTGGTTCCACGTCTTCCCGTTTATCCTCAGGACAAATTGCAACCTGTATGGAACAGGAGGTTAAAGGTGCTGATGCTCCAAGTAGGGAGCTTGCTAGTAAAGCGGCTGGAATGGCGAACCCGGGCACAAGGAGATGAGAAATGAGGTGCGTTTTAGAAACCTTTCCCCATCACACGGTGTACCATCTTCTGGGTTTCTCATGCATGTTTTTGATGTAGGAAGATGCCCTTGAACCTGGAGATTTGGGACCCATGCGATGGGTACCACGCAGTATTCCTTTAAAGGGTCTGCGTTTGCTCACCCAACCTCACCAAACCTCTCAGCCCCAAGAGTGTCCACCCTTATGTCTCATCCAGCTGTGCGTCTAGATATGGTCAATCCAGGTTGCATCACAGCCCCTGAACGCATTGTGTAAGAATTTCTCTCTCTTTCACTGTCTTTGTTTCATGGGTGTTTCAAAGTAATTTATTTTTATAATGGGGTTTAGCTGCTTTTCACTGCTGTGTTTATGCCGCTTTACACCCACTTGACACACTAACAGAGAGATATCAATACATAGGTTTTACGATTATTATTAGTCAGATATATTCTTGTGCGGTGAATAGGGCGTGTTGAGTCCAGTTCTCTGAGCAAGGAGTAGGTCTTGTCTATTACATATTGGGTTTATGGAACGGTATCTGAGCTAATTTGATACCCTTGTTTTATGTATCACCCCACCTCACCTTTCCCGTTAAGCAGCCATAGTGTGTTTTCTGCATGTGTGACTCTGTTCTGTTTTGTAATTCAGTTCAAGTGTAACGGTTTTTACATTCCCTCTATCAGTGATACCTTATGAGAAGTGTCCTTTTCTGTGTGACTTATTTCACTTAGAATCGTCGTACCTAAATCCACTCATCATGCTGCTACTAACCTTACGACATTGATTTCATGGCTGAGTGGTATTCCATTGTACATAAGGACCACAACTTCTTTATCCATTTTTCTCTTTCCTGGGATATTTAAGGTGGAATGAAGTGGAGGTCCTGGTCAACAGAGCAGCCCTAAACTTTGGGGTGCTTGTGTCTTGCTGATTTTTAATTTTCCCAATTTATACCCCCATGAGTGGAAGTGCCCTATGCTCTCTAAGCTGTGTTTTTCAGATGTTTCAGGACTCACCGGACACTTCTCCGGAGTGGCTCTTGGCAATTTACATCCCGCCCATCAGTGTAGCAAGGCTCCCATTTCTCCATGGCCTGTCCTGCATTTCTGGTTTTGACACTTTTTTCAGCATGGCCCTTTTGACTGATGGGAAGCGAGATTTCTTTGTAGTGCTGATTTGCCTTTCCAGGTTGCTTGGTTGGCCAAAAAGGGCGTATGCGTTTTTTCCTGAATATATTCAGGAAAAAACGCATACGCCCTTTTTGGCCAAGGGCATCATTGTCAACGTTTTGCCGCTTTTCATGTGCTTTAAAGGCGATTCGTATCTACCTCCTGAAATCTGTTTCCTGCAATTCTGCCTTGATTTCAAATCCTCTTCTTTGCCTTCCCTCAATATATTTGTGGACGACAGTTATCATTTATAACTCTGCAGGTTTGTGAATTGCAGTGCCCTGAACCTCCATTTTACAACTCGTTTTTATGGGAGCTGGCCGCAAAATCGCAGAATGGCTTCAGGCCCTGTTCTGGTTCCGGGGGGCAGGCTGAGCCTGTGGTTAATTCTTCTTTCTGATGGGAAAATAGAGTGACCTGTGCCTGTCTCAACACCAAGAGCTAGTCTCTCGTTGGTTCCACGTCTTCCCGTTTATCCTCAGGACAAATTGCAACCTGTATGGAACAGGAGGTTAAAGGTGCTGATGCTCCAAGTAGGGAGCTTGCTAGTAAAGCGGCTGGAATGGCGAACCCGGGCACAAGGAGATGAGAAATGAGGTGCGTTTTAGAAACCTTTCCCCATCACACGGTGTACCATCTTCTGGGTTTCTCATGCATGTTTTTGATGTAGGAAGATGCCCTTGAACCTGGAGATTTGGGACCCATGCGATGGGTACCACGCAGTATTCCTTTAAAGGGTCTGCGTTTGCTCACCCAACCTCACCAAACCTCTCAGCCCCAAGAGTGTCCACCCTTATGTCTCATCCAGCTGTGCGTCTAGATATGGTCAATCCAGGTTGCATCACAGCCCCTGAACGCATTGTGTAAGAATTTCTCTCTCTTTCACTGTCTTTGTTTCATGGGTGTTTCAAAGTAATTTATTTTTATAATGGGGTTTAGCTGCTTTTCACTGCTGTGTTTATGCCGCTTTACACCCACTTGACACACTAACAGAGAGATATCAATACATAGGTTTTACGATTATTATTAGTCAGATATATTCTTGTGCGGTGAATAGGGCGTGTTGAGTCCAGTTCTCTGAGCAAGGAGTAGGTCTTGTCTATTACATATTGGGTTTATGGAACGGTATCTGAGCTAATTTGATACCCTTGTTTTATGTATCACCCCACCTCACCTTTCCCGTTAAGCAGCCATAGTGTGTTTTCTGCATGTGTGACTCTGTTCTGTTTTGTAATTCAGTTCAAGTGTAACGGTTTTTACATTCCCTCTATCAGTGATACCTTATGAGAAGTGTCCTTTTCTGTGTGACTTATTTCACTTAGAATCGTCGTACCTAAATCCTCTCATCATGCTGCTACTAACCTTACGACATTGATTTCATGGCTGAGTGATATTCCATTATACATAAGGATCACAACTTCTTTATCCATTTCTCTCTTTACTGGGATATTTAAGGTGGAATGAAGTGGAGGTCCTGGTCAACAGAGCAGCCCTAAACTTTGGGGTGCTTGTGTCTTGCTGATTTTTAATTTTCCCAATTTATACCCCCATGAGTGGAAGTGCCCTATGCTCTCTAAGCTGTGTTTTTCAGATGTTTCAGGACTCACCGGACACTTCTCCGGAGTGGCTCTTGGCAATTTACATCCCGCCCATCAGTGTAGCAAGGCTCCCATTTCTCCATGGCCTGTCCTGCATTTCTGGTTTTGACACTTTTTTCAGCATGACCCTTTTGACCGATGGGAAGCGAGACTTCTTTGTAGCGCTGATTTGCCTTTCCAGGTTGCTTGGTTGGCCAAAAAGGGCGTATGCGTTTTTTCCTGAATATATTCAGGAAAAAACGCATACGCCCTTTTTGGCCAAGGGCATCATTGTCAACGTTTTGCCGCTTTTCATGTGCTTTAAAGGCGATTCATATCTACCTCCTGAAATCTGTTTCCTGCAATTCTGCCTTGATTTCAAATCCTCTTCTTTGCCTTCCCTCAATATATTTGTGGACGGGAGTTATCATTTATAACTGCAGGTTTGTGAATTGCAGTGCCCTGAACCTCCATTTTACAACTCGTTTTTATGGGAGCTGGCCGCAAAATCGCAGAATGGCTTCAGGCCCTGTTCTGGTTCCGGGGGTCAGGCTGAGCCTGTGGTTAATTCTTCTTTCTGATGGGAAAATAGAGTGACCTGTGCCTGTCCCAACACCAAGAGCTAGTCTCTCGTTGGTTCCACGTCTTCCCGTTTATCCTCAGGACAAATTGCAACCTGCATGGAACAGGAGGTTAAAGGTGCTGATGCTCCAAGTAGGGAGCTTGCTAGTAAAGCGGCTGGAATGGCGAACCCGGGCACAAGGAGTTGAGAAATGAGGTGCGTTTTAGAAACCTTTCCCCATCACACGGTGTACCATCTTCTGGGTTTCTCATGCATGTTTTTGATGTAGGAAGATGCCCTTGAACCTGGAGATTTGGGACCCATGCGATGGGTACCACGCAGTATTCCTTTAAAGGGTCTGCGTTTGCTCACCCAACCTCACCAAACCTCTCAGCCCCAAGAGTGTCCACCCTTATGTCTCATCCAGCTGTGCGTCTAGATATGGTCAATCCAGGTTGCATCACAGCCCCTGAACGCATTGTGTAAGAATTTCTCTCTCTTTCACTGTCTTTGTTTCATGGGTGTTTCAAAGTAATTTATTTTTATAATGGGGTTTAGCTGCTTTTCACTGCTGTGTTTATGCCGCTTTACACCCACTTGACACACTAACAGAGAGATATCAATACATAGGTTTTACGATTATTATTAGTCAGATATATTCTTGTGCGGTGAATAGGGCGTGTTGAGTCCAGTTCTCTGAGCAAGGAGTAGGTCTTGTCTATTACATATTGGGTTTATGGAACGGTATCTGAGCTAATTTGATACCCTTGTTTTATGTATCACCCCACCTCACCTTTCCCGTTAAGCAGCCATAGTGTGTTTTCTGCATGTGTGACTCTGTTCTGTTTTGTAATTCAGTTCAAGTGTAACGGTTTTTACATTCCCTCTATCAGTGATACCTTATGAGAAGTGTCCTTTTCTGTGTGACTTATTTCACTTAGAATCGTCGTACCTAAATCCACTCATCATGCTGCTACTAACCTTACGACATTGATTTCATGGCTGAGTGGTATTCCATTGTACATAAGGACCACAACTTCTTTATCCATTTTTCTCTTTCCTGGGATATTTAAGGTGGAATGAAGTGGAGGTCCTGGTCAACAGAGCAGCCCTAAACTTTGGGGTGCTTGTGTCTTGCTGATTTTTAATTTTCCCAATTTATACCCCCATGAGTGGAAGTGCCCTATGCTCTCTAAGCTGTGTTTTTCAGATGTTTCAGGACTCACCGGACACTTCTCCGGAGTGGCTCTTGGCAATTTACATCCCGCCCATCAGTGTAGCAAGGCTCCCATTTCTCCATGGCCTGTCCTGCATTTCTGGTTTTGCCACTTTTTTCAGCATGGCCCTTTTGACCGATGGGAAGCGAGACTTCTTTGTAGCGCTGATTTGCCTTTCCAGGTTGCTTGGTTGGCCAAAAAGGGCGTATGCGATTTTTCCTGAATATATTCAGGAAAAAACGCATACGCCCTTTTTGGCCAAGGGCATCATTGTCAACGTTTTGCCGCTTTTCATGTGCTTTAAAGGCGATTCATATCTACCTCCTGAAATCTGTTTCCTGCAATTCTGCCTTGATTTCAAATCCTCTTCTTTGCCTTCCCTCAATATATTTGTGGACGAGAGTTATCATTAATAACTCTGCAGGTTTGTGAATTGCAGTGCCCTGAACCTCCATTTTACAACTCGTTTTTATGGGAGCTGGCCGCAAAATCGCAGAATGGCTTCAGGCCCTGTTCTGGTTCCGGGGGGCAGGCTGAGCCTGTGGTTAATTCTTCTTTCTGATGGGAAAATAGAGTGACCTGTGCCTGTCCCAACACCAAGAGCTAGTCTCTCGTTGGTTCCACGTCTTCCCGTTTATCCTCAGGACAAATTGCAACCTGTATGGAACAGGAGGTTAAAGGTGCTGATGCTCCAAGTAGGGAGCTTGCTAGTAAAGCGGCTGGAATGGCGAACCCGGGCACAAGGAGATGAGAAATGAGGTGCGTTTTAGAAACCTTTCCCCATCACACGGTGTACCATCTTCTGGGTTTCTCATGCATGTTTTTGATGTAGGAAGATGCCCTTGAACCTGGAGATTTGGGACCCATGCGATGGGTACCAGGCAGTATTACTTTAAAGGGTCTGCGTTTGCTCACCCAACCTCACCAAACCTCTCAGCCCCAAGAGTGTCCACCCTTATGTCTCATCCAGCTGTGCATCTAGATATGGTCAATCCAGGTTGCATCACAGCCCCTGAACGCATTGTGTAAGAATTTCTCTCTCTTTCACTGTCTTTGTTTCATGGGTGTTTCAAAGTAATTTATTTTTATAATGGGGTTTAGCTGCTTTTCACTGCTGTGTTTATGCCGCTTTACACCCATTTGACACACTAACAGAGAGATATCAATACATAGGTTTTACGATTATTATTAGTCAGATATATTCTTGTGCGGTGAATAGGGCGTGTTGAGTCCAGTTCTCTGAGCAAGGAGTAGGTCTTGTCTATTACATATTGGGTTTATGGAACGGTATCTGAGCTAATTTGATACCCTTGTTTTATGTATCACCCCACCTCACCTTTCCCGTTAAGCAGCCATAGTGTGTTTTCTGCATGTGTGACTCTGTTCTGTTTTGTAATTCAGTTCAAGTGTAACGGTTTTTACATTCCCTCTATCAGTGATACCTTATGAGAAGTGTCCTTTTCTGTGTGACTTATTTCACTTAGAATCGTCGTACCTAAATCCACTCATCATGCTGCTACTAACCTTACGACATTGATTTCATGGCTGAGTGATATTCCATTGTACATAAGGACCACAACTTCTTTATCCATTTTTCTCTTTCCTGGGATATTTAAGGTGGAATGAAGTGGAGGTCCTGGTCAACAGAGCAGCCCTAAACTTTGAGGTGCTTGTGTTTTGCTGGTTTTTAATTTTCCCAATTTATACCCCCATGAGTGGAAGTGCCCTATGCTCTCTGAGCTGTGTTTTTCAGATGTTTCAGGACTCACCGGACACTTCTCCGGAGTGGCTCTTGGCAATTTACATCCCGCCCATCAGTGTAGCAAGGCTCCCATTTCTCCATGGCCTGTCCTGCATTTCTGGTTTTGCCACTTTTTTCAGCATGGCCCTTTTGACCGATGGGAAGCGAGACTTCTTTGTAGCGCTGATTTGCCTTTCCAGGTTGCTTGGTTGGCCAAAAAGGGCGTATGCGATTTTTCCTGAATATATTCAGGAAAAAACGCATACGCCCTTTTTGGCCAAGGGCATCATTGTCAACGTTTTGCCGCTTTTCATGTGCTTTAAAGGCGATTCATATCTACCTCCTGAAATCTGTTTCCTGCAATTCTGCCTTGATTTCAAATCCTCTTCTTTGCCTTCCCTCAATATATTTGTGGACGAGAGTTATCATTAATAACTCTGCAGGTTTGTGAATTGCAGTGCCCTGAACCTCCATTTTACAACTCGTTTTTATGGGAGCTGGCCGCAAAATCGCAGAATGGCTTCAGGCCCTGTTCTGGTTCCGGGGGGCAGGCTGAGCCTGTGGTTAATTCTTCTTTCTGATGGGAAAATAGAGTGACCTGTGCCTGTCCCAACACCAAGAGCTAGTCTCTCGTTGGTTCCACGTCTTCCCGTTTATCCTCAGGACAAATTGCAACCTGTATGGAACAGGAGGTTAAAGGTGCTGATGCTCCAAGTAGGGAGCTTGCTAGTAAAGCGGCTGGAATGGCGAACCCGGGCACAAGGAGATGAGAAATGAGGTGCGTTTTAGAAACCTTTCCCCATCACACGGTGTACCATCTTCTGGGTTTCTCATGCATGTTTTTGATGTAGGAAGATGCCCTTGAACCTGGAGATTTGGGACCCATGCGATGGGTACCAGGCAGTATTACTTTAAAGGGTCTGCGTTTGCTCACCCAACCTCACCAAACCTCTCAGCCCCAAGAGTGTCCACCCTTATGTCTCATCCAGCTGTGCATCTAGATATGGTCAATCCAAGTTGCATCACAGCCCCTGAACGCATTGTGTAAGAATTTCTCTCTCTTTCACTGTCTTTGTTTCATGGGTGTTTCAAAGTAATTTATTTTTATAATGGGGTTTAGCTGCTTTTCACTGCTGTGTTTATGCCGCTTTACACCCATTTGACACACTAACAGAGAGATATCAATACATAGGTTTTACGATTATTATTAGTCAGATATATTCTTGTGCGGTGAATAGGGCGTGTTGAGTCCAGTTCTCTGAGCAAGGAGTAGGTCTTGTCTATTACATATTGGGTTTATGGAACGGTATCTGAGCTAATTTGATACCCTTGTTTTATGTATCACCCCACCTCACCTTTCCCGTTAAGCAGCCATAGTGTGTTTTCTGCATGTGTGACTCTGTTCTGTTTTGTAATTCAGTTCAAGTGTAACGGTTTTTACATTCCCTCTATCAGTGATACCTTATGAGAAGTGTCCTTTTCTGTGTGACTTATTTCACTTAGAATCGTCGTACCTAAATCCACTCATCATGCTGCTACTAACCTTACGACATTGATTTCATGGCTGAGTGATATTCCATTGTACATAAGGACCACAACTTCTTTATCCATTTTTCTCTTTCCTGGGATATTTAAGGTGGAATGAAGTGGAGGTCCTGGTCAACAGAGCAGCCCTAAACTTTGGGGTGCTTGTGTCTTGCTGATTTTTAATTTTCCCAATTTATACCCCCATGAGTGGAAGTGCCCTATGCTCTCTGAGCTGTGTTTTTCAGATGTTTCAGGACTCACCGGACACTTCTCCGGAGTGGCTCTTGGCAATTTACATCCCGCCCATCAGTGTAGCAAGGCTCCCATTTCTCCATGGCCTGTCCTGCATTTCTGGTTTTGACACATTTTTCAGCATGGCCCTTTTGACCGATGGGAAGCGAGACTTCTTTGTAGCGCTGATTTGCCTTTCCAGGTTGCTTGGTTGGCCAAAAAGGGCGTATGCGTTTTTTCCTGAATATATTCAGGAAAAAACGCATACGCCCTTTTTGGCCAGGGGCATCATTGTCAACGTTTTGCCGTTTTTCATGTGCTTTAAAGGCGATTCGTATCTACCTCCTGAAATCTGTTTCCTGCAATTCTGCCTTGATTTCAAATCCTCTTCTTTGCCTTCCCTCAATATATTTGTGGACGAGAGTTATCATTTATAATTCTGCAGGTTTGTGAATTGCAGTGCCCTGAACCTCCATTTTACAACTCGTTTTTATGGGAGCTGGCGGCAAAATCGCAGAATGGCTTCAGGCCCTGTTCTGGTTCCGGGGGGCAGGCTGAGCCTGTGGTTAATTCTTCTTTCTGATGGGAAAATAGAGTGACCTGTGCCTGTCCCAACACCAAGAGCTAGTCTCTCGTTGGTTCCACGTCTTCCCGTTTATCCTCAGGACAAATTGCAACCTGTACGGAACAGGAGGTTAAAGGTGCTGATGCTCCAAGTAGGGAGCTTGCTAGTAAAGCGGCTGGAATGGCGAACCCGGGCACAAGGAGATGAGAAATGAGGTGCCTTTTAGAAACCTTTCCCCATCACACGGTGTACCATCTTCTGGGTTTCTCATGCATGTTTTTGATGTAGGAAGATGCCCTTGAACCTGGAGATTTGGGACCCATGCGATGGGTACCACGCAGTATTCCTTTAAAGGGTCTGCGTTTGCTCACCCAACCTCACCAAACCTCTCAGCCCCAAGAGTGTCCACCCTTATGTCTCATCCAGCTGTGCGTCTAGATATGGTCAATCCAGGTTGCATCACAGCCCCTGAACTCATTGTGTAAGAATTTCTCTCTCTTTCACTGTCTTTGTTTCATGGGTGTTTCAAAGTAATTTATTTTTATAATGGGGTTTAGCTGCTTTTCACTGCTGTGTTTATGCCGCTTTACACCCACTTGACACACTAACAGAGAGATATCAATACATAGGTTTTACGATTATTATTAGTCAGATATATTCTAGTGTGGTGAATAGGGCGTGTTGAGTCCAGTTCTCTGAGCAAGGAGTAGGTCTTGTCTATTACATATTGGGTTTATGGAACGGTATCTGAGCTAATTTGATACCCTTGTTTTATGTATCACCCCACCTCACCTTTCCCGTTAAGCAGCCATAGTGTGTTTTCTGCATGTGTGACTCTGTTCTGTTTTGTAATTCAGTTCAAGTGTAACGGTTTTTACATTCCCTCTATCAGTGATACCTTATGAGAAGTGTCCTTTTCTGTGTGACTTATTTCACTTAGAATCGTCGTACCTAAATCCACTCATCATGCTGCTACTAACCTTACGACATTGATTTCATGGCTGAGTGATATTCCATTGTACATAAGGACCACAACTTCTTTATCCATTTTTCTCTTTCCTGGGATATTTAAGGTGGAATGAAGTGGAGGTCCTGGTCAACAGAGCAGCCCTAAACTTTGGGGTGCTTGTGTCTTGCTGATTTTTAATTTTCCCAATTTATACCCCCATGAGTGGAAGTGCCCTATGCTCTCTAAGCTGTGTTTTTCAGATGTTTCAGGACTCACCGGACACTTCTCCAGAGTGGCTCTTGGCAATTTACATCCCGCCCATCAGTGTAGCAAGGCTCCCATTTCTCCATGGCCTGTCCTGCATTTCTGGTTTTGACACTTTTTTCAGCATGGCCCTTTTGACCGATGGGAAGCGAGACTTCTTTGTAGCGCTGATTTGCCTTTCCAGGTGGCTTGGTTGGCCAAAAAGGGCGTATGCGTTTTTTCCTGAATATATTCAGGAAAAAACGCATACGCCCTTTTTGGCCAAGGGCATCATTGTCAACGTTTTGCCGCTTTTCATGTGCTTTAAAGGCGATTCGTATCTACCTCCTGAAATCTGTTTCCTGCAATTCTGCCTTGATTTCAAATCCGCTTCTTTGCCTTCCCTCAATATATTTGTGGACGAGAGTTATCATTTATAACTCTGCAGGTTTGTGAATTGCAGTGCCCTGAACCTCCATTTTACAACTCGTTTTTATGGGAGCTGGCCGCAAAATTGCAGAATGGCTTCAGGCCCTGTTCTGGTTCCGGGGGGCAGGCTGAGCCTGTGGTTAATTCTTCTTTCTGATGGGAAAATAGAGTGACCTGTGCCTGTCCCAACACCAAGAGCTAGTCTCTCGTTGGTTCCACGTCTTCCCGTTTATCCTCAGGACAAATTGCAACCTGCATGGAACAGGAGGTTAAAGGTGCTGATGCTCCAAGTAGGGAGCTTGCTAGTAAAGCGGCTGGAATGGCGAACCCGGGCACAAGGAGATGAGAAATGAGGTGCGTTTTAGAAACCTTTCCCCATCACACGGTGTACCATCTTCTGGGTTTCTCATGCATGTTTTCGATGTAGGAAGATGTCCTTGAACCTGGAGATTTGGGACCCATGCGATGGGTACCACGCAGTATTACTTTAAAGGGTCTGCGTTTGCTCACCCAACCTCACCAAACCTCTCAGCCCCAAGAGTGTCCACCCTTATGTCTCATCCAGCTGTGCGTCTAGATATGGTCAATCCAGGTTGCATCACAGCCCCTGAACGCATTGTGTAAGAATTTCTCTCTCTTTCACTGTCTTTGTTTCATGGGTGTTTCAAAGTAATTTATTTTTATAATGGGGTTTAGCTGCTTTTCACTGCTGTGTTTATGCCGCTTTACACCCACTTGACACACTAACAGAGAGATATCAATACATAGGTTTTACGATTATTATTAGTCAGATATATTCTTGTGCGGTGAATAGGGCGTGTTGAGTCCAGTTCTCTGAGCAAGGAGTAGGTCTTGTCTATTACATATTGGGTTTATGGAACGGTATCTGAGCTAATTTGATACCCTTGTTTTATGTATCACCCCACCTCACCTTTCCCGTTAAGCAGCCATAGTGTGTTTTCTGCATGTGTGACTCTGTTCTGTTTTGTAATTCAGTTCAAGTGTAACGGTTTTTACATTCCCTCTATCAGTGATACCTTATGAGAAGTGTCCTTTTCTGTGTGACTTATTTCACTTAGAATCGTCGTACCTAAATCCACTCATCATGCTGCTACTAACCTTACGACATTGATTTCATGGCTGAGTGGTATTCCATTGTACATAAAGACCACAACTTCTTTATCCATTTTTCTCTTTCCTGGGATATTTAAGGTGGAATGAAGTGGAGGTCCTGGTCAACAGAGCAGCCCTAAACTTTGGGGTGCTTGTGTCTTGCTGATTTTTAATTTTCCCAATTTATACCCCCATGAGTGGAAGTGCCCTATGCTCTCTAAGCTGTGTTTTTCAGATGTTTCAGGACTCACCGGACAGTTCTCCGGAGTGGCTCTTGGCAATTTACATCCCGCCCATCAGTGTAGCAAGGCTCCCATTTCTCCCTGGCCTGTCCTGCATTTCTGGTTTTGACACTTTTTTCAGCATGGCCCTTTTGACCGATGGGAAGCGAGACTTCTTTGTAGCGCTGATTTGCCTTTCCAGGTGGCTTGGTTGGCCAAAAAGGGCGTATGCGTTTTTTCCTGAATATATTCAGGAAAAAACGCATACGCCCTTTTTGGCCAAGGGCATCATTGTCAACGTTTTGCCGCTTTTCATGTGCTTTAAAGGCGATTCGTATCTACCTCCTGAAATCTGTTTCCTGCAATTCTGCCTTGATTTCAAATCCTCTTCTTTGCCTTCCCTCAATATATTTGTGGACGACAGTTATCATTTATAACTCTGCAGGTTTGTGAATTGCAGTGCCCTGAACCTCCATTTTACAACTCGTTTTTATGGGAGCTGGCCGCAAAATCGCAGAATGGCTTCAGGCCCTGTTCTGGTTCCGGGGGGCAGGCTGAGCCTGTGGTTAATTCTTCTTTCTGATGGGAAAATAGAGTGACCTGTGCCTGTCCCAACACCAAGAGCTAGTCTCTCGTTGGTTCCACGTCTTCCCGTTTATCCTCAGGACAAATTGCAACCTGTATGGAACAGGAGGTTAAAGGTGCTGATGCTCCAAGTAGGGAGCTTGCTAGTAAAGCGGCTGGAATGGCGAACCCGGGCACAAGGAGATGAGAAATGAGGTGCGTTTTAGAAACCTTTCCCCATCACACGGTGTACCATCTTCTGGGTTTCTCATGCATGTTTTTGATGTAGGAAGATGCCCTTGAACCTGGAGATTTGGGACCCATGCGATGGGTACCACGCAGTATTCCTTTAAAGGGTCTGCGTTTGCTCACCCAACCTCACCAAACCTCTCAGCCCCAAGAGTGTCCACCCTTATGTCTCATCCAGCTGTGCGTCTAGATATGGTCAATCCAGGTTGCATCACAGCCCCTGAACGCATTGTGTAAGAATTTCTCTCTCTTTCACTGTCTTTGTTTCATGGGTGTTTCAAAGTAATTTATTTTTATAATGGGGTTTAGCTGCTTTTCACTGCTGTGTTTATGCCGCTTTACACCCACTTGACACACTAACAGAGAGATATCAATACATAGGTTTTACGATTATTATTAGTCAGATATATTCTTGTGCGGTGAATAGGGCGTGTTGAGTCCAGTTCTCTGAGCAAGGAGTAGGTCTTGTCTATTACATATTGGGTTTATGGAACGGTATCTGAGCTAATTTGATACCTTTGTTTTATGTATCACCCCACCTCACCTTTCCCGTTAAGCAGCCATAGTGTGTTTTCTGCATGTGTGACTCTGTTCTGTTTTGTAATTCAGTTCAAGTGTAACGGTTTTTACATTCCCTCTATCAGTGATACCTTATGAGAAGTGTCCTTTTCTGTGTGACTTATTTCACTTAGAATCGTCGTACCTAAATCCACTCATCATGCTGCTACTAACCTTACGACATTGATTTCATGGCTGAGTGGTATTCCATTGTACATAAGGACCACAACTTCTTTATCCATTTTTCTCTTTCCTGGGATATTTAAGGTGGAATGAAGTGGAGGTCCTGGTCAACAGAGCAGCCCTAAACTTTGGGGTGCTTGTGTCTTGCTGATTTTTAATTTTCCCAATTTATACCCCCATGAGTGGAAGTGCCCTATGCTCTCTAAGCTGTGTTTTTCAGATGTTTCAGGACTCACCGGACACTTCTCCGGAGTGGCTCTTGGCAATTTACATCCCGCCCATCAGTGTAGCAAGGCTCCCATTTCTCCATGGCCTGTCCTGCATTTCTGGTTTTGACACTTTTTTCAGCATGGCCCTTTTGACTGATGGGAAGCGAGATTTCTTTGTAGTGCTGATTTGCCTTTCCAGGTTGCTTGGTTGGCCAAAAAGGGCGTATGCGTTTTTTCCTGAATATATTCAGGAAAAAACGCATACGCCCTTTTTGGCCAAGGGCATCATTGTCAACGTTTTGCCGCTTTTCATGTGCTTTAAAGGCGATTCGTATCTACCTCCTGAAATCTGTTTCCTGCAATTCTGCCTTGATTTCAAATCCTCTTCTTTGCCTTCCCTCAATATATTTGTGGACGACAGTTATCATTTATAACTCTGCAGGTTTGTGAATTGCAGTGCCCTGAACCTCCATTTTACAACTCGTTTTTATGGGAGCTGGCCGCAAAATCGCAGAATGGCTTCAGGCCCTGTTCTGGTTCCGGGGGGCAGGCTGAGCCTGTGGTTAATTCTTCTTTCTGATGGGAAAATAGAGTGACCTGTGCCTGTCCCAACACCAAGAGCTAGTCTCTCGTTGGTTCCACGTCTTCCCGTTTATCCTCAGGACAAATTGCAACCTGTATGGAACAGGAGGTTAAAGGTGCTGATGCTCCAAGTAGGGAGCTTGCTAGTAAAGCGGCTGGAATGGCGAACCCGGGCACAAGGAGATGAGAAATGAGGTGCGTTTTAGAAACCTTTCCCCATCACACGGTGTACCATCTTCTGGGTTTCTCATGCATGTTTTTGATGTAGGAAGATGCCCTTGAACCTGGAGATTTGGGACCCATGCGATGGGTACCACGCAGTATTCCTTTAAAGGGTCTGCGTTTGCTCACCCAACCTCACCAAACCTCTCAGCCCCAAGAGTGTCCACCCTTATGTCTCATCCAGCTGTGCGTCTAGATATGGTCAATCCAGGTTGCATCACAGCCCCTGAACGCATTGTGTAAGAATTTCTCTCTCTTTCACTGTCTTTGTTTCATGGGTGTTTCAAAGTAATTTATTTTTATAATGGGGTTTAGCTGCTTTTCACTGCTGTGTTTATGCCGCTTTACACCCACTTGACACACTAACAGAGAGATATCAATACATAGGTTTTACGATTATTATTAGTCAGATATATTCTTGTGCGGTGAATAGGGCGTGTTGAGTCCAGTTCTCTGAGCAAGGAGTAGGTCTTGTCTATTACATATTGGGTTTATGGAACGGTATCTGAGCTAATTTGATACCCTTGTTTTATGTATCACCCCACCTCACCTTTCCCGTTAAGCAGCCATAGTGTGTTTTCTGCATGTGTGACTCTGTTCTGTTTTGTAATTCAGTTCAAGTGTAACGGTTTTTACATTCCCTCTATCAGTGATACCTTATGAGAAGTGTCCTTTTCTGTGTGACTTATTTCACTTAGAATCGTCGTACCTAAATCCACTCATCATGCTGCTACTAACCTTACGACATTGATTTCATGGCTGAGTGGTATTCCATTGTACATAAGGACCACAACTTCTTTATCCATTTTTCTCTTTCCTGGGATATTTAAGGTGGAATGAAGTGGAGGTCCTGGTCAACAGAGCAGCCCTAAACTTTGGGGTGCTTGTGTCTTGCTGATTTTTAATTTTCCCAATTTATACCCCCATGAGTGGAAGTGCCCTATGCTCTCTAAGCTGTGTTTTTCAGATGTTTCAGGACTCACCGGACACTTCTCCGGAGTGGCTCTTGGCAATTTACATCCCGCCCATCAGTGTAGCAAGGCTCCCATTTCTCCATGGCCTGTCCTGCATTTCTGGTTTTGACACTTTTTTCAGCATGGCCCTTTTGACTGATGGGAAGCGAGATTTCTTTGTAGTGCTGATTTGCCTTTCCAGGTTGCTTGGTTGGCCAAAAAGGGCGTATGCGTTTTTTCCTGAATATATTCAGGAAAAAACGCATACGCCCTTTTTGGCCAAGGGCATCATTGTCAACGTTTTGCCGCTTTTCATGTGCTTTAAAGGCGATTCGTATCTACCTCCTGAAATCTGTTTCCTGCAATTCTGCCTTGATTTCAAATCCTCTTCTTTGCCTTCCCTCAATATATTTGTGGACGACAGTTATCATTTATAACTCTGCAGGTTTGTGAATTGCAGTGCCCTGAACCTCCATTTTACAACTCGTTTTTATGGGAGCTGGCCGCAAAATCGCAGAATGGCTTCAGGCCCTGTTCTGGTTCCGGGGGGCAGGCTGAGCCTGTGGTTAATTCTTCTTTCTGATGGGAAAATAGAGTGACCTGTGCCTGTCCCAACACCAAGAGCTAGTCTCTCGTTGGTTCCACGTCTTCCCGTTTATCCTCAGGACAAATTGCAACCTGTATGGAACAGGAGGTTAAAGGTGCTGATGCTCCAAGTAGGGAGCTTGCTAGTAAAGCGGCTGGAATGGCGAACCCGGGCACAAGGAGATGAGAAATGAGGTGCGTTTTAGAAACCTTTCCCCATCACACGGTGTACCATCTTCTGGGTTTCTCATGCATGTTTTTGATGTAGGAAGATGCCCTTGAACCTGGAGATTTGGGACCCATGCGATGGGTACCACGCAGTATTCCTTTAAAGGGTCTGCGTTTGCTCACCCAACCTCACCAAACCTCTCAGCCCCAAGAGTGTCCACCCTTATGTCTCATCCAGCTGTGCGTCTAGATATGGTCAATCCAGGTTGCATCACAGCCCCTGAACGCATTGTGTAAGAATTTCTCTCTCTTTCACTGTCTTTGTTTCATGGGTGTTTCAAAGTAATTTATTTTTATAATGGGGTTTAGCTGCTTTTCACTGCTGTGTTTATGCCGCTTTACACCCACTTGACACACTAACAGAGAGATATCAATACATAGGTTTTACGATTATTATTAGTCAGATATATTCTTGTGCGGTGAATAGGGCGTGTTGAGTCCAGTTCTCTGAGCAAGGAGTAGGTCTTGTCTATTACATATTGGGTTTATGGAACGGTATCTGAGCTAATTTGATACCCTTGTTTTATGTATCACCCCACCTCACCTTTCCCGTTAAGCAGCCATAGTGTGTTTTCTGCATGTGTGACTCTGTTCTGTTTTGTAATTCAGTTCAAGTGTAACGGTTTTTACATTCCCTCTATCAGTGATACCTTATGAGAAGTGTCCTTTTCTGTGTGACTTATTTCACTTAGAATCGTCGTACCTAAATCCACTCATCATGCTGCTACTAACCTTACGACATTGATTTCATGGCTGAGTGGTATTCCATTGTACATAAGGACCACAACTTCTTTATCCATTTTTCTCTTTCCTGGGATATTTAAGGTGGAATGAAGTGGAGGTCCTGGTCAACAGAGCAGCCCTAAACTTTGGGGTGCTTGTGTCTTGCTGATTTTTAATTTTCCCAATTTATACCCCCATGAGTGGAAGTGCCCTATGCTCTCTAAGCTGTGTTTTTCAGATGTTTCAGGACTCACCGGACACTTCTCCGGAGTGGCTCTTGGCAATTTACATCCCGCCCATCAGTGTAGCAAGGCTCCCATTTCTCCATGGCCTGTCCTGCATTTCTGGTTTTGACACTTTTTTCAGCATGGCCCTTTTGACTGATGGGAAGCGAGATTTCTTTGTAGTGCTGATTTGCCTTTCCAGGTTGCTTGGTTGGCCAAAAAGGGCGTATGCGTTTTTTCCTGAATATATTCAGGAAAAAACGCATACGCCCTTTTTGGCCAAGGGCATCATTGTCAACGTTTTGCCGCTTTTCATGTGCTTTAAAGGCGATTCGTATCTACCTCCTGAAATCTGTTTCCTGCAATTCTGCCTTGATTTCAAATCCTCTTCTTTGCCTTCCCTCAATATATTTGTGGACGACAGTTATCATTTATAACTCTGCAGGTTTGTGAATTGCAGTGCCCTGAACCTCCATTTTACAACTCGTTTTTATGGGAGCTGGCCGCAAAATCGCAGAATGGCTTCAGGCCCTGTTCTGGTTCCGGGGGGCAGGCTGAGCCTGTGGTTAATTCTTCTTTCTGATGGGAAAATAGAGTGACCTGTGCCTGTCTCAACACCAAGAGCTAGTCTCTCGTTGGTTCCACGTCTTCCCGTTTATCCTCAGGACAAATTGCAACCTGTATGGAACAGGAGGTTAAAGGTGCTGATGCTCCAAGTAGGGAGCTTGCTAGTAAAGCGGCTGGAATGGCGAACCCGGGCACAAGGAGATGAGAAATGAGGTGCGTTTTAGAAACCTTTCCCCATCACACGGTGTACCATCTTCTGGGTTTCTCATGCATGTTTTTGATGTAGGAAGATGCCCTTGAACCTGGAGATTTGGGACCCATGCGATGGGTACCACGCAGTATTCCTTTAAAGGGTCTGCGTTTGCTCACCCAACCTCACCAAACCTCTCAGCCCCAAGAGTGTCCACCCTTATGTCTCATCCAGCTGTGCGTCTAGATATGGTCAATCCAGGTTGCATCACAGCCCCTGAACGCATTGTGTAAGAATTTCTCTCTCTTTCACTGTCTTTGTTTCATGGGTGTTTCAAAGTAATTTATTTTTATAATGGGGTTTAGCTGCTTTTCACTGCTGTGTTTATGCCGCTTTACACCCACTTGACACACTAACAGAGAGATATCAATACATAGGTTTTACGATTATTATTAGTCAGATATATTCTTGTGCGGTGAATAGGGCGTGTTGAGTCCAGTTCTCTGAGCAAGGAGTAGGTCTTGTCTATTACATATTGGGTTTATGGAACGGTATCTGAGCTAATTTGATACCCTTGTTTTATGTATCACCCCACCTCACCTTTCCCGTTAAGCAGCCATAGTGTGTTTTCTGCATGTGTGACTCTGTTCTGTTTTGTAATTCAGTTCAAGTGTAACGGTTTTTACATTCCCTCTATCAGTGATACCTTATGAGAAGTGTCCTTTTCTGTGTGACTTATTTCACTTAGAATCGTCGTACCTAAATCCTCTCATCATGCTGCTACTAACCTTACGACATTGATTTCATGGCTGAGTGATATTCCATTATACATAAGGATCACAACTTCTTTATCCATTTCTCTCTTTACTGGGATATTTAAGGTGGAATGAAGTGGAGGTCCTGGTCAACAGAGCAGCCCTAAACTTTGGGGTGCTTGTGTCTTGCTGATTTTTAATTTTCCCAATTTATACCCCCATGAGTGGAAGTGCCCTATGCTCTCTAAGCTGTGTTTTTCAGATGTTTCAGGACTCACCGGACACTTCTCCGGAGTGGCTCTTGGCAATTTACATCCCGCCCATCAGTGTAGCAAGGCTCCCATTTCTCCATGGCCTGTCCTGCATTTCTGGTTTTGACACTTTTTTCAGCATGACCCTTTTGACCGATGGGAAGCGAGACTTCTTTGTAGCGCTGATTTGCCTTTCCAGGTTGCTTGGTTGGCCAAAAAGGGCGTATGCGTTTTTTCCTGAATATATTCAGGAAAAAACGCATACGCCCTTTTTGGCCAAGGGCATCATTGTCAACGTTTTGCCGCTTTTCATGTGCTTTAAAGGCGATTCATATCTACCTCCTGAAATCTGTTTCCTGCAATTCTGCCTTGATTTCAAATCCTCTTCTTTGCCTTCCCTCAATATATTTGTGGACGGGAGTTATCATTTATAACTGCAGGTTTGTGAATTGCAGTGCCCTGAACCTCCATTTTACAACTCGTTTTTATGGGAGCTGGCCGCAAAATCGCAGAATGGCTTCAGGCCCTGTTCTGGTTCCGGGGGTCAGGCTGAGCCTGTGGTTAATTCTTCTTTCTGATGGGAAAATAGAGTGACCTGTGCCTGTCCCAACACCAAGAGCTAGTCTCTCGTTGGTTCCACGTCTTCCCGTTTATCCTCAGGACAAATTGCAACCTGCATGGAACAGGAGGTTAAAGGTGCTGATGCTCCAAGTAGGGAGCTTGCTAGTAAAGCGGCTGGAATGGCGAACCCGGGCACAAGGAGTTGAGAAATGAGGTGCGTTTTAGAAACCTTTCCCCATCACACGGTGTACCATCTTCTGGGTTTCTCATGCATGTTTTTGATGTAGGAAGATGCCCTTGAACCTGGAGATTTGGGACCCATGCGATGGGTACCACGCAGTATTCCTTTAAAGGGTCTGCGTTTGCTCACCCAACCTCACCAAACCTCTCAGCCCCAAGAGTGTCCACCCTTATGTCTCATCCAGCTGTGCGTCTAGATATGGTCAATCCAGGTTGCATCACAGCCCCTGAACGCATTGTGTAAGAATTTCTCTCTCTTTCACTGTCTTTGTTTCATGGGTGTTTCAAAGTAATTTATTTTTATAATGGGGTTTAGCTGCTTTTCACTGCTGTGTTTATGCCGCTTTACACCCACTTGACACACTAACAGAGAGATATCAATACATAGGTTTTACGATTATTATTAGTCAGATATATTCTTGTGCGGTGAATAGGGCGTGTTGAGTCCAGTTCTCTGAGCAAGGAGTAGGTCTTGTCTATTACATATTGGGTTTATGGAACGGTATCTGAGCTAATTTGATACCCTTGTTTTATGTATCACCCCACCTCACCTTTCCCGTTAAGCAGCCATAGTGTGTTTTCTGCATGTGTGACTCTGTTCTGTTTTGTAATTCAGTTCAAGTGTAACGGTTTTTACATTCCCTCTATCAGTGATACCTTATGAGAAGTGTCCTTTTCTGTGTGACTTATTTCACTTAGAATCGTCGTACCTAAATCCACTCATCATGCTGCTACTAACCTTACGACATTGATTTCATGGCTGAGTGGTATTCCATTGTACATAAGGACCACAACTTCTTTATCCATTTTTCTCTTTCCTGGGATATTTAAGGTGGAATGAAGTGGAGGTCCTGGTCAACAGAGCAGCCCTAAACTTTGGGGTGCTTGTGTCTTGCTGATTTTTAATTTTCCCAATTTATACCCCCATGAGTGGAAGTGCCCTATGCTCTCTAAGCTGTGTTTTTCAGATGTTTCAGGACTCACCGGACACTTCTCCGGAGTGGCTCTTGGCAATTTACATCCCGCCCATCAGTGTAGCAAGGCTCCCATTTCTCCATGGCCTGTCCTGCATTTCTGGTTTTGCCACTTTTTTCAGCATGGCCCTTTTGACCGATGGGAAGCGAGACTTCTTTGTAGCGCTGATTTGCCTTTCCAGGTTGCTTGGTTGGCCAAAAAGGGCGTATGCGATTTTTCCTGAATATATTCAGGAAAAAACGCATACGCCCTTTTTGGCCAAGGGCATCATTGTCAACGTTTTGCCGCTTTTCATGTGCTTTAAAGGCGATTCATATCTACCTCCTGAAATCTGTTTCCTGCAATTCTGCCTTGATTTCAAATCCTCTTCTTTGCCTTCCCTCAATATATTTGTGGACGAGAGTTATCATTAATAACTCTGCAGGTTTGTGAATTGCAGTGCCCTGAACCTCCATTTTACAACTCGTTTTTATGGGAGCTGGCCGCAAAATCGCAGAATGGCTTCAGGCCCTGTTCTGGTTCCGGGGGGCAGGCTGAGCCTGTGGTTAATTCTTCTTTCTGATGGGAAAATAGAGTGACCTGTGCCTGTCCCAACACCAAGAGCTAGTCTCTCGTTGGTTCCACGTCTTCCCGTTTATCCTCAGGACAAATTGCAACCTGTATGGAACAGGAGGTTAAAGGTGCTGATGCTCCAAGTAGGGAGCTTGCTAGTAAAGCGGCTGGAATGGCGAACCCGGGCACAAGGAGATGAGAAATGAGGTGCGTTTTAGAAACCTTTCCCCATCACACGGTGTACCATCTTCTGGGTTTCTCATGCATGTTTTTGATGTAGGAAGATGCCCTTGAACCTGGAGATTTGGGACCCATGCGATGGGTACCAGGCAGTATTACTTTAAAGGGTCTGCGTTTGCTCACCCAACCTCACCAAACCTCTCAGCCCCAAGAGTGTCCACCCTTATGTCTCATCCAGCTGTGCATCTAGATATGGTCAATCCAGGTTGCATCACAGCCCCTGAACGCATTGTGTAAGAATTTCTCTCTCTTTCACTGTCTTTGTTTCATGGGTGTTTCAAAGTAATTTATTTTTATAATGGGGTTTAGCTGCTTTTCACTGCTGTGTTTATGCCGCTTTACACCCATTTGACACACTAACAGAGAGATATCAATACATAGGTTTTACGATTATTATTAGTCAGATATATTCTTGTGCGGTGAATAGGGCGTGTTGAGTCCAGTTCTCTGAGCAAGGAGTAGGTCTTGTCTATTACATATTGGGTTTATGGAACGGTATCTGAGCTAATTTGATACCCTTGTTTTATGTATCACCCCACCTCACCTTTCCCGTTAAGCAGCCATAGTGTGTTTTCTGCATGTGTGACTCTGTTCTGTTTTGTAATTCAGTTCAAGTGTAACGGTTTTTACATTCCCTCTATCAGTGATACCTTATGAGAAGTGTCCTTTTCTGTGTGACTTATTTCACTTAGAATCGTCGTACCTAAATCCACTCATCATGCTGCTACTAACCTTACGACATTGATTTCATGGCTGAGTGATATTCCATTGTACATAAGGACCACAACTTCTTTATCCATTTTTCTCTTTCCTGGGATATTTAAGGTGGAATGAAGTGGAGGTCCTGGTCAACAGAGCAGCCCTAAACTTTGAGGTGCTTGTGTTTTGCTGATTTTTAATTTTCCCAATTTATACCCCCATGAGTGGAAGTGCCCTATGCTCTCTGAGCTGTGTTTTTCAGATGTTTCAGGACTCACCGGACACTTCTCCGGAGTGGCTCTTGGCAATTTACATCCCGCCCATCAGTGTAACAAGGCTCCCATTTCTCCATGGCCTGTCCTGCATTTCTGGTTTTGCCACTTTTTTCAGCATGGCCCTTTTGACCGATGGGAAGCGAGACTTCTTTGTAGCGCTGATTTGCCTTTCCAGGTTGCTTGGTTGGCCAAAAAGGGCGTATGCGATTTTTCCTGAATATATTCAGGAAAAAACGCATACGCCCTTTTTGGCCAAGGGCATCATTGTCAACGTTTTGCCGCTTTTCATGTGCTTTAAAGGCGATTCATATCTACCTCCTGAAATCTGTTTCCTGCAATTCTGCCTTGATTTCAAATCCTCTTCTTTGCCTTCCCTCAATATATTTGTGGACGAGAGTTATCATTAATAACTCTGCAGGTTTGTGAATTGCAGTGCCCTGAACCTCCATTTTACAACTCGTTTTTATGGGAGCTGGCCGCAAAATCGCAGAATGGCTTCAGGCCCTGTTCTGGTTCCGGGGGGCAGGCTGAGCCTGTGGTTAATTCTTCTTTCTGATGGGAAAATAGAGTGACCTGTGCCTGTCCCAACACCAAGAGCTAGTCTCTCGTTGGTTCCACGTCTTCCCGTTTATCCTCAGGACAAATTGCAACCTGTATGGAACAGGAGGTTAAAGGTGCTGATGCTCCAAGTAGGGAGCTTGCTAGTAAAGCGGCTGGAATGGCGAACCCGGGCACAAGGAGATGAGAAATGAGGTGCGTTTTAGAAACCTTTCCCCATCACACGGTGTACCATCTTCTGGGTTTCTCATGCATGTTTTTGATGTAGGAAGATGCCCTTGAACCTGGAGATTTGGGACCCATGCGATGGGTACCAGGCAGTATTACTTTAAAGGGTCTGCGTTTGCTCACCCAACCTCACCAAACCTCTCAGCCCCAAGAGTGTCCACCCTTATGTCTCATCCAGCTGTGCATCTAGATATGGTCAATCCAGGTTGCATCACAGCCCCTGAACGCATTGTGTAAGAATTTCTCTCTCTTTCACTGTCTTTGTTTCATGGGTGTTTCAAAGTAATTTATTTTTATAATGGGGTTTAGCTGCTTTTCACTGCTGTGTTTATGCCGCTTTACACCCATTTGACACACTAACAGAGAGATATCAATACATAGGTTTTACGATTATTATTAGTCAGATATATTCTTGTGCGGTGAATAGGGCGTGTTGAGTCCAGTTCTCTGAGCAAGGAGTAGGTCTTGTCTATTACATATTGGGTTTATGGAACGGTATCTGAGCTAATTTGATACCCTTGTTTTATGTATCACCCCACCTCACCTTTCCCGTTAAGCAGCCATAGTGTGTTTTCTGCATGTGTGACTCTGTTCTGTTTTGTAATTCAGTTCAAGTGTAACGGTTTTTACATTCCCTCTATCAGTGATACCTTATGAGAAGTGTCCTTTTCTGTGTGACTTATTTCACTTAGAATCGTCGTACCTAAATCCACTCATCATGCTGCTACTAACCTTACGACATTGATTTCATGGCTGAGTGATATTCCATTGTACATAAGGACCACAACTTCTTTATCCATTTTTCTCTTTCCTGGGATATTTAAGGTGGAATGAAGTGGAGGTCCTGGTCAACAGAGCAGCCCTAAACTTTGGGGTGCTTGTGTCTTGCTGATTTTTAATTTTCCCAATTTATACCCCCATGAGTGGAAGTGCCCTATGCTCTCTGAGCTGTGTTTTTCAGATGTTTCAGGACTCACCGGACACTTCTCCGGAGTGGCTCTTGGCAATTTACATCCCGCCCATCAGTGTAGCAAGGCTCCCATTTCTCCATGGCCTGTCCTGCATTTCTGGTTTTGACACATTTTTCAGCATGGCCCTTTTGACCGATGGGAAGCGAGACTTCTTTGTAGCGCTGATTTGCCTTTCCAGGTTGCTTGGTTGGCCAAAAAGGGCGTATGCGTTTTTTCCTGAATATATTCAGGAAAAAACGCATACGCCCTTTTTGGCCAGGGGCATCATTGTCAACGTTTTGCCGTTTTTCATGTGCTTTAAAGGCGATTCGTATCTACCTCCTGAAATCTGTTTCCTGCAATTCTGCCTTGATTTCAAATCCTCTTCTTTGCCTTCCCTCAATATATTTGTGGACGAGAGTTATCATTTATAATTCTGCAGGTTTGTGAATTGCAGTGCCCTGAACCTCCATTTTACAACTCGTTTTTATGGGAGCTGGCGGCAAAATCGCAGAATGGCTTCAGGCCCTGTTCTGGTTCCGGGGGGCAGGCTGAGCCTGTGGTTAATTCTTCTTTCTGATGGGAAAATAGAGTGACCTGTGCCTGTCCCAACACCAAGAGCTAGTCTCTCGTTGGTTCCACGTCTTCCCGTTTATCCTCAGGACAAATTGCAACCTGTACGGAACAGGAGGTTAAAGGTGCTGATGCTCCAAGTAGGGAGCTTGCTAGTAAAGCGGCTGGAATGGCGAACCCGGGCACAAGGAGATGAGAAATGAGGTGCCTTTTAGAAACCTTTCCCCATCACACGGTGTACCATCTTCTGGGTTTCTCATGCATGTTTTTGATGTAGGAAGATGCCCTTGAACCTGGAGATTTGGGACCCATGCGATGGGTACCACGCAGTATTCCTTTAAAGGGTCTGCGTTTGCTCACCCAACCTCACCAAACCTCTCAGCCCCAAGAGTGTCCACCCTTATGTCTCATCCAGCTGTGCGTCTAGATATGGTCAATCCAGGTTGCATCACAGCCCCTGAACTCATTGTGTAAGAATTTCTCTCTCTTTCACTGTCTTTGTTTCATGGGTGTTTCAAAGTAATTTATTTTTATAATGGGGTTTAGCTGCTTTTCACTGCTGTGTTTATGCCGCTTTACACCCACTTGACACACTAACAGAGAGATATCAATACATAGGTTTTACGATTATTATTAGTCAGATATATTCTAGTGTGGTGAATAGGGCGTGTTGAGTCCAGTTCTCTGAGCAAGGAGTAGGTCTTGTCTATTACATATTGGGTTTATGGAACGGTATCTGAGCTAATTTGATACCCTTGTTTTATGTATCACCCCACCTCACCTTTCCCGTTAAGCAGCCATAGTGTGTTTTCTGCATGTGTGACTCTGTTCTGTTTTGTAATTCAGTTCAAGTGTAACGGTTTTTACATTCCCTCTATCAGTGATACCTTATGAGAAGTGTCCTTTTCTGTGTGACTTATTTCACTTAGAATCGTCGTACCTAAATCCACTCATCATGCTGCTACTAACCTTACGACATTGATTTCATGGCTGAGTGATATTCCATTGTACATAAGGACCACAACTTCTTTATCCATTTTTCTCTTTCCTGGGATATTTAAGGTGGAATGAAGTGGAGGTCCTGGTCAACAGAGCAGCCCTAAACTTTGGGGTGCTTGTGTCTTGCTGATTTTTAATTTTCCCAATTTATACCCCCATGAGTGGAAGTGCCCTATGCTCTCTAAGCTGTGTTTTTCAGATGTTTCAGGACTCACCGGACACTTCTCCAGAGTGGCTCTTGGCAATTTACATCCCGCCCATCAGTGTAGCAAGGCTCCCATTTCTCCATGGCCTGTCCTGCATTTCTGGTTTTGACACTTTTTTCAGCATGGCCCTTTTGACCGATGGGAAGCGAGACTTCTTTGTAGCGCTGATTTGCCTTTCCAGGTTGCTTGGTTGGCCAAAAAGGGCGTATGCGTTTTTTCCTGAATATATTCAGGAAAAAACGCATACGCCCTTTTTGGCCAGGGGCATCATTGTCAACGTTTTGCCGTTTTTCATGTGCTTTAAAGGCGATTCGTATCTACCTCCTGAAATCTCTTTCCTGCAATTCTGCCTTGATTTCAAATCCTCTTCTTTGCCTTCCCTCAATATATTTGTGGACGAGAGTTATCATTTATAATTCTGCAGGTTTGTGAATTGCAGTGCCCTGAACCTCCATTTTACAACTCGTTTTTATGGGAGCTGGCGGCAAAATCGCAGAATGGCTTCAGGCCCTGTTCTGGTTCCGGGGGGCAGGCTGAGCCTGTGGTTAATTCTTCTTTCTGATGGGAAAATAGAGTGACCTGTGCCTGTCCCAACACCAAGAGCTAGTCTCTCGTTGGTTCCACGTCTTCCCGTTTATCCTCAGGACAAATTGCAACCTGTATGGAACAGGAGGTTAAAGGTGCTGATGCTCCAAGTAGGGAGCTTGCTAGTAAAGCGGCTGGAATGGCGAACCCGGGCACAAGGAGATGAGAAATGAGGTGCGTTTTAGAAACCTTTCCCCATCACACGGTGTACCATCTTCTGGGTTTCTCATGCATGTTTTTGATGTAGGAAGATGCCCTTGAACCTGGAGATTTGGGACCCATGCGATGGGTACCACGCAGTATTCCTTTAAAGGGTCTGCGTTTGCTCACCCAACCTCACCAAACCTCTCAGCCCCAAGAGTGTCCACCCTTATGTCTCATCCAGCTGTGCGTCTAGATATGGTCAATCCAGGTTGCATCACAGCCCCTGAACTCATTGTGTAAGAATTTCTCTCTCTTTCACTGTCTTTGTTTCATGGGTGTTTCAAAGTAATTTATTTTTATAATGGGGTTTAGCTGCTTTTCACTGCTGTGTTTATGCCGCTTTACACCCACTTGACACACTAACAGAGAGATATCAATACATAGGTTTTACGATTATTATTAGTCAGATATATTCTAGTGTGGTGAATAGGGCGTGTTGAGTCCAGTTCTCTGAGCAAGGAGTAGGTCTTGTCTATTACATATTGGGTTTATGGAACGGTATCTGAGCTAATTTGATACCCTTGTTTTATGTATCACCCCACCTCACCTTTCCCGTTAAGCAGCCATAGTGTGTTTTCTGCATGTGTGACTCTGTTCTGTTTTGTAATTCAGTTCAAGTGTAACGGTTTTTACATTCCCTCTATCAGTGATACCTTATGAGAAGTGTCCTTTTCTGTGTGACTTATTTCACTTAGAATCGTCGTACCTAAATCCACTCATCATGCTGCTACTAACCTTACGACATTGATTTCATGGCTGAGTGATATTCCATTGTACATAAGGACCACAACTTCTTTATCCATTTTTCTCTTTCCTGGGATATTTAAGGTGGAATGAAGTGGAGGTCCTGGTCAACAGAGCAGCCCTAAACTTTGGGGTGCTTGTGTCTTGCTGATTTTTAATTTTCCCAATTTATACCCCCATGAGTGGAAGTGCCCTATGCTCTCTAAGCTGTGTTTTTCAGATGTTTCAGGACTCACCGGACACTTCTCCAGAGTGGCTCTTGGCAATTTACATCCCGCCCATCAGTGTAGCAAGGCTCCCATTTCTCCATGGCCTGTCCTGCATTTCTGGTTTTGACACTTTTTTCAGCATGGCCCTTTTGACCGATGGGAAGCGAGACTTCTTTGTAGCGCTGATTTGCCTTTCCAGGTTGCTTGGTTGGCCAAAAAGGGCGTATGCGTTTTTTCCTGAATATATTCAGGAAAAAACGCATACGCCCTTTTTGGCCAGGGGCATCATTGTCAACGTTTTGCCGTTTTTCATGTGCTTTAAAGGCGATTCGTATCTACCTCCTGAAATCTCTTTCCTGCAATTCTGCCTTGATTTCAAATCCTCTTCTTTGCCTTCCCTCAATATATTTGTGGACGAGAGTTATCATTTATAATTCTGCAGGTTTGTGAATTGCAGTGCCCTGAACCTCCATTTTACAACTCGTTTTTATGGGAGCTGGCGGCAAAATCGCAGAATGGCTTCAGGCCCTGTTCTGGTTCCGGGGGGCAGGCTGAGCCTGTGGTTAATTCTTCTTTCTGATGGGAAAATAGAGTGACCTGTGCCTGTCCCAACACCAAGAGCTAGTCTCTCGTTGGTTCCACGTCTTCCCGTTTATCCTCAGGACAAATTGCAACCTGTATGGAACAGGAGGTTAAAGGTGCTGATGCTCCAAGTAGGGAGCTTGCTAGTAAAGCGGCTGGAATGGCGAACCCGGGCACAAGGAGATGAGAAATGAGGTGCGTTTTAGAAACCTTTCCCCATCACACGGTGTACCATCTTCTGGGTTTCTCATGCATGTTTTTGATGTAGGAAGATGCCCTTGAACCTGGAGATTTGGGACCCATGCGATGGGTACCACGCAGTATTCCTTTAAAGGGTCTGCGTTTGCTCACCCAACCTCACCAAACCTCTCAGCCCCAAGAGTGTCCACCCTTATGTCTCATCCAGCTGTGCGTCTAGATATGGTCAATCCAGGTTGCATCACAGCCCCTGAACTCATTGTGTAAGAATTTCTCTCTCTTTCACTGTCTTTGTTTCATGGGTGTTTCAAAGTAATTTATTTTTATAATGGGGTTTAGCTGCTTTTCACTGCTGTGTTTATGCCGCTTTACACCCACTTGACACACTAACAGAGAGATATCAATACATAGGTTTTACGATTATTATTAGTCAGATATATTCTAGTGTGGTGAATAGGGCGTGTTGAGTCCAGTTCTCTGAGCAAGGAGTAGGTCTTGTCTATTACATATTGGGTTTATGGAACGGTATCTGAGCTAATTTGATACCCTTGTTTTATGTATCACCCCACCTCACCTTTCCCGTTAAGCAGCCATAGTGTGTTTTCTGCATGTGTGACTCTGTTCTGTTTTGTAATTCAGTTCAAGTGTAACGGTTTTTACATTCCCTCTATCAGTGATACCTTATGAGAAGTGTCCTTTTCTGTGTGACTTATTTCACTTAGAATCGTCGTACCTAAATCCACTCATCATGCTGCTACTAACCTTACGACATTGATTTCATGGCTGAGTGATATTCCATTGTACATAAGGACCACAACTTCTTTATCCATTTTTCTCTTTCCTGGGATATTTAAGGTGGAATGAAGTGGAGGTCCTGGTCAACAGAGCAGCCCTAAACTTTGGGGTGCTTGTGTCTTGCTGATTTTTAATTTTCCCAATTTATACCCCCATGAGTGGAAGTGCCCTATGCTCTCTAAGCTGTGTTTTTCAGATGTTTCAGGACTCACCGGACACTTCTCCAGAGTGGCTCTTGGCAATTTACATCCCGCCCATCAGTGTAGCAAGGCTCCCATTTCTCCATGGCCTGTCCTGCATTTCTGGTTTTGACACTTTTTTCAGCATGGCCCTTTTGACCGATGGGAAGCGAGACTTCTTTGTAGCGCTGATTTGCCTTTCCAGGTTGCTTGGTTGGCCAAAAAGGGCGTATGCGTTTTTTCCTGAATATATTCAGGAAAAAACGCATACGCCCTTTTTGGCCAAGGGCATCATTGTCAACGTTTTGCCGCTTTTCATGTGCTTTAAAGGCGATTCGTATCTACCTCCTGAAATCTCTTTCCTGCAATTCTGCCTTGATTTCAAATCCTCTTCTTTGCCTTCCCTCAATATATTTGTGGACGAGAGTTATCATTTATAACTCTGCAGGTTTGTGAATTGCAGTGCCCTGAACCTCCATTTTACAACTCGTTTTTATGGGAGCTGGCCGCAAAATCGCAGAATGGCTTCAGGCCCTGTTCTGGTTCCGGGGGGCAGGCTGAGCCTGTGGTTAATTCTTCTTTCTGATGGGAAAATAGAGTGACCTGTGCCTGTCCCAACACCAAGAGCTAGTCTCTCGTTGGTTCCACGTCTTCCCGTTTATCCTCAGGACAAATTGCAACCTGTACGGAACAGGAGGTTAAAGGTGCTGATGCTCCAAGTAGGGAGCTTGCTAGTAAAGCGGCTGGAATGGCGAACCCGGGCACAAGGAGACGAGAAATGAGGTGCGTTTTAGAAACCTTTCCCCATCACACGGTGTACCATCTTCTGGGTTTCTCATGCATGTTTTTGATGTAGGAAGATGCCCTTGAACCTGGAGATTTGGGACCCATGCGATGGGTACCACGCAGTATTCCTTTAAAGGGTCTGCGTTTGCTCACCCAACCTCACCAAACCTCTCAGCCCCAAGAGTGTCCACCCTTATGTCTCATCCAGCTGTGCGTCTAGATATGGTCAATCCAGGTTGCATCACAGCCCCTGAACGCATTGTGTAAGAATTTCTCTCTCTTTCACTGTCTTTGTTTCATGGGTGTTTCAAAGTAATTTATTTTTATAATGGGGTTTAGCTGCTTTTCACTGCTGTGTTTATGCCGCTTTACACCCACTTGACACACTAACAGAGAGATATCAATACATAGGTTTTACGATTATTATTAGTCAGATATATTCTTGTGCGGTGAATAGGGCGTGTTGAGTCCAGTTCTCTGAGCAAGGAGTAGGTCTTGTCTATTACATATTGGGTTTATGGAACGGTATCTGAGCTAATTTGATACCCTTGTTTTATGTATCACCCCACCTCACCTTTCCCGTTAAGCAGCCATAGTGTGTTTTCTGCATGTGTGACTCTGTTCTGTTTTGTAATTCAGTTCAAGTGTAACGGTTTTTACATTCCCTCTATCAGTGATACCTTATGAGAAGTGTCCTTTTCTGTGTGACTTATTTCACTTAGAATCGTCGTACCTAAATCCACTCATCATGCTGCTACTAACCTTACGACATTGATTTCATGGCTGAGTGATATTCCATTGTACATAAGGACCACAACTTCTTTATCCATTTTTCTCTTTCCTGGGATATTTAAGGTGGAATGAAGTGGAGGTCCTGGTCAACAGAGCAGCCCTAAACTTTGGGGTGCTTGTGTCTTGCTGATTTTTAATTTTCCCAATTTATACCCCCATGAGTGGAAGTGCCCTATGCTCTCTGAGCTGTGTTTTTCAGATGTTTCAGGACTCACCGGACACTTCTCCGGAGTGGCTGTTGGCAATTTACATCCCGCCCATCAGTGTAGCAAGGCTCCCATTTCTCCATGGCCTGTCCTGCATTTCTGGTTTTGACACATTTTTCAGCATGGCCCTTTTGACCGATGGGAAGCGAGACTTCTTTGTAGCGCTGATTTGCCTTTCCAGGTTGCTTGGTTGGCCAAAAAGGGCGTATGCGTTTTTTCCTGAATATATTCAGGAAAAAACGCATACGCCCTTTTTGGCCAGGGGCATCATTGTCAACGTTTTGCCGTTTTTCATGTGCTTTAAAGGCGATTCGTATCTACCTCCTGAAATCTGTTTCCTGCAATTCTGCCTTGATTTCAAATCCTCTTCTTTGCCTTCCCTCAATATATTTGTGGACGAGAGTTATCATTTATAATTCTGCAGGTTTGTGAATTGCAGTGCCCTGAACCTCCATTTTACAACTCGTTTTTATGGGAGCTGGCGGCAAAATCGCAGAATGGCTTCAGGCCCTGTTCTGGTTCCGGGGGGCAGGCTGAGCCTGTGGTTAATTCTTCTTTCTGATGGGAAAATAGAGTGACCTGTGCCTGTCCCAACACCAAGAGCTAGTCTCTCGTTGGTTCCACGTCTTCCCGTTTATCCTCAGGACAAATTGCAACCTGTACGGAACAGGAGGTTAAAGGTGCTGATGCTCCAAGTAGGGAGCTTGCTAGTAAAGCGGCTGGAATGGTGAACCCGGGCACAAGGAGATGAGAAATGAGGTGCCTTTTAGAAACCTTTCCCCATCACACGGTGTACCATCTTCTGGGTTTCTCATGCATGTTTTTGATGTAGGAAGATGCCCTTGAACCTGGAGATTTGGGACCCATGCGATGGGTACCACGCAGTATTCCTTTAAAGGGTCTGCGTTTGCTCACCCAACCTCACCAAACCTCTCAGCCCCAAGAGTGTCCACCCTTATGTCTCATCCAGCTGTGCGTCTAGATATGGTCAATCCAGGTTGCATCACAGCCCCTGAACTCATTGTGTAAGAATTTCTCTCTCTTTCACTGTCTTTGTTTCATGGGTGTTTCAAAGTAATTTATTTTTATAATGGGGTTTAGCTGCTTTTCACTGCTGTGTTTATGCCGCTTTACACCCACTTGACACACTAACAGAGAGATATCAATACATAGGTTTTACGATTATTATTAGTCAGATATATTCTAGTGTGGTGAATAGGGCGTGTTGAGTCCAGTTCTCTGAGCAAGGAGTAGGTCTTGTCTATTACATATTGGGTTTATGGAACGGTATCTGAGCTAATTTGATACCCTTGTTTTATGTATCACCCCACCTCACCTTTCCCGTTAAGCAGCCATAGTGTGTTTTCTGCATGTGTGACTCTGTTCTGTTTTGTAATTCAGTTCAAGTGTAACGGTTTTTACATTCCCTCTATCAGTGATACCTTATGAGAAGTGTCCTTTTCTGTGTGACTTATTTCACTTAGAATCGTCGTACCTAAATCCACTCATCATGCTGCTACTAACCTTACGACATTGATTTCATGGCTGAGTGATATTCCATTGTACATAAGGACCACAACTTCTTTATCCATTTTTCTCTTTCCTGGGATATTTAAGGTGGAATGAAGTGGAGGTCCTGGTCAACAGAGCAGCCCTAAACTTTGGGGTGCTTGTGTCTTGCTGATTTTTAATTTTCCCAATTTATACCCCCATGAGTGGAAGTGCCCTATGCTCTCTAAGCTGTGTTTTTCAGATGTTTCAGGACTCACCGGACACTTCTCCAGAGTGGCTCTTGGCAATTTACATCCCGCCCATCAGTGTAGCAAGGCTCCCATTTCTCCATGGCCTGTCCTGCATTTCTGGTTTTGACACTTTTTTCAGCATGGCCCTTTTGACCGATGGGAAGCGAGACTTCTTTGTAGCGCTGATTTGCCTTTCCAGGTTGCTTGGTTGGCCAAAAAGGGCGTATGCGTTTTTTCCTGAATATATTCAGGAAAAAACGCATACGCCCTTTTTGGCCAGGGGCATCATTGTCAACGTTTTGCCGTTTTTCATGTGCTTTAAAGGCGATTCGTATCTACCTCCTGAAATCTCTTTCCTGCAATTCTGCCTTGATTTCAAATCCTCTTCTTTGCCTTCCCTCAATATATTTGTGGACGAGAGTTATCATTTATAATTCTGCAGGTTTGTGAATTGCAGTGCCCTGAACCTCCATTTTACAACTCGTTTTTATGGGAGCTGGCGGCAAAATCGCAGAATGGCTTCAGGCCCTGTTCTGGTTCCGGGGGGCAGGCTGAGCCTGTGGTTAATTCTTCTTTCTGATGGGAAAATAGAGTGACCTGTGCCTGTCCCAACACCAAGAGCTAGTCTCTCGTTGGTTCCACGTCTTCCCGTTTATCCTCAGGACAAATTGCAACCTGTACGGAACAGGAGGTTAAAGGTGCTGATGCTCCAAGTAGGGAGCTTGCTAGTAAAGCGGCTGGAATGGCGAACCCGGGCACAAGGAGACGAGAAATGAGGTGCGTTTTAGAAACCTTTCCCCATCACACGGTGTACCATCTTCTGGGTTTCTCATGCATGTTTTTGATGTAGGAAGATGCCCTTGAACCTGGAGATTTGGGACCCATGCGATGGGTACCACGCAGTATTCCTTTAAAGGGTCTGCGTTTGCTCACCCAACCTCACCAAACCTCTCAGCCCCAAGAGTGTCCACCCTTATGTCTCATCCAGCTGTGCGTCTAGATATGGTCAATCCAGGTTGCATCACAGCCCCTGAACGCATTGTGTAAGAATTTCTCTCTCTTTCACTGTCTTTGTTTCATGGGTGTTTCAAAGTAATTTATTTTTATAATGGGGTTTAGCTGCTTTTCACTGCTGTGTTTATGCCGCTTTACACCCACTTGACACACTAACAGAGAGATATCAATACATAGGTTTTACGATTATTATTAGTCAGATATATTCTTGTGCGGTGAATAGGGCGTGTTGAGTCCAGTTCTCTGAGCAAGGAGTAGGTCTTGTCTATTACATATTGGGTTTATGGAACGGTATCTGAGCTAATTTGATACCCTTGTTTTATGTATCACCCCACCTCACCTTTCCCGTTAAGCAGCCATAGTGTGTTTTCTGCATGTGTGACTCTGTTCTGTTTTGTAATTCAGTTCAAGTGTAACGGTTTTTACATTCCCTCTATCAGTGATACCTTATGAGAAGTGTCCTTTTCTGTGTGACTTATTTCACTTAGAATCGTCGTACCTAAATCCTCTCATCATGCTGCTACTAACCTTACGACATTGATTTCATGGCTGAGTGATATTCCATTGTACATAAGGATCACAACTTCTTTATCCATTTCTCTCTTTCCTGGGATATTTAAGGTGGAATGAAGTGGAGGTCCTGGTCAACAGAGCAGCCCTAAACTTTGGGGTGCTTGTGTCTTGCTGATTTTTAATTTTCCCAATTTATACCCCCATGAGTGGAAGTGCCCTATGCTCTCTAAGCTGTGATTTTCAGATGTTTCAGGACTCACCGGACACTTCTCCGGAGTGGCTCTTGGCAATTTACATCCCGCCCATCAGTGTAGCAAGGCTCCCATTTCTCCATGGCCTGTCCTGCATTTCTGGTTTTGACACATTTTTCAGCATGGCCCTTTTGACCGATGGGAAGCGAGACTTCTTTGTAGCGCTGATTTGCCTTTCCAGGTTGCTTGGTTGGCCAAAAAGGGCGTATGCGTTTTTTCCTGAATATATTCAGGAAAAAACGCATACGCCCTTTTTGGCCAGGGGCATCATTGTCAACGTTTTGCCGTTTTTCATGTGCTTTAAAGGCGATTCGTATCTACCTCCTGAAATCTGTTTCCTGCAATTCTGCCTTGATTTCAAATCCTCTTCTTTGCCTTCCCTCAATATATTTGTGGACGAGAGTTATCATTTATAATTCTGCAGGTTTGTGAATTGCAGTGCCCTGAACCTCCATTTTACAACTCGTTTTTATGGGAGCTGGCCGCAAAATCGCAGAATGGCTTCAGGCCCTGTTCTGGTTCCGGGGGGCAGGCTGAGCCTGTGGTTAATTCTTCTTTCTGATGGGAAAATAGAGTGACCTGTGCCTGTCCCAACACCAAGAGCTAGTCTCTCGTTGGTTCCACGTCTTCCCGTTTATCCTCAGGACAAATTGCAACCTGTACGGAACAGGAGGTTAAAGGTGCTGATGCTCCAAGTAGGGAGCTTGCTAGTAAAGCGGCTGGAATGGCGAACCCGGGCACAAGGAGACGAGAAATGAGGTGCGTTTTAGAAACCTTTCCCCATCACACGGTGTACCATCTTCTGGGTTTCTCATGCATGTTTTTGATGTAGGAAGATGCCCTTGAACCTGGAGATTTGGGACCCATGCGATGGGTACCACGCAGTATTCCTTTAAAGGGTCTGCGTTTGCTCACCCAACCTCACCAAACCTCTCAGCCCCAAGAGTGTCCACCCTTATGTCTCATCCAGCTGTGCGTCTAGATATGGTCAATCCAGGTTGCATCACAGCCCCTGAACGCATTGTGTAAGAATTTCTCTCTCTTTCACTGTCTTTGTTTCATGGGTGTTTCAAAGTAATTTATTTTTATAATGGGGTTTAGCTGCTTTTCACTGCTGTGTTTATGCCGCTTTACACCCACTTGACACACTAACAGAGAGATATCAATACATAGGTTTTACGATTATTATTAGTCAGATATATTCTTGTGCGGTGAATAGGGCGTGTTGAGTCCAGTTCTCTGAGCAAGGAGTAGGTCTTGTCTATTACATATTGGGTTTATGGAACGGTATCTGAGCTAATTTGATACCCTTGTTTTATGTATCACCCCACCTCACCTTTCCCGTTAAGCAGCCATAGTGTGTTTTCTGCATGTGTGACTCTGTTCTGTTTTGTAATTCAGTTCAAGTGTAACGGTTTTTACATTCCCTCTATCAGTGATACCTTATGAGAAGTGTCCTTTTCTGTGTGACTTATTTCACTTAGAATCGTCGTACCTAAATCCTCTCATCATGCTGCTACTAACCTTACGACATTGATTTCATGGCTGAGTGATATTCCATTGTACATAAGGATCACAACTTCTTTATCCATTTCTCTCTTTCCTGGGATATTTAAGGTGGAATGAAGTGGAGGTCCTGGTCAACAGAGCAGCCCTAAACTTTGGGGTGCTTGTGTCTTGCTGATTTTTAATTTTCCCAATTTATACCCCCATGAGTGGAAGTGCCCTATGCTCTCTAAGCTGTGATTTTCAGATGTTTCAGGACTCACCGGACACTTCTCCGGAGTGGCTCTTGGCAATTTACATCCCGCCCATCAGTGTAGCAAGGCTCCCATTTCTCCATGGCCTGTCCTGCATTTCTGGTTTTGACACATTTTTCAGCATGGCCCTTTTGACCGATGGGAAGCGAGACTTCTTTGTAGCGCTGATTTGCCTTTCCAGGTTGCTTGGTTGGCCAAAAAGGGCGTATGCGTTTTTTCCTGAATATATTCAGGAAAAAACGCATACGCCCTTTTTGGCCAGGGGCATCATTGTCAACGTTTTGCCGTTTTTCATGTGCTTTAAAGGCGATTCGTATCTACCTCCTGAAATCTGTTTCCTGCAATTCTGCCTTGATTTCAAATCCTCTTCTTTGCCTTCCCTCAATATATTTGTGGACGAGAGTTATCATTTATAATTCTGCAGGTTTGTGAATTGCAGTGCCCTGAACCTCCATTTTACAACTCGTTTTTATGGGAGCTGGCCGCAAAATCGCAGAATGGCTTCAGGCCCTGTTCTGGTTCCGGGGGGCAGGCTGAGCCTGTGGTTAATTCTTCTTTCTGATGGGAAAATAGAGTGACTTGTGCCTGTCCCAACACCAAGAGCTAGTCTCTCGTTGGTTCCACGTCTTCCCGTTTATCCTCAGGACAAATTGCAACCTGTACGGAACAGGAGGTTAAAGGTGCTGATGCTCCAAGTAGGGAGCTTGCTAGTAAAGCAGCTGGAATGGCGAACCCGGGCACAAGGAGATGAGAAATGAGGTGCGTTTTAGAAACCTTTCCCCATCACACGGTGTACCATCTTCTGGGTTTCTCATGCATGTTTTTGATGTAGGAAGATGCCCTTGAACCTGGAGATTTGGGACCCATGCGATGGGTACCACGCAGTATTCCTTTAAAGGGTCTGCGTTTGCTCACCCAACCTCACCAAACCTCTCAGCCCCAAGAGTGTCCACCCTTATGTCTCATCCAGCTGTGCGTCTAGATATGGTCAATCCAGGTTGCATCACAGCCCCTGAACTCATTGTGTAAGAATTTCTCTCTCTTTCACTGTCTTTGTTTCATGGGTGTTTCAAAGTAATTTATTTTTATAATGGGGTTTAGCTGCTTTTCACTGCTGTGTTTATGCCGCTTTACACCCACTTGACACACTAACAGAGAGATATCAATACATAGGTTTTACGATTATTATTAGTCAGATATATTCTAGTGTGGTGAATAGGGCGTGTTGAGTCCAGTTCTCTGAGCAAGGAGTAGGTCTTGTCTATTACATATTGGGTTTATGGAACGGTATCTGAGCTAATTTGATACCCTTGTTTTATGTATCACCCCACCTCACCTTTCCCGTTAAGCAGCCATAGTGTGTTTTCTGCATGTGTGACTCTGTTCTGTTTTGTAATTCAGTTCAAGTGTAACGGTTTTTACATTCCCTCTATCAGTGATACCTTATGAGAAGTGTCCTTTTCTGTGTGACTTATTTCACTTAGAATCGTCGTACCTAAATCCACTCATCATGCTGCTACTAACCTTACGACATTGATTTCATGGCTGAGTGATATTCCATTGTACATAAGGACCACAACTTCTTTATCCATTTTTCTCTTTCCTGGGATATTTAAGGTGGAATGAAGTGGAGGTCCTGGTCAAGAGAGCAGCCCTAAACTTTGGGGTGCTTGTGTCTTGCTGATTTTTAATTTTCCCAATTTATACCCCCATGAGTGGAAGTGCCCTATGCTCTCTAAGCTGTGTTTTTCAGATGTTTCAGGACTCACCGGACACTTCTCCAGAGTGGCTCTTGGCAATTTACATCCCGCCCATCAGTGTAGCAAGGCTCCCATTTCTCCATGGCCTGTCCTGCATTTCTGGTTTTGACACTTTTTTCAGCATGGCCCTTTTGACCGATGGGAAGCGAGACTTCTTTGTAGCGCTGCTTTGCCTTTCCAGGTGGCTTGGTTGGCCAAAAAGGGCGTATGCGTTTTTTCCTGAATATATTCAGGAAAAAACGCATACGCCCTTTTTGGCCAAGGGCATCATTGTCAACGTTTTGCCGCTTTTCATGTGCTTTAAAGGCGATTCGTATCTACCTCCTGAAATCTCTTTCCTGCAATTCTGCCTTGATTTCAAATCCTCTTCTTTGCCTTCCCTCAATATATTTGTGGACGAGAGTTATCATTTATAACTCTGCAGGTTTGTGAATTGCAGTGCCCTGAACCTCCATTTTACAACTCGTTTTTATGGGAGCTGGCCGCAAAATCGCAGGATGGCTTCAGGCCCTGTTCTGGTTCCGGGGGGCAGGCTGAGCCTGTGGTTAATTCTTCTTTCTGATGGGAAAATAGAGTGACCTGTGCCTGTCCCAACACCAAGAGCTAGTCTCTCGTTGGTTCCACGTCTTCCCGTTTATCCTCAGGACAAATTGCAACCTGTATGGAACAGGAGGTTAAAGGTGCTGATGCTCCAAGTAGGGAGCTTGCTAGTAAAGCGGCTGGAATGGCGAACCCGGGCACAAGGAGATGAGAAATGAGGTGCGTTTTAGAAACCTTTCCCCATCACACGGTGTACCATCTTCTGGGTTTCTCATGCATGTTTTTGATGTAGGAAGATGCCCTTGAACCTGGAGATTTGGGACCCATGCGATGGGTACCACGCAGTATTACTTTAAAGGGTCTGCGTTTGCTCACCCAACCTCACCAAACCTCTCAGCCCCAAGAGTGTCCACCCTTATGTCTCATCCAGCTGTGCGTCTAGATATGGTCAATCCAGGTTGCATCACAGCCCCTGAACGCATTGTGTAAGAATTTCTCTCTCTTTCACTGTCTTTGTTTCATGGGTGTTTCAAAGTAATTTATTTTTATAATGGGGTTTAGCTGCTTTTCACTGCTGTGTTTATGCCGCTTTACACCCACTTGACCCAATAACAGAGAGATATCAATACATAGGTTTTACGATTATTATTAGTCAGATATATTCTTGTGCGGTGAATAGGGCGTGTTGAGTCCAGTTCTCTGAGCAAGGAGTAGGTCTTGTCTATTACATATTGAGTTTATGGAACGGTATCTGAGCTAATTTGATACCCTTGTTTTATGTATCACCCCACCTCACCTTTCCCGTTAAGCAGCCATAGTGTGTTTTCTGCATGTGTGACTCTGTTCTGTTTTGTAATTCAGTTCAAGTGTAACGGTTTTTACATTCCCTCTATCAGTGATACCTTATGAGAAGTGTCCTTTTCTGTGTGACTTATTTCACTTAGAATCGTCGTACCTAAATCCACTCATCATGCTGCTACTAACCTTACGACATTGATTTCATGGCTGAGTGATATTCCATTGTACATAAGGACCACAACTTCTTTATCCATTTTTCTCTTTCCTGGGATATTTAAGGTGGAATGAAGTGGAGGTCCTGGTCAACAGAGCAGCCCTAAACTTTGGGGTGCTTGTGTCTTGCTGATTTTTAATTTTCCCAATTTATACCCCCATGAGTGGAAGTGCCCTATGCTCTCTAAGCTGTGTTTTTCAGATGTTTCAGGACTCACCGGACACTTCTCCGGAGTGGCTCTTGGCAATTTACATCCCGCCCATCAGTGTAGCAAGGCTCCCATTTCTCCATGGCCTGTCCTGCATTTCTGGTTTTGACACTTTTTTCAGCATGGCCCTTTTGACCGATGGGAAGCGAGACTTCTTTGTAGCGCTGATTGGCCTTTCCAGGTTGCTTGGTTGGCCAAAAAGGGCGTATGCGTTTTTTCCTGAATATATTCAGGAAAAAACGCATACGCCCTTTTTGGCCAAGGGCATCATTGTCAACGTTTTGCCGCTTTTCATGTGCTTTAAAGGCGATTCGTATCTACCTCCTGAAATCTCTTTCCTGCAATTCTGCCTTGATTTCAAATCCTCTTCTTTGCCTTCCCTCAATATATTTGTGGACGAGAGTTATCATTTATAACTCTGCAGGTTTGTGAATTGCAGTGCCCTGAACCTCCATTTTACAACTCGTTTTTATGGGAGCTGGCCGCAAAATCGCAGGATGGCTTCAGGCCCTGTTCTGGTTCCGGGGGGCAGGCTGAGCCTGTGGTTAATTCTTCTTTCTGATGGGAAAATAGAGTGACCTGTGCCTGTCCCAACACCAAGAGCTAGTCTCTCGTTGGTTCCACGTCTTCCCGTTTATCCTCAGGACAAATTGCAACCTGTATGGAACAGGAGGTTAAAGGTGCTGATGCTCCAAGTAGGGAGCTTGCTAGTAAAGCGGCTGGAATGGCGAACCCGGGCACAAGGAGATGAGAAATGAGGTGCGTTTTAGAAACCTTTCCCCATCACACGGTGTACCATCTTCTGGGTTTCTCATGCATGTTTTTGATGTAGGAAGATGCCCTTGAACCTGGAGATTTGGGACCCATGCGATGGGTACCACGCAGTATTACTTTAAAGGGTCTGCGTTTGCTCACCCAACCTCACCAAACCTCTCAGCCCCAAGAGTGTCCACCCTTATGTCTCATCCAGCTGTGCGTCTAGATATGGTCAATCCAGGTTGCATCACAGCCCCTGAACGCATTGTGTAAGAATTTCTCTCTCTTTCACTGTCTTTGTTTCATGGGTGTTTCAAAGTAATTTATTTTTATAATGGGGTTTAGCTGCTTTTCACTGCTGTGTTTATGCCGCTTTACACCCACTTGACCCAATAACAGAGAGATATCAATACATAGGTTTTACGATTATTATTAGTCAGATATATTCTTGTGCGGTGAATAGGGCGTGTTGAGTCCAGTTCTCTGAGCAAGGAGTAGGTCTTGTCTATTACATATTGAGTTTATGGAACGGTATCTGAGCTAATTTGATACCCTTGTTTTATGTATCACCCCACCTCACCTTTCCCGTTAAGCAGCCATAGTGTGTTTTCTGCATGTGTGACTCTGTTCTGTTTTGTAATTCAGTTCAAGTGTAACGGTTTTTACATTCCCTCTATCAGTGATACCTTATGAGAAGTGTCCTTTTCTGTGTGACTTATTTCACTTAGAATCGTCGTACCTAAATCCACTCATCATGCTGCTACTAACCTTACGACATTGATTTCATGGCTGAGTGATATTCCATTGTACATAAGGACCACAACTTCTTTATCCATTTTTCTCTTTCCTGGGATATTTAAGGTGGAATGAAGTGGAGGTCCTGGTCAACAGAGCAGCCCTAAACTTTGGGGTGCTTGTGTCTTGCTGATTTTTAATTTTCCCAATTTATACCCCCATGAGTGGAAGTGCCCTATGCTCTCTAAGCTGTGTTTTTCAGATGTTTCAGGACTCACCGGACACTTCTCCGGAGTGGCTCTTGGCAATTTACATCCCGCCCATCAGTGTAGCAAGGCTCCCATTTCTCCATGGCCTGTCCTGCATTTCTGGTTTTGACACTTTTTTCAGCATGGCCCTTTTGACCGATGGGAAGCGAGACTTCTTTGTAGCGCTGATTGGCCTTTCCAGGTTGCTTGGTTGGCCAAAAAGGGCGTATGCGTTTTTTCCTGAATATATTCAGGAAAAAACGCATACGCCCTTTTTGGCCAAGGGCATCATTGTCAACGTTTTGCCGCTTTTCATGTGCTTTAAAGGCGATTCGTATCTACCTCCTGAAATCTCTTTCCTGCAATTCTGCCTTGATTTCAAATCCTCTTCTTTGCCTTCCCTCAATATATTTGTGGACGAGAGTTATCATTTATAACTCTGCAGGTTTGTGAATTGCAGTGCCCTGAACCTCCATTTTACAACTCGTTTTTATGGGAGCTGGCCGCAAAATCGCAGGATGGCTTCAGGCCCTGTTCTGGTTCCGGGGGGCAGGCTGAGCCTGTGGTTAATTCTTCTTTCTGATGGGAAAATAGAGTGACCTGTGCCTGTCCCAACACCAAGAGCTAGTCTCTCGTTGGTTCCACGTCTTCCCGTTTATCCTCAGGACAAATTGCAACCTGTATGGAACAGGAGGTTAAAGGTGCTGATGCTCCAAGTAGGGAGCTTGCTAGTAAAGCGGCTGGAATGGCGAACCCGGGCACAAGGAGATGAGAAATGAGGTGCGTTTTAGAAACCTTTCCCCATCACACGGTGTACCATCTTCTGGGTTTCTCATGCATGTTTTTGATGTAGGAAGATGCCCTTGAACCTGGAGATTTGGGACCCATGCGATGGGTACCACGCAGTATTCCTTTAAAGGGTCTGCGTTTGCTCACCCAACCTCACCAAACCTCTCAGCCCCAAGAGTGTCCACCCTTATGTCTCATCCAGCTGTGCGTCTAGATATGGTCAATCCAGGTTGCATCACAGCCCCTGAACGCATTGTGTAAGAATTTCTCTCTCTTTCACTGTCTTTGTTTCATGGGTGTTTCAAAGTAATTTATTTTTATAATGGGGTTTAGCTGCTTTTCACTGCTGTGTTTATGCCGCTTTACACCCACTTGACCCAATAACAGAGAGATATCAATACATAGGTTTTACGATTATTATTAGTCAGATATATTCTTGTGCGGTGAATAGGGCGTGTTGAGTCCAGTTCTCTGAGCAAGGAGTAGGTCTTGTCTATTACATATTGAGTTTATGGAACGGTATCTGAGCTAATTTGATACCCTTGTTTTATGTATCACCCCACCTCACCTTTCCCGTTAAGCAGCCATAGTGTGTTTTCTGCATGTGTGACTCTGTTCTGTTTTGTAATTCAGTTCAAGTGTAACGGTTTTTACATTCCCTCTATCAGTGATACCTTATGAGAAGTGTCCTTTTCTGTGTGACTTATTTCACTTAGAATCGTCGTACCTAAATCCACTCATCATGCTGCTACTAACCTTACGACATTGATTTCATGGCTGAGTGATATTCCATTGTACATAAGGACCACAACTTCTTTATCCATTTTTCTCTTTCCTGGGATATTTAAGGTGGAATGAAGTGGAGGTCCTGGTCAACAGAGCAGCCCTAAACTTTGGGGTGCTTGTGTCTTGCTGATTTTTAATTTTCCCAATTTATACCCCCATGAGTGGAAGTGCCCTATGCTCTCTAAGCTGTGTTTTTCAGATGTTTCAGGACTCACCGGACACTTCTCCGGAGTGGCTCTTGGCAATTTACATCCCGCCCATCAGTGTAGCAAGGCTCCCATTTCTCCATGGCCTGTCCTGCATTTCTGGTTTTGACACTTTTTTCAGCATGGCCCTTTTGACCGATGGGAAGCGAGACTTCTTTGTAGCGCTGATTGGCCTTTCCAGGTTGCTTGGTTGGCCAAAAAGGGCGTATGCGTTTTTTCCTGAATATATTCAGGAAAAAACGCATACGCCCTTTTTGGCCAAGGGCATCATTGTCAACGTTTTGCCGCTTCTCATGTGCTTTAAAGGCGATTCGTATCTACCTCCTGAAATCTGTTTCCTGCAATTCTGCCTTGATTTCAAATCCTCTTCTTTGCCTTCCCTCAATATATTTGTGGACGAGAGTTATCATTAATAACTCTGCAGGTTTGTGAATTGCAGTGCCCTGAACCTCCATTTTACAACTCGTTTTTATGGGAGCTGGCCGCCAAATCGCAGAATGGCTTCAGGCCCTGTTCTGGTTCCGGGGGGCAGGCTGAGCCTGTGGTTAATTCTTCTTTCTGATGGGAAAATAGAGTGACCTGTGCCTGTCCCAACACCAAGAGCTAGTCTCTCGTTGGTTCCACGTCTTCCCGTTTATCCTCAGGACAAATTGCAACCTGTATGGAACAGGAGGTTAAAGGTGCTGATGCTCCAAGTAGGGAGCTTGCTAGTAAAGGGGCTGGAATGGCGAACCCGGGCACAAGGAGATGAGAAATGAGGTGCGTTTTAGAAACCTTTCCCCATCACATGGTGTACCATCTTCTGGGTTTCTCATGTATGTTTTTGATGTAGGAAGATGCCCTTGAACCTGGAGATTTGGGACCCATGCGATGGGTACCACGCAGTATTCCTTTAAAGGGTCTGCGTTTGCTCACCCAACCTCACCAAACCTCTCAGCCCCAAGAGTGTCCACCCTTATGTCTCATCCAGCTGTGCGTCTAGATATGGTCAATCCAGGTTGCATCACAGCCCCTGAACGCATTGTGTAAGAATTTCTCTCTCTTTCACTGTCTTTGTTTCATGGGTGTTTCAAAGTAATTTATTTTTATAATGGGGTTTAGCTGCTTTTCACTGCTGTGTTTATGCCGCTTTACACCCACTTGACACACTAACAGAGAGATATCAATACATAGGTTTTACGATTATTATTAGTCAGATATATTCTTGTGCGGTGAATAGGGCGTGTTGAGTCCAGTTCTCTGAGCAAGGAGTAGGTCTTGTCTATTACATATGGAGTTTATGGAACGGTATCTGAGCTAATTTGATACCCTTGTTTTATGTATCACCCCACCTCACCTTTCCCGTTAACCTGCCATAGTGTGTTTTCTGCATGTGTGACTCTGTTCTGTTTTGTAATTCAGTTCAAGTGTAACGGATTTTACATTCCCTCTATCAGTGATACCTTAGGAGAAGTGTCCTTTTCTGTGTGACTTATTTCACTTAGAATCGTCGTACCTAAATCCACTCATCATGCTGCTACTAACCTTACGACATTGATTTCATGGCTGAGTGTTATTCCATTGTACATAAGGACCACAAATTCTTTATCCATTTTTCTCTTTCCTGGGATATTTAAGGTGGAATGAAGTGGAGGTCCTGGTCAACAGAGCAGCCCTAAACTTTGGGGTGCTTGTGTCTTGCTGATTTTTAATTTTCCCAATTTATACCCCCATGAGTGGAAGTGCCCTATGCTCTCTAAGCTGTGTTTTTCAGATGTTTCAGGACTCACCGGACACTTCTCCAGAGTGGCTCTTGGCAATTTACATCCCGCCCATCAGTGTAGCAAGGCTCCCATTTCTCCATGGCCTGTCCTGCATTTCTGGTTTTGACACTTTTTTCAGCATGGCCCTTTTGACCGATGGGAAGCGAGACTTGCTTGTAGCGCTGATTTGCCTTTCCAGGTTGCTTGGTTGGCCAAAAAGGGCGTATGCGTTTTTTCCTGAATATATTCAGGAAAAAACGCATACGCCCTTTTTGGCCAAGGGCATCATTGTCAACGTTTTGCCGCTTTTCATGTGCTTTAAAGGCGATTCGTATCTACCTCCTGAAATCTCTTTCCTGCAATTCTGCCTTGATTTCAAATCCTCTTCTTTGCCTTCCCTCAATATATTTGTGGACGAGAGTTATCATTTATAACTCTGCAGGTTTGTGAATTGCAGTGCCCTGAACCTCCATTTTACAACTCGTTTTTATGGGAGCTGGCCGCAAAATCGCAGAATGGCTTCAGGCCCTGTTCTGGTTCCGGGGGGCAGGCTGAGCCTGTGGTTAATTCTTCTTTCTGATGGGAAAATAGAGTGACCCGTGCCTGTCCCAACACCAAGAGCTAGTCTCTCGTTGGTTCCACGTCTTCCCGTTTATCCTCAGGACAAATTGCAACCTGTATGGAACAGGAGGTTAAAGGTGCTGATGCTCCAAGTAGGGAGATTGCTAGTAAAGCGGCTGGAATGGCGAACCCGGGCACAAGGAGATGAGAAATGAGGTGCGTTTTAGAAACCTTTCCCCATCACACGGTGTACCATCTTCTGGGTTTCTCATGTATGTTTTTGATGTAGGAAGATGCCCTTGAACCTGGAGATTTGGGACCCATGCGATGGGTACCACGCAGTATTCCTTTAAAGGGTCTGCGTTTGCTCACCCAACCTCACCAAACCTCTCAGCCCCAAGAGTGTCCACCCTTATGTCTCATCCAGCTGTGCGTCTAGATATGGTCAATCCAGGTTGCATCACAGCCCCTGAACGCATTGTGTAAGAATTTCTCTCTCTTTCACTGTCTTTGTTTCATGGGTGTTTCAAAGTAATTTATTTTTATAATGGGGTTTAGCTGCTTTTCACTGCTTTGTTTATGCTGCTTTACACCCACTTGACACAATAACAGAGAGATATCAATACATAGGTTTTACGATTTTTATTAGTCAGATATATTCTTGTGCGGTGAATAGGGCGTGTTGAGTCCAGTTCTCTGAGCAAGGAGTAGGTCTTGTCTATTACATATTGAGTTTATGGAACGGTATCTGAGCTAATTTGATACCCTTGTTTTATGTATCACCCCACCTCACCTTTCCCGTTAAGCAGCCATAGTGTGTTTTCTGCATGTGTGACTCTGTTCTGTTTTGTAATTCAGTTCAAGTGTAACGGTTTTTACATTCCCTCTATCAGTGATACCTTATGAGAAGTGTCCTTTTCTGTGTGACTTATTTCACTTAGAATCGTCGTACCTAAATCCACTCATCATGCTGCTACTAACCTTACGACATTGATTTCATGGCTGAGTGATATTCCATTGTACATAAGGACCACAACTTCTTTATCCATTTTTCTCTTTCCTGGGATATTTAAGGTGGAATGAAGTGGAGGTCCTGGTCAACAGAGCAGCCCTAAACTTTGGGGTGCTTGTGTCTTGCTGATTTTTAATTTTCCCAATTTATACCCCCATGAGTGGAAGTGCCCTATGCTCTCTAAGCTGTGTTTTTCAGATGTTTCAGGACTCACCGGACACTTCTCCGGAGTGGCTCTTGGCAATTTACATCCCGCCCATCAGTGTAGCAAGGCTCCCATTTCTCCATGGCCTGTCCTGCATTTCTGGTTTTGACACTTTTTTCAGCATGGCCCTTTTGACCGATGGGAAGCGAGACTTCTTTGTAGCGCTGATTGGCCTTTCCAGGTTGCTTGGTTGGCCAAAAAGGGCGTATGCGTTTTTTCCTGAATATATTCAGGAAAAAACGCATACGCCCTTTTTGGCCAAGGGCATCATTGTCAACGTTTTGCCGATTCTCATGTGCTTTAAAGGCGATTCGTATCTACCTCCTGAAATCTGTTTCCTGCAATTCTGCCTTGATTTCAAATCCGCTTCTTTGCCTTCCCTCAATATATTTGTGGACGAGAGTTATCATTTATAACTCTGCAGGTTTGTGAATTGCAGTGCCCTGAACCTCCATTTTACAACTCGTTTTTATGGGAGCTGGCCGCAAAATTGCAGAATGGCTTCAGGCCCTGTTCTGGTTCCGGGGGGCAGGCTGAGCCTGTGGTTAATTCTTCTTTCTGATGGGAAAATAGAGTGACCTGTGCCTGTCCCAACACCAAGAGCTAGTCTCTCGTTGGTTCCACGTCTTCCCGTTTATCCTCAGGACAAATTGCAACCTGCATGGAACAGGAGGTTAAAGGTGCTGATGCTCCAAGTAGGGAGCTTGCTAGTAAAGCGGCTGGAATGGCGAACCCGGGCACAAGGAGATGAGAAATGAGGTGCGTTTTAGAAACCTTTCCCCATCACACGGTGTACCATCTTCTGGGTTTCTCATGTATGTTTTTGATGTAGGAAGATGTCCTTGAACCTGGAGATTTGGGACCCATGCGATGGGTACCACGCAGTATTCCTTTAAAGGGTCTGCGTTTGCTCACCCAACCTCACCAAACCTCTCAGCCCCAAGAGTGTCCACCCTTATGTCTCATCCAGCTGTGCGTCTAGATATGGTCAATCCAGGTTGCATCACAGCCCCTGAACGCATTGTGTAAGAATTTCTCTCTCTTTCACTGTCTTTGTTTCATGGGTGTTTCAAAGTAATTTATTTTTATAATGGGGTTTAGCTGCTTTTCACTGCTGTGTTTATGCCGCTTTACACCCACTTGACACACTAACAGAGAGATATCAATACATAGGTTTTACGATTATTATTAGTCAGATATATTCTTGTGCGGTGAATAGGGCGTGTTGAGTCCAGTTCTCTGAGCAAGGAGTAGGTCTTGTCTATTACATATGGAGTTTATGGAACGGTATCTGAGCTAATTTGATACCCTTGTTTTATGTATCACCCCACCTCACCTTTCCCGTTAAGCAGCCATAGTGTGTTTTCTGCATGTGTGACTCTGTTCTGTTTTGTAATTCAGTTCAAGTGTAACGGATTTTACATTCCCTCTATCAGTGATACCTTAGGAGAAGTGTCCTTTTCTGTGTGACTTATTTCACTTAGAATCGTCGTACCTAAATCCACTCATCATGCTGCTACTAACCTTACGACATTGATTTCATGGCTGAGTGGTATTCCATTGTACATAAGGACCACAACTTCTTTATCCATTTTTCTCTTTCCTGGGATATTTAAGGTGGAATGAAGTGGAGGTCCTGGTCAACAGAGCAGCCCTAAACTTTGGGGTGCTTGTGTCTTGCTGATTTTTAATTTTCCCAATTTATACCCCCATGAGTGGAAGTGCCCTATGCTCTCTAAGCTGTGTTTTTCAGATGTTTCAGGACTCACCGGACACTTCTCCAGAGTGGCTCTTGGCAATTTACATCCCGCCCATCAGTGTAGCAAGGCTCCCATTTCTCCATGGCCTGTCCTGCATTTCTGGTTTTGACACATTTTTCAGCATGGCCCTTTTGACCGATGGGAAGCGAGACTTGCTTGTAGCGCTGATTTGCCTTTCCAGGTTGCTTGGTTGGCCAAAAAGGGCGTATGCGTTTTTTCCTGAATATATTCAGGAAAAAACGCATACGCCCTTTTTGGCCAAGGGCATCATTGTCAACGTTTTGCCGCTTCTCATGTGCTTTAAAGGCGATTCGTATCTACCTCCTGAAATCTGTTTCCTGCAATTCTGCCTTGATTTCAAATCCGCTTCTTTGCCTTCCCTCAATATATTTGTGGACGAGAGTTATCATTTATAACTCTGCAGGTTTGTGAATTGCAGTGCCCTGAACCTCCATTTTACAACTCGTTTTTATGGGAGCTGGCCGCAAAATTGCAGAATGGCTTCAGGCCCTGTTCTGGTTCCGGGGGGCAGGCTGAGCCTGTGGTTAATTCTTCTTTCTGATGGGAAAATAGAGTGACCTGTGCCTGTCCCAACACCAAGAGCTAGTCTCTCGTTGGTTCCACGTCTTCCCGTTTATCCTCAGGACAAATTGCAACCTGCATGGAACAGGAGGTTAAAGGTGCTGATGCTCCAAGTAGGGAGCTTGCTAGTAAAGCGGCTGGAATGGCGAACCCGGGCACAAGGAGATGAGAAATGAGGTGCGTTTTAGAAACCTTTCCCCATCACACGGTGTACCATCTTCTGGGTTTCTCATGCATGTTTTCGATGTAGGAAGATGTCCTTGAACCTGGAGATTTGGGACCCATGCGATGGGTACCACGCAGTATTCCTTTAAAGGGTCTGCGTTTGCTCACCCAACCTCACCAAACCTCTCAGCCCCAAGAGTGTCCACCCTTATGTCTCATCCAGCTGTGCGTCTAGATATGGTCAATCCAGGTTGCATCACAGCCCCTGAACGCATTGTGTAAGAATTTCTCTCTCTTTCACTGTCTTTGTTTCATGGGTGTTTCAAAGTAATTTATTTTTATAATGGGGTTTAGCTGCTTTTCACTGCTGTGTTTATGCCGCTTTACACCCACTTGACACACTAACAGAGAGATATCAATACATAGGTTTTACGATTATTATTAGTCAGATATATTCTTGTGCGGTGAATAGGGCGTGTTGAGTCCAGTTCTCTGAGCAAGGAGTAGGTCTTGTCTATTACATATGGAGTTTATGGAACGGTATCTGAGCTAATTTGATACCCTTGTTTTATGTATCACCCCACCTCACCTTTCCCGTTAACCTGCCATAGTGTGTTTTCTGCATGTGTGACTCTGTTCTGTTTTGTAATTCAGTTCAAGTGTAACGGATTTTACATTCCCTCTATCAGTGATACCTTAGGAGAAGTGTCCTTTTCTGTGTGACTTATTTCACTTAGAATCGTCGTACCTAAATCCACTCATCATGCTGCTACTAACCTTACGACATTGATTTCATGGCTGAGTGTTATTCCATTGTACATAAGGACCACAAATTCTTTATCCATTTTTCTCTTTCCTGGGATATTTAAGGTGGAATGAAGTGGAGGTCCTGGTCAACAGAGCAGCCCTAAACTTTGGGGTGCTTGTGTCTTGCTGATTTTTAATTTTCCCAATTTATACCCCCATGAGTGGAAGTGCCCTATGCTCTCTAAGCTGTGTTTTTCAGATGTTTCAGGACTCACCGGACACTTCTCCAGAGTGGCTCTTGGCAATTTACATCCCGCCCATCAGTGTAGCAAGGCTCCCATTTCTCCATGGCCTGTCCTGCATTTCTGGTTTTGACACTTTTTTCAGCATGGCCCTTTTGACCGATGGGAAGCGAGACTTGCTTGTAGCGCTGATTTGCCTTTCCAGGTTGCTTGGTTGGCCAAAAAGGGCGTATGCGTTTTTTCCTGAATATATTCAGGAAAAAACGCATACGCCCTTTTTGGCCAAGGGCATCATTGTCAACGTTTTGCCGCTTTTCATGTGCTTTAAAGGCGATTCGTATCTACCTCCTGAAATCTCTTTCCTGCAATTCTGCCTTGATTTCAAATCCTCTTCTTTGCCTTCCCTCAATATATTTGTGGACGAGAGTTATCATTTATAACTCTGCAGGTTTGTGAATTGCAGTGCCCTGAACCTCCATTTTACAACTCGTTTTTATGGGAGCTGGCCGCAAAATCGCAGAATGGCTTCAGGCCCTGTTCTGGTTCCGGGGGGCAGGCTGAGCCTGTGGTTAATTCTTCTTTCTGATGGGAAAATAGAGTGACCCGTGCCTGTCCCAACACCAAGAGCTAGTCTCTCGTTGGTTCCACGTCTTCCCGTTTATCCTCAGGACAAATTGCAACCTGTATGGAACAGGAGGTTAAAGGTGCTGATGCTCCAAGTAGGGAGATTGCTAGTAAAGCGGCTGGAATGGCGAACCCGGGCACAAGGAGATGAGAAATGAGGTGCGTTTTAGAAACCTTTCCCCATCACACGGTGTACCATCTTCTGGGTTTCTCATGTATGTTTTTGATGTAGGAAGATGCCCTTGAACCTGGAGATTTGGGACCCATGCGATGGGTACCACGCAGTATTCCTTTAAAGGGTCTGCGTTTGCTCACCCAACCTCACCAAACCTCTCAGCCCCAAGAGTGTCCACCCTTATGTCTCATCCAGCTGTGCGTCTAGATATGGTCAATCCAGGTTGCATCACAGCCCCTGAACGCATTGTGTAAGAATTTCTCTCTCTTTCACTGTCTTTGTTTCATGGGTGTTTCAAAGTAATTTATTTTTATAATGGGGTTTAGCTGCTTTTCACTGCTTTGTTTATGCTGCTTTACACCCACTTGACACAATAACAGAGAGATATCAATACATAGGTTTTACGATTTTTATTAGTCAGATATATTCTTGTGCGGTGAATAGGGCGTGTTGAGTCCAGTTCTCTGAGCAAGGAGTAGGTCTTGTCTATTACATATTGAGTTTATGGAACGGTATCTGAGCTAATTTGATACCCTTGTTTTATGTATCACCCCACCTCACCTTTCCCGTTAAGCAGCCATAGTGTGTTTTCTGCATGTGTGACTCTGTTCTGTTTTGTAATTCAGTTCAAGTGTAACGGTTTTTACATTCCCTCTATCAGTGATACCTTATGAGAAGTGTCCTTTTCTGTGTGACTTATTTCACTTAGAATCGTCGTACCTAAATCCACTCATCATGCTGCTACTAACCTTACGACATTGATTTCATGGCTGAGTGATATTCCATTGTACATAAGGACCACAACTTCTTTATCCATTTTTCTCTTTCCTGGGATATTTAAGGTGGAATGAAGTGGAGGTCCTGGTCAACAGAGCAGCCCTAAACTTTGGGGTGCTTGTGTCTTGCTGATTTTTAATTTTCCCAATTTATACCCCCATGAGTGGAAGTGCCCTATGCTCTCTAAGCTGTGTTTTTCAGATGTTTCAGGACTCACCGGACACTTCTCCGGAGTGGCTCTTGGCAATTTACATCCCGCCCATCAGTGTAGCAAGGCTCCCATTTCTCCATGGCCTGTCCTGCATTTCTGGTTTTGACACTTTTTTCAGCATGGCCCTTTTGACCGATGGGAAGCGAGACTTCTTTGTAGCGCTGATTGGCCTTTCCAGGTTGCTTGGTTGGCCAAAAAGGGCGTATGCGTTTTTTCCTGAATATATTCAGGAAAAAACGCATACGCCCTTTTTGGCCAAGGGCATCATTGTCAACGTTTTGCCGATTCTCATGTGCTTTAAAGGCGATTCGTATCTACCTCCTGAAATCTGTTTCCTGCAATTCTGCCTTGATTTCAAATCCGCTTCTTTGCCTTCCCTCAATATATTTGTGGACGAGAGTTATCATTTATAACTCTGCAGGTTTGTGAATTGCAGTGCCCTGAACCTCCATTTTACAACTCGTTTTTATGGGAGCTGGCCGCAAAATTGCAGAATGGCTTCAGGCCCTGTTCTGGTTCCGGGGGGCAGGCTGAGCCTGTGGTTAATTCTTCTTTCTGATGGGAAAATAGAGTGACCTGTGCCTGTCCCAACACCAAGAGCTAGTCTCTCGTTGGTTCCACGTCTTCCCGTTTATCCTCAGGACAAATTGCAACCTGCATGGAACAGGAGGTTAAAGGTGCTGATGCTCCAAGTAGGGAGCTTGCTAGTAAAGCGGCTGGAATGGCGAACCCGGGCACAAGGAGATGAGAAATGAGGTGCGTTTTAGAAACCTTTCCCCATCACACGGTGTACCATCTTCTGGGTTTCTCATGCATGTTTTCGATGTAGGAAGATGTCCTTGAACCTGGAGATTTGGGACCCATGCGATGGGTACCACGCAGTATTACTTTAAAGGGTCTGCGTTTGCTCACCCAACCTCACCAAACCTCTCAGCCCCAAGAGTGTCCACCCTTATGTCTCATCCAGCTGTGCGTCTAGATATGGTCAATCCAGGTTGCATCACAGCCCCTGAACGCATTGTGTAAGAATTTCTCTCTCTTTCACTGTCTTTGTTTCATGGGTGTTTCAAAGTAATTTATTTTTATAATGGGGTTTAGCTGCTTTTCACTGCTGTGTTTATGCCGCTTTACACCCACTTGACACAATAACAGAGAGATATCAATACATAGGTTTTACGATTATTATTAGTCAGATATATTCTTGTGCGGTGAATAGGGCGTGTTGAGTCCAGTTCTCTGAGCAAGGAGTAGGTCTTGTCTATTACATATTGGGTTTATGGAACGGTATCTGAGCTAATTTGATACCCTTGTTTTATGTATCACCCCACCTCACCTTTCCCGTTAAGCAGCCATAGTGTGTTTTCTGCATGTGTGACTCTGTTCTGTTTTGTAATTCAGTTCAAGTGTAACGGTTTTTACATTCCCTCTATCAGTGATACCTTAGGAGAAGTGTCCTTTTCTGTGTGACTTATTTCACTTAGAATCGTCGTACCTAAATCCACTCATCATGCTGCTACTAACCTTACGACATTGATTTCATGGCTGAGTGATATTCCATTGTACATAAGGACCACAACTTCTTTATCCATTTTTCTCTTTCCTGGGATATTTAAGGTGGAATGAAGTGGAGGTCCTGGTCAACAGAGCAGCCCTAAACTTTGGGGTGCTTGTGTCTTGCTGATTTTTAATTTTCCCAATTTATACCCCCATGAGTGGAAGTGCCCTATGCTCTCTAAGCTGTGTTTTTCAGATGTTTCAGGACTCACCGGACACTTCTCCGGAGTGGCTCTTGGCAATTTACATCCCGCCCATCAGTGTAGCAAGGCTCCCATTTCTCCATGGCCTGTCCTGCATTTCTGGTTTTGACACTTTTTTCAGCATGGCCCTTTTGACCGATGGGAAGCGAGACTTCTTTGTAGCGCTGATTGGCCTTTCCAGGTTGCTTGGTTGGCCAAAAAGGGCGTATGCGTTTTTTCCTGAATATATTCAGGAAAAAACGCATACGCCCTTTTTGGCCAAGGGCATCATTGTCAACGTTTTGCCGATTCTCATGTGCTTTAAAGGCGATTCGTATCTACCTCCTGAAATCTGTTTCCTGCAATTCTGCCTTGATTTCAAATCCTCTTCTTTGCCTTCCCTCAATATATTTGTGGACGAGAGTTATCATTAATAACTCTGCAGGTTTGTGAATTGCAGTGCCCTGAACCTCCATTTTACAACTCGTTTTTATGGGAGCTGGCCGCCAAATCGCAGAATGGCTTCAGGCCCTGTTCTGGTTCCGGGGGGCAGGCTGAGCCTGTGGTTAATTCTTCTTTCTGATGGGAAAATAGAGTGACCTGTGCCTGTCCCAACACCAAGAGCTAGTCTCTCGTTGGTTCCACGTCTTCCCGTTTATCCTCAGGACAAATTGCAACCTGTATGGAACAGGAGGTTAAAGGTGCTGATGCTCCAAGTAGGGAGCTTGCTAGTAAAGGGGCTGGAATGGCGAACCCGGGCACAAGGAGATGAGAAATGAGGTGCGTTTTAGAAACCTTTCCCCATCACACGGTGTACCATCTTCTGGGTTTCTCATGTATGTTTTTGATGTAGGAAGATGCCCTTGAACCTGGAGATTTGGGACCCATGCGATGGGTACCACGCAGTATTCCTTTAAAGGGTCTGCGTTTGCTCACCCAACCTCACCAAACCTCTCAGCCCCAAGAGTGTCCACCCTTATGTCTCATCCAGCTGTGCGTCTAGATATGGTCAATCCAGGTTGCATCACAGCCCCTGAACGCATTGTGTAAGAATTTCTCTCTCTTTCACTGTCTTTGTTTCATGGGTGTTTCAAAGTAATTTATTTTTATAATGGGGTTTAGCTGCTTTTCACTGCTGTGTTTATGCCGCTTTACACCCACTTGACACACTAACAGAGAGATATCAATACATAGGTTTTACGATTATTATTAGTCAGATATATTCTTGTGCGGTGAATAGGGCGTGTTGAGTCCAGTTCTCTGAGCAAGGAGTAGGTCTTGTCTATTACATATGGAGTTTATGGAACGGTATCTGAGCTAATTTGATACCCTTGTTTTATGTATCACCCCACCTCACCTTTCCCGTTAAGCAGCCATAGTGTGTTTTCTGCATGTGTGACTCTGTTCTGTTTTGTAATTCAGTTCAAGTGTAACGGATTTTACATTCCCTCTATCAGTGATACCTTAGGAGAAGTGTCCTTTTCTGTGTGACTTATTTCACTTAGAATCGTCGTACCTAAATCCACTCATCATGCTGCTACTAACCTTACGACATTGATTTCATGGCTGAGTGGTATTCCATTGTACATAAGGACCACAACTTCTTTATCCATTTTTCTCTTTCCTGGGATATTTAAGGTGGAATGAAGTGGAGGTCCTGGTCAACAGAGCAGCCCTAAACTTTGGGGTGCTTGTGTCTTGCTGATTTTTAATTTTCCCAATTTATACCCCCATGAGTGGAAGTGCCCTATGCTCTCTAAGCTGTGTTTTTCAGATGTTTCAGGACTCACCGGACACTTCTCCAGAGTGGCTCTTGGCAATTTACATCCCGCCCATCAGTGTAGCAAGGCTCCCATTTCTCCATGGCCTGTCCTGCATTTCTGGTTTTGACACATTTTTCAGCATGGCCCTTTTGACCGATGGGAAGCGAGACTTGCTTGTAGCGCTGATTTGCCTTTCCAGGTTGCTTGGTTGGCCAAAAAGGGCGTATGCGTTTTTTCCTGAATATATTCAGGAAAAAACGCATACGCCCTTTTTGGCCAAGGGCATCATTGTCAACGTTTTGCCGCTTCTCATGTGCTTTAAAGGCGATTCGTATCTACCTCCTGAAATCTGTTTCCTGCAATTCTGCCTTGATTTCAAATCCGCTTCTTTGCCTTCCCTCAATATATTTGTGGACGAGAGTTATCATTTATAACTCTGCAGGTTTGTGAATTGCAGTGCCCTGAACCTCCATTTTACAACTCGTTTTTATGGGAGCTGGCCGCAAAATTGCAGAATGGCTTCAGGCCCTGTTCTGGTTCCGGGGGGCAGGCTGAGCCTGTGGTTAATTCTTCTTTCTGATGGGAAAATAGAGTGACCTGTGCCTGTCCCAACACCAAGAGCTAGTCTCTCGTTGGTTCCACGTCTTCCCGTTTATCCTCAGGACAAATTGCAACCTGCATGGAACAGGAGGTTAAAGGTGCTGATGCTCCAAGTAGGGAGCTTGCTAGTAAAGCGGCTGGAATGGCGAACCCGGGCACAAGGAGATGAGAAATGAGGTGCGTTTTAGAAACCTTTCCCCATCACACGGTGTACCATCTTCTGGGTTTCTCATGCATGTTTTCGATGTAGGAAGATGTCCTTGAACCTGGAGATTTGGGACCCATGCGATGGGTACCACGCAGTATTACTTTAAAGGGTCTGCGTTTGCTCACCCAACCTCACCAAACCTCTCAGCCCCAAGAGTGTCCACCCTTATGTCTCATCCAGCTGTGCGTCTAGATATGGTCAATCCAGGTTGCATCACAGCCCCTGAACGCATTGTGTAAGAATTTCTCTCTCTTTCACTGTCTTTGTTTCATGGGTGTTTCAAAGTAATTTATTTTTATAATGGGGTTTAGCTGCTTTTCACTGCTGTGTTTATGCCGCTTTACACCCACTTGACACACTAACAGAGAGATATCAATACATAGGTTTTACGATTATTATTAGTCAGATATATTCTTGTGCGGTGAATAGGGCGTGTTGAGTCCAGTTCTCTGAGCAAGGAGTAGGTCTTGTCTATTACATATGGAGTTTATGGAACGGTATCTGAGCTAATTTGATACCCTTGTTTTATGTATCACCCCACCTCACCTTTCCCGTTAAGCAGCCATAGTGTGTTTTCTGCATGTGTGACTCTGTTCTGTTTTGTAATTCAGTTCAAGTGTAACGGATTTTACATTCCCTCTATCAGTGATACCTTAGGAGAAGTGTCCTTTTCTGTGTGACTTATTTCACTTAGAATCGTCGTACCTAAATCCACTCATCATGCTGCTACTAACCTTACGACATTGATTTCATGGCTGAGTGGTATTCCATTGTACATAAGGACCACAACTTCTTTATCCATTTTTCTCTTTCCTGGGATATTTAAGGTGGAATGAAGTGGAGGTCCTGGTCAACAGAGCAGCCCTAAACTTTGGGGTGCTTGTGTCTTGCTGATTTTTAATTTTCCCAATTTATACCCCCATGAGTGGAAGTGCCCTATGCTCTCTAAGCTGTGTTTTTCAGATGTTTCAGGACTCACCGGACACTTCTCCGGAGTGGCTCTTGGCAATTTACATCCCGCCCATCAGTGTAGCAAGGCTCCCATTTCTCCATGGCCTGTCCTGCATTTCTGGTTTTGACACTTTTTTCAGCATGGCCCTTTTGACCGATGGGAAGCGAGACTTGCTTGTAGCGCTGATTTGCCTTTCCAGGTTGCTTGGTTGGCCAAAAAGGGCGTATGCGTTTTTTCCTGAATATATTCAGGAAAAAACGCATACGCCCTTTTTGGCCAAGGGCATCATTGTCAACGTTTTGCCGCTTTTCATGTGCTTTAAAGGCGATTCGTATCTACCTCCTGAAATCTCTTTCCTGCAATTCTGCCTTGATTTCAAATCCTCTTCTTTGCCTTCCCTCAATATATTTGTGGACGAGAGTTATCATTAATAACTCTGCAGGTTTGTGAATTGCAGTGCCCTGAACCTCCATTTTACAACTCGTTTTTATGGGAGCTGGCCGCAAAATCGCAGAATGGCTTCAGGCCCTGTTCTGGTTCCGGGGGGCAGGCTGAGCCTGTGGTTAATTCTTCTTTCTGATGGGAAAATAGAGTGACCCGTGCCTGTCCCAACACCAAGAGCTAGTCTCTCGTTGGTTCCACGTCTTCCCGTTTATCCTCAGGACAAATTGCAACCTGTATGGAACAGGAGGTTAAAGGTGCTGATGCTCCAAGTAGGGAGCTTGCTAGTAAAGGGGCTGGAATGGCGAACCCGGGCACAAGGAGATGAGAAATGAGGTGCGTTTTAGAAACCTTTCCCCATCACACGGTGTACCATCTTCTGGGTTTCTCATGTATGTTTTTGATGTAGGAAGATGCCCTTGAACCTGGAGATTTGGGACCCATGCGATGGGTACCACGCAGTATTCCTTTAAAGGGTCTGCGTTTGCTCACCCAACCTCACCAAACCTCTCAGCCCCAAGAGTGTCCACCCTTATGTCTCATCCAGCTGTGCGTCTAGATATGGTCAATCCAGGTTGCATCACAGCCCCTGAACGCATTGTGTAAGAATTTCTCTCTCTTTCACTGTCTTTGTTTCATGGGTGTTTCAAAGTAATTTATTTTTATAATGGGGTTTAGCTGCTTTTCACTGCTGTGTTTATGCTGCTTTACACCCACTTGACACAATAACAGAGAGATATCAATACATAGGTTTTACGATTTTTATTAGTCAGATATATTCTTGTGCGGTGAATAGGGCGTGTTGAGTCCAGTTCTCTGAGCAAGGAGTAGGTCTTGTCTATTACATATTGAGTTTATGGAACGGTATCTGAGCTAATTTGATACCCTTGTTTTATGTATCACCCCACCTCACCTTTCCCGTTAAGCAGCCATAGTGTGTTTTCTGCATGTGTGACTCTGTTCTGTTTTGTAATTCAGTTCAAGTGTAACGGTTTTTACATTCCCTCTATCAGTGATACCTTATGAGAAGTGTCCTTTTCTGTGTGACTTATTTCACTTAGAATCGTCGTACCTAAATCCACTCATCATGCTGCTACTAACCTTACGACATTGATTTCATGGCTGAGTGATATTCCATTGTACATAAGGACCACAACTTCTTTATCCATTTTTCTCTTTCCTGGGATATTTAAGGTGGAATGAAGTGGAGGTCCTGGTCAACAGAGCAGCCCTAAACTTTGGGGTGCTTGTGTCTTGCTGATTTTTAATTTTCCCAATTTATACCCCCATGAGTGGAAGTGCCCTATGCTCTCTAAGCTGTGTTTTTCAGATGTTTCAGGACTCACCGGACACTTCTCCGGAGTGGCTCTTGGCAATTTACATCCCGCCCATCAGTGTAGCAAGGCTCCCATTTCTCCATGGCCTGTCCTGCATTTCTGGTTTTGACACTTTTTTCAGCATGGCCCTTTTGACCGATGGGAAGCGAGACTTCTTTGTAGCGCTGATTGGCCTTTCCAGGTTGCTTGGTTGGCCAAAAAGGGCGTATGCGTTTTTTCCTGAATATATTCAGGAAAAAACGCATACGCCCTTTTTGGCCAAGGGCATCATTGTCAACGTTTTGCCGCTTCTCATGTGCTTTAAAGGCGATTCGTATCTACCTCCTGAAATCTGTTTCCTGCAATTCTGCCTTGATTTCAAATCCGCTTCTTTGCCTTCCCTCAATATATTTGTGGACGAGAGTTATCATTTATAACTCTGCAGGTTTGTGAATTGCAGTGCCCTGAACCTCCATTTTACAACTCGTTTTTATGGGAGCTGGCCGCAAAATTGCAGAATGGCTTCAGGCCCTGTTCTGGTTCCGGGGGGCAGGCTGAGCCTGTGGTTAATTCTTCTTTCTGATGGGAAAATAGAGTGACCTGTGCCTGTCCCAACACCAAGAGCTAGTCTCTCGTTGGTTCCACGTCTTCCCGTTTATCCTCAGGACAAATTGCAACCTGCATGGAACAGGAGGTTAAAGGTGCTGATGCTCCAAGTAGGGAGCTTGCTAGTAAAGCGGCTGGAATGGCGAACCCGGGCACAAGGAGATGAGAAATGAGGTGCGTTTTAGAAACCTTTCCCCATCACACGGTGTACCATCTTCTGGGTTTCTCATGCATGTTTTCGATGTAGGAAGATGTCCTTGAACCTGGAGATTTGGGACCCATGCGATGGGTACCACGCAGTATTACTTTAAAGGGTCTGCGTTTGCTCACCCAACCTCACCAAACCTCTCAGCCCCAAGAGTGTCCACCCTTATGTCTCATCCAGCTGTGCGTCTAGATATGGTCAATCCAGGTTGCATCACAGCCCCTGAACGCATTGTGTAAGAATTTCTCTCTCTTTCACTGTCTTTGTTTCATGGGTGTTTCAAAGTAATTTATTTTTATAATGGGGTTTAGCTGCTTTTCACTGCTGTGTTTATGCCGCTTTACACCCACTTGACACACTAACAGAGAGATATCAATACATAGGTTTTACGATTATTATTAGTCAGATATATTCTAGTGTGGTGAATAGGGCGTGTTGAGTCCAGTTCTCTGAGCAAGGAGTAGGTCTTGTCTATTACATATTGGGTTTATGGAACGGTATCTGAGCTAATTTGATACCCTTGTTTTATGTATCACCCCACCTCACCTTTCCCGTTAAGCAGCCATAGTGTGTTTTCTGCATGTGTGACTCTGTTCTGTTTTGTAATTCAGTTCAAGTGTAACGGTTTTTACATTCCCTCTATCAGTGATACCTTAGGAGAAGTGTCCTTTTCTGTGTGACTTATTTCACTTAGAATCGTCGTACCTAAATCCACTCATCATGCTGCTACTAACCTTACGACATTGATTTCATGGCTGAGTGATATTCCATTGTACATAAGGACCACAACTTCTTTATCCATTTTTCTCTTTCCTGGGATATTTAAGGTGGAATGAAGTGGAGGTCCTGGTCAACAGAGCAGCCCTAAACTTTGGGGTGCTTGTGTCTTGCTGATTTTTAATTTTCCCAATTTATACCCCCATGAGTGGAAGTGCCCTATGCTCTCTAAGCTGTGTTTTTCAGATGTTTCAGGACTCACCGGACACTTCTCCGGAGTGGCTCTTGGCAATTTACATCCCGCCCATCAGTGTAGCAAGGCTCCCATTTCTCCATGGCCTGTCCTGCATTTCTGGTTTTGACACTTTTTTCAGCATGGCCCTTTTGACCGATGGGAAGCGAGACTTCTTTGTAGCGCTGATTGGCCTTTCCAGGTTGCTTGGTTGGCCAAAAAGGGCGTATGCGTTTTTTCCTGAATATATTCAGGAAAAAACGCATACGCCCTTTTTGGCCAAGGGCATCATTGTCAACGTTTTGCCGATTCTCATGTGCTTTAAAGGCGATTCGTATCTACCTCCTGAAATCTGTTTCCTGCAATTCTGCCTTGATTTCAAATCCTCTTCTTTGCCTTCCCTCAATATATTTGTGGACGAGAGTTATCATTAATAACTCTGCAGGTTTGTGAATTGCAGTGCCCTGAACCTCCATTTTACAACTCGTTTTTATGGGAGCTGGCCGCCAAATCGCAGAATGGCTTCAGGCCCTGTTCTGGTTCCGGGGGGCAGGCTGAGCCTGTGGTTAATTCTTCTTTCTGATGGGAAAATAGAGTGACCTGTGCCTGTCCCAACACCAAGAGCTAGTCTCTCGTTGGTTCCACGTCTTCCCGTTTATCCTCAGGACAAATTGCAACCTGTATGGAACAGGAGGTTAAAGGTGCTGATGCTCCAAGTAGGGAGCTTGCTAGTAAAGGGGCTGGAATGGCGAACCCGGGCACAAGGAGATGAGAAATGAGGTGCGTTTTAGAAACCTTTCCCCATCACACAGTGTACCATCTTCTGGGTTTCTCATGTATGTTTTTGATGTAGGAAGATGCCCTTGAACCTGGAGATTTGGGACCCATGCGATGGGTACCACGCAGTATTCCTTTAAAGGGTCTGCGTTTGCTCACCCAACCTCACCAAACCTCTCAGCCCCAAGAGTGTCCACCCTTATGTCTCATCCAGCTGTGCGTCTAGATATGGTCAATCCAGGTTGCATCACAGCCCCTGAACGCATTGTGTAAGAATTTCTCTCTCTTTCACTGTCTTTGTTTCATGGGTGTTTCAAAGTAATTTATTTTTATAATGGGGTTTAGCTGCTTTTCACTGCTGTGTTTATGCCGCTTTACACCCACTTGACACACTAACAGAGAGATATCAATACATAGGTTTTACGATTATTATTAGTCAGATATATTCTTGTGCGGTGAATAGGGCGTGTTGAGTCCAGTTCTCTGAGCAAGGAGTAGGTCTTGTCTATTACATATGGAGTTTATGGAACGGTATCTGAGCTAATTTGATACCCTTGTTTTATGTATCACCCCACCTCACCTTTCCCGTTAAGCAGCCATAGTGTGTTTTCTGCATGTGTGACTCTGTTCTGTTTTGTAATTCAGTTCAAGTGTAACGGATTTTACATTCCCTCTATCAGTGATACCTTAGGAGAAGTGTCCTTTTCTGTGTGACTTATTTCACTTAGAATCGTCGTACCTAAATCCACTCATCATGCTGCTACTAACCTTACGACATTGATTTCATGGCTGAGTGGTATTCCATTGTACATAAGGACCACAACTTCTTTATCCATTTTTCTCTTTCCTGGGATATTTAAGGTGGAATGAAGTGGAGGTCCTGGTCAACAGAGCAGCCCTAAACTTTGGGGTGCTTGTGTCTTGCTGATTTTTAATTTTCCCAATTTATACCCCCATGAGTGGAAGTGCCCTATGCTCTCTAAGCTGTGTTTTTCAGATGTTTCAGGACTCACCGGACACTTCTCCAGAGTGGCTCTTGGCAATTTACATCCCGCCCATCAGTGTAGCAAGGCTCCCATTTCTCCATGGCCTGTCCTGCATTTCTGGTTTTGACACTTTTTTCAGCATGGCCCTTTTGACCGATGGGAAGCGAGACTTGCTTGTAGCGCTGATTTGCCTTTCCAGGTTGCTTGGTTGGCCAAAAAGGGCGTATGCGTTTTTTCCTGAATATATTCAGGAAAAAACGCATACGCCCTTTTTGGCCAAGGGCATCATTGTCAACGTTTTGCCGCTTTTCATGTGCTTTAAAGGCGATTCGTATCTACCTCCTGAAATCTCTTTCCTGCAATTCTGCCTTGATTTCAAATCCTCTTCTTTGCCTTCCCTCAATATATTTGTGGACGAGAGTTATCATTTATAACTCTGCAGGTTTGTGAATTGCAGTGCCCTGAACCTCCATTTTACAACTCGTTTTTATGGGAGCTGGCCGCAAAATCGCAGAATGGCTTCAGGCCCTGTTCTGGTTCCGGGGGGCAGGCTGAGCCTGTGGTTAATTCTTCTTTCTGATGGGAAAATAGAGTGACCTGTGCCTGTCCCAACACCAAGAGCTAGTCTCTCGTTGGTTCCACGTCTTCCCGTTTATCCTCAGGACAAATTGCAACCTGCATGGAACAGGAGGTTAAAGGTGCTGATGCTCCAAGTAGGGAGCTTGCTAGTAAAGCGGCTGGAATGGCGAACCCGGGCACAAGGAGATGAGAAATGAGGTGCGTTTTAGAAACCTTTCCCCATCACACGGTGTACCATCTTCTGGGTTTCTCATGCATGTTTTCGATGTAGGAAGATGTCCTTGAACCTGGAGATTTGGGACCCATGCGATGGGTACCACGCAGTATTACTTTAAAGGGTCTGCGTTTGCTCACCCAACCTCACCAAACCTCTCAGCCCCAAGAGTGTCCACCCTTATGTCTCATCCAGCTGTGCGTCTAGATATGGTCAATCCAGGTTGCATCACAGCCCCTGAACGCATTGTGTAAGAATTTCTCTCTCTTTCACTGTCTTTGTTTCATGGGTGTTTCAAAGTAATTTATTTTTATAATGGGGTTTAGCTGCTTTTCACTGCTGTGTTTATGCCGCTTTACACCCACTTGACACACTAACAGAGAGATATCAATACATAGGTTTTACGATTATTATTAGTCAGATATATTCTTGTGCGGTGAATAGGGCGTGTTGAGTCCAGTTCTCTGAGCAAGGAGTAGGTCTTGTCTATTACATATGGAGTTTATGGAACGGTATCTGAGCTAATTTGATACCCTTGTTTTATGTATCACCCCACCTCACCTTTCCCGTTAAGCAGCCATAGTGTGTTTTCTGCATGTGTGACTCTGTTCTGTTTTGTAATTCAGTTCAAGTGTAACGGATTTTACATTCCCTCTATCAGTGATACCTTAGGAGAAGTGTCCTTTTCTGTGTGACTTATTTCACTTAGAATCGTCGTACCTAAATCCACTCATCATGCTGCTACTAACCTTACGACATTGATTTCATGGCTGAGTGGTATTCCATTGTACATAAGGACCACAACTTCTTTATCCATTTTTCTCTTTCCTGGGATATTTAAGGTGGAATGAAGTGGAGGTCCTGGTCAACAGAGCAGCCCTAAACTTTGGGGTGCTTGTGTCTTGCTGATTTTTAATTTTCCCAATTTATACCCCCATGAGTGGAAGTGCCCTATGCTCTCTAAGCTGTGTTTTTCAGATGTTTCAGGACTCACCGGACACTTCTCCAGAGTGGCTCTTGGCAATTTACATCCCGCCCATCAGTGTAGCAAGGCTCCCATTTCTCCATGGCCTGTCCTGCATTTCTGGTTTTGACACTTTTTTCAGCATGGCCCTTTTGACCGATGGGAAGCGAGACTTGCTTGTAGCGCTGATTTGCCTTTCCAGGTTGCTTGGTTGGCCAAAAAGGGCGTATGCGTTTTTTCCTGAATATATTCAGGAAAAAACGCATACGCCCTTTTTGGCCAAGGGCATCATTGTCAACGTTTTGCCGCTTTTCATGTGCTTTAAAGGCGATTCGTATCTACCTCCTGAAATCTCTTTCCTGCAATTCTGCCTTGATTTCAAATCCTCTTCTTTGCCTTCCCTCAATATATTTGTGGACGAGAGTTATCATTTATAACTCTGCAGGTTTGTGAATTGCAGTGCCCTGAACCTCCATTTTACAACTCGTTTTTATGGGAGCTGGCCGCAAAATCGCAGAATGGCTTCAGGCCCTGTTCTGGTTCCGGGGGGCAGGCTGAGCCTGTGGTTAATTCTTCTTTCTGATGGGAAAATAGAGTGACCCGTGCCTGTCCCAACACCAAGAGCTAGTCTCTCGTTGGTTCCACGTCTTCCCGTTTATCCTCAGGACAAATTGCAACCTGTATGGAACAGGAGGTTAAAGGTGCTGATGCTCCAAGTAGGGAGCTTGCTAGTAAAGCGGCTGGAATGGCGAACCCGGGCACAAGGAGATGAGAAATGAGGTGCGTTTTAGAAACCTTTCCCCATCACACGGTGTACCATCTTCTGGGTTTCTCATGTATGTTTTTGATGTAGGAAGATGCCCTTGAACCTGGAGATTTGGGACCCATGCGATGGGTACCACGCAGTATTCCTTTAAAGGGTCTGCGTTTGCTCACCCAACCTCACCAAACCTCTCAGCCCCAAGAGTGTCCACCCTTATGTCTCATCCAGCTGTGCGTCTAGATATGGTCAATCCAGGTTGCATCACAGCCCCTGAACGCATTGTGTAAGAATTTCTCTCTCTTTCACTGTCTTTGTTTCATGGGTGTTTCAAAGTAATTTATTTTTATAATGGGGTTTAGCTGCTTTTCACTGCTGTGTTTATGCTGCTTTACACCCACTTGACACAATAACAGAGAGATATCAATACATAGGTTTTACGATTTTTATTAGTCAGATATATTCTTGTGCGGTGAATAGGGCGTGTTGAGTCCAGTTCTCTGAGCAAGGAGTAGGTCTTGTCTATTACATATTGAGTTTATGGAACGGTATCTGAGCTAATTTGATACCCTTGTTTTATGTATCACCCCACCTCACCTTTCCCGTTAAGCAGCCATAGTGTGTTTTCTGCATGTGTGACTCTGTTCTGTTTTGTAATTCAGTTCAAGTGTAACGGTTTTTACATTCCCTCTATCAGTGATACCTTATGAGAAGTGTCCTTTTCTGTGTGACTTATTTCACTTAGAATCGTCGTACCTAAATCCACTCATCATGCTGCTACTAACCTTACGACATTGATTTCATGGCTGAGTGATATTCCATTGTACATAAGGACCACAACTTCTTTATCCATTTTTCTCTTTCCTGGGATATTTAAGGTGGAATGAAGTGGAGGTCCTGGTCAACAGAGCAGCCCTAAACTTTGGGGTGCTTGTGTCTTGCTGATTTTTAATTTTCCCAATTTATACCCCCATGAGTGGAAGTGCCCTATGCTCTCTAAGCTGTGTTTTTCAGATGTTTCAGGACTCACCGGACACTTCTCCGGAGTGGCTCTTGGCAATTTACATCCCGCCCATCAGTGTAGCAAGGCTCCCATTTCTCCATGGCCTGTCCTGCATTTCTGGTTTTGACACTTTTTTCAGCATGGCCCTTTTGACCGATGGGAAGCGAGAATTCTTTGTAGCGCTGATTGGCCTTTCCAGGTTGCTTGGTTGGCCAAAAAGGGCGTATGCGTTTTTTCCTGAATATATTCAGGAAAAAACGCATACGCCCTTTTTGGCCAAGGGCATCATTGTCAACGTTTTGCCGCTTTTCATGTGCTTTAAAGGCGATTCGTATCTACCTCCTGAAATCTCTTTCCTGCAATTCTGCCTTGATTTCAAATCCTCTTCTTTGCCTTCCCTCAATATATTTGTGGACGAGAGTTATCATTTATAACTCTGCAGGTTTGTGAATTGCAGTGCCCTGAACCTCCATTTTACAACTCGTTTTTATGGGAGCTGGCCGCAAAATCGCAGAATGGCTTCAGGCCCTGTTCTGGTTCCGGGGGGCAGGCTGAGCCTGTGGTTAATTCTTCTTTCTGATGGGAAAATAGAGTGACCCGTGCCTGTCCCAACACCAAGAGCTAGTCTCTCGTTGGTTCCACGTCTTCCCGTTTATCCTCAGGACAAATTGCAACCTGTATGGAACAGGAGGTTAAAGGTGCTGATGCTCCAAGTAGGGAGCTTGCTAGTAAAGTGGCTGGAATGGCGAACCCGGGCACAAGGAGATGAGAAATGAGGTGCGTTTTAGAAACCTTTCCCCATCACACGGTGTACCATCTTCTGGGTTTCTCATGCATGTTTTTGATGTAGGAAGATGCCCTTGAACCTGGAGATTTGGGACCCATGCGATGGGTACGACGCAGTATTCCTTTAAAGGGTCTGCGTTTGCTCACCCAACCTCACCAAACCTCTCAGCCCCAAGAGTGTCCACCCTTATGTCTCATCCAGCTGTGCGTCTAGATATGGTCAATCCAGGTTGCATCACAGCCCCTGAACGCATTGTGTAAGAATTTCTCTCTCTTTCACTGTCTTTGTTTCATGGGTGTTTCAAAGTAATTTATTTTTATAATGGGGTTTAGCTGCTTTTCACTGCTGTGTTTATGCTGCTTTACACCCACTTGACACAATAACAGAGAGATATCAATACATAGGTTTTACGATTTTTATTAGTCAGATATATTCTTGTGCGGTGAATAGGGCGTGTTGAGTCCAGTTCTCTGAGCAAGGAGTAGGTCTTGTCTATTACATATTGAGTTTATGGAACGGTATCTGAGCTAATTTGATACCCTTGTTTTATGTATCACCCCACCTCACCTTTCCCGTTAAGCAGCCATAGTGTGTTTTCTGCATGTGTGACTCTGTTCTGTTTTGTAATTCAGTTCAAGTGTAACGGTTTTTACATTCCCTCTATCAGTGATACCTTATGAGAAGTGTCCTTTTCTGTGTGACTTATTTCACTTAGAATCGTCGTACCTAAATCCACTCATCATGCTGCTACTAACCTTACGACATTGATTTCATGGCTGAGTGATATTCCATTGTACATAAGGACCACAACTTCTTTATCCATTTTTCTCTTTCCTGGGATATTTAAGGTGGAATGAAGTGGAGGTCCTGGTCAACAGAGCAGCCCTAAACTTTGGGGTGCTTGTGTCTTGCTGATTTTTAATTTTCCCAATTTATACCCCCATGAGTGGAAGTGCCCTATGCTCTCTAAGCTGTGTTTTTCAGATGTTTCAGGACTCACCGGACAGTTCTCCGGAGTGGCTCTTGGCAATTTACATCCCGCCCATCAGTGTAGCAAGGCTCCCATTTCTCCATGGCCTGTCCTGCATTTCTGGTTTTGACACTTTTTTCAGCATGGCCCTTTTGACCGATGGGAAGCGAGACTTCTTTGTAGCGCTGATTTGCCTTTCCAGGTGGCTTGGTTGGCCAAAAAGGGCGTATGCGTTTTTTCCTGAATATATTCAGGAAAAAACGCATACGCCCTTTTTGGCCAAGGGCATCATTGTCAACGTTTTGCCGCTTCTCATGTGCTTTAAAGGCGATTCGTATCTACCTCCTGAAATCTGTTTCCTGCAATTCTGCCTTGATTTCAAATCCGCTTCTTTGCCTTCCCTCAATATATTTGTGGACGAGAGTTATCATTTATAACTCTGCAGGTTTGTGAATTGCAGTGCCCTGAACCTCCATTTTACAACTCGTTTTTATGGGAGCTGGCCGCAAAATTGCAGAATGGCTTCAGGCCCTGTTCTGGTTCCGGGGGGCAGGCTGAGCCTGTGGTTAATTCTTCTTTCTGATGGGAAAATAGAGTGACCTGTGCCTGTCCCAACACCAAGAGCTAGTCTCTCGTTGGTTCCACGTCTTCCCGTTTATCCTCAGGACAAATTGCAACCTGCATGGAACAGGAGGTTAAAGGTGCTGATGCTCCAAGTAGGGAGCTTGCTAGTAAAGCGGCTGGAATGGCGAACCCGGGCACAAGGAGATGAGAAATGAGGTGCGTTTTAGAAACCTTTCCCCATCACACGGTGTACCATCTTCTGGGTTTCTCATGCATGTTTTCGATGTAGGAAGATGTCCTTGAACCTGGAGATTTGGGACCCATGCGATGGGTACCACGCAGTATTACTTTAAAGGGTCTGCGTTTGCTCACCCAACCTCACCAAACCTCTCAGCCCCAAGAGTGTCCACCCTTATGTCTCATCCAGCTGTGCGTCTAGATATGGTCAATCCAGGTTGCATCACAGCCCCTGAACGCATTGTGTAAGAATTTCTCTCTCTTTCACTGTCTTTGTTTCATGGGTGTTTCAAAGTAATTTATTTTTATAATGGGGTTTAGCTGCTTTTCACTGCTGTGTTTATGCCGCTTTACACCCACTTGACACACTAACAGAGAGATATCAATACATAGGTTTTACGATTATTATTAGTCAGATATATTCTTGTGCGGTGAATAGGGCGTGTTGAGTCCAGTTCTCTGAGCAAGGAGTAGGTCTTGTCTATTACATATGGAGTTTATGGAACGGTATCTGAGCTAATTTGATACCCTTGTTTTATGTATCACCCCACCTCACCTTTCCCGTTAAGCAGCCATAGTGTGTTTTCTGCATGTGTGACTCTGTTCTGTTTTGTAATTCAGTTCAAGTGTAACGGATTTTACATTCCCTCTATCAGTGATACCTTAGGAGAAGTGTCCTTTTCTGTGTGACTTATTTCACTTAGAATCGTCGTACCTAAATCCACTCATCATGCTGCTACTAACCTTACGACATTGATTTCATGGCTGAGTGGTATTCCATTGTACATAAGGACCACAACTTCTTTATCCATTTTTCTCTTTCCTGGGATATTTAAGGTGGAATGAAGTGGAGGTCCTGGTCAAGAGAGCAGCCCTAAACTTTGGGGTGCTTGTGTCTTGCTGATTTTTAATTTTCCCAATTTATACCCCCATGAGTGGAAGTGCCCTATGCTCTCTAAGCTGTGTTTTTCAGATGTTTCAGGACTCACCGGACACTTCTCCAGAGTGGCTCTTGGCAATTTACATCCCGCCCATCAGTGTAGCAAGGCTCCCATTTCTCCATGGCCTGTCCTGCATTTCTGGTTTTGACACTTTTTTCAGCATGGCCCTTTTGACCGATGGGAAGCGAGACTTCTTTGTAGCGCTGATTGGCCTTTCCAGGTTGCTTGGTTGGCCAAAAAGGGCGTATGCGTTTTTTCCTGAATATATTCAGGAAAAAACGCATACGCCCTTTTTGGCCAAGGGCATCATTGTCAACGTTTTGCCGCTTTTCATGTGCTTTAAAGGCGATTCGTATCTACCTCCTGAAATCTCTTTCCTGCAATTCTGCCTTGATTTCAAATCCTCTTCTTTGCCTTCCCTCAATATATTTGTGGACGAGAGTTATCATTTATAACTCTGCAGGTTTGTGAATTGCAGTGCCCTGAACCTCCATTTTACAACTCGTTTTTATGGGAGCTGGCCGCAAAATCGCAGAATGGCTTCAGGCCCTGTTCTGGTTCCGGGGGGCAGGCTGAGCCTGTGGTTAATTCTTCTTTCTGATGGGAAAATAGAGTGACCCGTGCCTGTCCCAACACCAAGAGCTAGTCTCTCGTTGGTTCCACGTCTTCCCGTTTATCCTCAGGACAAATTGCAACCTGTATGGAACAGGAGGTTAAAGGTGCTGATGCTCCAAGTAGGGAGCTTGCTAGTAAAGCGGCTGGAATGGCGAACCCGGGCACAAGGAGATGAGAAATGAGGTGCGTTTTAGAAACCTTTCCCCATCACACGGTGTACCATCTTCTGGGTTTCTCATGTATGTTTTTGATGTAGGAAGATGCCCTTGAACCTGGAGATTTGGGACCCATGCGATGGGTACCACGCAGTATTCCTTTAAAGGGTCTGCGTTTGCTCACCCAACCTCACCAAACCTCTCAGCCCCAAGAGTGTCCACCCTTATGTCTCATCCAGCTGTGCGTCTAGATATGGTCAATCCAGGTTGCATCACAGCCCCTGAACGCATTGTGTAAGAATTTCTCTCTCTTTCACTGTCTTTGTTTCATGGGTGTTTCAAAGTAATTTATTTTTATAATGGGGTTTAGCTGCTTTTCACTGCTGTGTTTATGCTGCTTTACACCCACTTGACACAATAACAGAGAGATATCAATACATAGGTTTTACGATTTTTATTAGTCAGATATATTCTTGTGCGGTGAATAGGGCGTGTTGAGTCCAGTTCTCTGAGCAAGGAGTAGGTCTTGTCTATTACATATTGAGTTTATGGAACGGTATCTGAGCTAATTTGATACCCTTGTTTTATGTATCACCCCACCTCACCTTTCCCGTTAAGCAGCCATAGTGTGTTTTCTGCATGTGTGACTCTGTTCTGTTTTGTAATTCAGTTCAAGTGTAACGGTTTTTACATTCCCTCTATCAGTGATACCTTATGAGAAGTGTCCTTTTCTGTGTGACTTATTTCACTTAGAATCGTCGTACCTAAATCCACTCATCATGCTGCTACTAACCTTACGACATTGATTTCATGGCTGAGTGATATTCCATTGTACATAAGGACCACAACTTCTTTATCCATTTTTCTCTTTCCTGGGATATTTAAGGTGGAATGAAGTGGAGGTCCTGGTCAACAGAGCAGCCCTAAACTTTGGGGTGCTTGTGTCTTGCTGATTTTTAATTTTCCCAATTTATACCCCCATGAGTGGAAGTGCCCTATGCTCTCTAAGCTGTGTTTTTCAGATGTTTCAGGACTCACCGGACACTTCTCCGGAGTGGCTCTTGGCAATTTACATCCCGCCCATCAGTGTAGCAAGGCTCCCATTTCTCCATGGCCTGTCCTGCATTTCTGGTTTTGACACTTTTTTCAGCATGGCCCTTTTGACCGATGGGAAGCGAGACTTCTTTGTAGCGCTGATTGGCCTTTCCAGGTTGCTTGGTTGGCCAAAAAGGGCGTATGCGTTTTTTCCTGAATATATTCAGGAAAAAACGCATACGCCCTTTTTGGCCAAGGGCATCATTGTCAACGTTTTGCCGATTCTCATGTGCTTTAAAGGCGATTCGTATCTACCTCCTGAAATCTGTTTCCTGCAATTCTGCCTTGATTTCAAATCCGCTTCTTTGCCTTCCCTCAATATATTTGTGGACGAGAGTTATCATTTATAACTCTGCAGGTTTGTGAATTGCAGTGCCCTGAACCTCCATTTTACAACTCGTTTTTATGGGAGCTGGCCGCAAAATTGCAGAATGGCTTCAGGCCCTGTTCTGGTTCCGGGGGGCAGGCTGAGCCTGTGGTTAATTCTACTTTCTGATGGGAAAATAGAGTGACCTGTGCCTGTCCCAACACCAAGAGCTAGTCTCTCGTTGGTTCCACGTCTTCCCGTTTATCCTCAGGACAAATTGCAACCTGCATGGAACAGGAGGTTAAAGGTGCTGATGCTCCAAGTAGGGAGCTTGCTAGTAAAGCGGCTGGAATGGCGAACCCGGGCACAAGGAGATGAGAAATGAGGTGCGTTTTAGAAACCTTTCCCCATCACACGGTGTACCATCTTCTGGGTTTCTCATGCATGTTTTCGATGTAGGAAGATGTCCTTGAACCTGGAGATTTGGGACCCATGCGATGGGTACCACGCAGTATTACTTTAAAGGGTCTGCGTTTGCTCACCCAACCTCACCAAACCTCTCAGCCCCAAGAGTGTCCACCCTTATGTCTCATCCAGCTGTGCGTCTAGATATGGTCAATCCAGGTTGCATCACAGCCCCTGAACGCATTGTGTAAGAATTTCTCTCTCTTTCACTGTCTTTGTTTCATGGGTGTTTCAAAGTAATTTATTTTTATAATGGGGTTTAGCTGCTTTTCACTGCTGTGTTTATGCCGCTTTACACCCACTTGACACAATAACAGAGAGATATCAATACATAGGTTTTACGATTATTATTAGTCAGATATATTCTTGTGCGGTGAATAGGGCGTGTTGAGTCCAGTTCTCTGAGCAAGGAGTAGGTCTTGTCTATTACATATTGGGTTTATGGAACGGTATCTGAGCTAATTTGATACCCTTGTTTTATGTATCACCCCACCTCACCTTTCCCGTTAAGCAGCCATAGTGTGTTTTCTGCATGTGTGACTCTGTTCTGTTTTGTAATTCAGTTCAAGTGTAACGGTTTTTACATTCCCTCTATCAGTGATACCTTAGGAGAAGTGTCCTTTTCTGTGTGACTTATTTCACTTAGAATCGTCGTACCTAAATCCACTCATCATGCTGCTACTAACCTTACGACATTGATTTCATGGCTGAGTGATATTCCATTGTACATAAGGACCACAACTTCTTTATCCATTTTTCTCTTTCCTGGGATATTTAAGGTGGAATGAAGTGGAGGTCCTGGTCAACAGAGCAGCCCTAAACTTTGGGGTGCTTGTGTCTTGCTGATTTTTAATTTTCCCAATTTATACCCCCATGAGTGGAAGTGCCCTATGCTCTCTAAGCTGTGTTTTTCAGATGTTTCAGGACTCACCGGACACTTCTCCGGAGTGGCTCTTGGCAATTTACATCCCGCCCATCAGTGTAGCAAGGCTCCCATTTCTCCATGGCCTGTCCTGCATTTCTGGTTTTGACACTTTTTTCAGCATGGCCCTTTTGACCGATGGGAAGCGAGACTTCTTTGTAGCGCTGATTGGCCTTTCCAGGTTGCTTGGTTGGCCAAAAAGGGCGTATGCGTTTTTTCCTGAATATATTCAGGAAAAAACGCATACGCCCTTTTTGGCCAAGGGCATCATTGTCAACGTTTTGCCGATTCTCATGTGCTTTAAAGGCGATTCGTATCTACCTCCTGAAATCTGTTTCCTGCAATTCTGCCTTGATTTCAAATCCTCTTCTTTGCCTTCCCTCAATATATTTGTGGACGAGAGTTATCATTAATAACTCTGCAGGTTTGTGAATTGCAGTGCCCTGAACCTCCATTTTACAACTCGTTTTTATGGGAGCTGGCCGCCAAATCGCAGAATGGCTTCAGGCCCTGTTCTGGTTCCGGGGGGCAGGCTGAGCCTGTGGTTAATTCTTCTTTCTGATGGGAAAATAGAGTGACCTGTGCCTGTCCCAACACCAAGAGCTAGTCTCTCGTTGGTTCCACGTCTTCCCGTTTATCCTCAGGACAAATTGCAACCTGTATGGAACAGGAGGTTAAAGGTGCTGATGCTCCAAGTAGGGAGCTTGCTAGTAAAGGGGCTGGAATGGCGAACCCGGGCACAAGGAGATGAGAAATGAGGTGCGTTTTAGAAACCTTTCCCCATCACACGGTGTACCATCTTCTGGGTTTCTCATGTATGTTTTTGATGTAGGAAGATGCCCTTGAACCTGGAGATTTGGGACCCATGCGATGGGTACCACGCAGTATTCCTTTAAAGGGTCTGCGTTTGCTCACCCAACCTCACCAAACCTCTCAGCCCCAAGAGTGTCCACCCTTATGTCTCATCCAGCTGTGCGTCTAGATATGGTCAATCCAGGTTGCATCACAGCCCCTGAACGCATTGTGTAAGAATTTCTCTCTCTTTCACTGTCTTTGTTTCATGGGTGTTTCAAAGTAATTTATTTTTATAATGGGGTTTAGCTGCTTTTCACTGCTGTGTTTATGCCGCTTTACACCCACTTGACACACTAACAGAGAGATATCAATACATAGGTTTTACGATTATTATTAGTCAGATATATTCTTGTGCGGTGAATAGGGCGTGTTGAGTCCAGTTCTCTGAGCAAGGAGTAGGTCTTGTCTATTACATATGGAGTTTATGGAACGGTATCTGAGCTAATTTGATACCCTTGTTTTATGTATCACCCCACCTCACCTTTCCCGTTAAGCAGCCATAGTGTGTTTTCTGCATGTGTGACTCTGTTCTGTTTTGTAATTCAGTTCAAGTGTAACGGATTTTACATTCCCTCTATCAGTGATACCTTAGGAGAAGTGTCCTTTTCTGTGTGACTTATTTCACTTAGAATCGTCGTACCTAAATCCACTCATCATGCTGCTACTAACCTTACGACATTGATTTCATGGCTGAGTGGTATTCCATTGTACATAAGGACCACAACTTCTTTATCCATTTTTCTCTTTCCTGGGATATTTAAGGTGGAATGAAGTGGAGGTCCTGGTCAACAGAGCAGCCCTAAACTTTGGGGTGCTTGTGTCTTGCTGATTTTTAATTTTCCCAATTTATACCCCCATGAGTGGAAGTGCCCTATGCTCTCTAAGCTGTGTTTTTCAGATGTTTCAGGACTCACCGGACACTTCTCCAGAGTGGCTCTTGGCAATTTACATCCCGCCCATCAGTGTAGCAAGGCTCCCATTTCTCCATGGCCTGTCCTGCATTTCTGGTTTTGACACTTTTTTCAGCATGGCCCTTTTGACCGATGGGAAGCGAGACTTGCTTGTAGCGCTGATTTGCCTTTCCAGGTTGCTTGGTTGGCCAAAAAGGGCGTATGCGTTTTTTCCTGAATATATTCAGGAAAAAACGCATACGCCCTTTTTGGCCAAGGGCATCATTGTCAACGTTTTGCCGCTTTTCATGTGCTTTAAAGGCGATTCGTATCTACCTCCTGAAATCTCTTTCCTGCAATTCTGCCTTGATTTCAAATCCTCTTCTTTGCCTTCCCTCAATATATTTGTGGACGAGAGTTATCATTTATAACTCTGCAGGTTTGTGAATTGCAGTGCCCTGAACCTCCATTTTACAACTCGTTTTTATGGGAGCTGGCCGCAAAATCGCAGAATGGCTTCAGGCCCTGTTCTGGTTCCGGGGGGCAGGCTGAGCCTGTGGTTAATTCTTCTTTCTGATGGGAAAATAGAGTGACCCGTGCCTGTCCCAACACCAAGAGCTAGTCTCTCGTTGGTTCCACGTCTTCCCGTTTATCCTCAGGACAAATTGCAACCTGTATGGAACAGGAGGTTAAAGGTGCTGATGCTCCAAGTAGGGAGCTTGCTAGTAAAGTGGCTGGAATGGCGAACCCGGGCACAAGGAGATGAGAAATGAGGTGCGTTTTAGAAACCTTTCCCCATCACACGGTGTACCATCTTCTGGGTTTCTCATGCATGTTTTTGATGTAGGAAGATGCCCTTGAACCTGGAGATTTGGGACCCATGCGATGGGTACGACGCAGTATTCCTTTAAAGGGTCTGCGTTTGCTCACCCAACCTCACCAAACCTCTCAGCCCCAAGAGTGTCCACCCTTATGTCTCATCCAGCTGTGCGTCTAGATATGGTCAATCCAGGTTGCATCACAGCCCCTGAACGCATTGTGTAAGAATTTCTCTCTCTTTCACTGTCTTTGTTTCATGGGTGTTTCAAAGTAATTTATTTTTATAATGGGGTTTAGCTGCTTTTCACTGCTGTGTTTATGCTGCTTTACACCCACTTGACACAATAACAGAGAGATATCAATACATAGGTTTTACGATTTTTATTAGTCAGATATATTCTTGTGCGGTGAATAGGGCGTGTTGAGTCCAGTTCTCTGAGCAAGGAGTAGGTCTTGTCTATTACATATTGAGTTTATGGAACGGTATCTGAGCTAATTTGATACCCTTGTTTTATGTATCACCCCACCTCACCTTTCCCGTTAAGCAGCCATAGTGTGTTTTCTGCATGTGTGACTCTGTTCTGTTTTGTAATTCAGTTCAAGTGTAACGGTTTTTACATTCCCTCTATCAGTGATACCTTATGAGAAGTGTCCTTTTCTGTGTGACTTATTTCACTTAGAATCGTCGTACCTAAATCCACTCATCATGCTGCTACTAACCTTACGACATTGATTTCATGGCTGAGTGATATTCCATTGTACATAAGGACCACAACTTCTTTATCCATTTTTCTCTTTCCTGGGATATTTAAGGTGGAATGAAGTGGAGGTCCTGGTCAACAGAGCAGCCCTAAACTTTGGGGTGCTTGTGTCTTGCTGATTTTTAATTTTCCCAATTTATACCCCCATGAGTGGAAGTGCCCTATGCTCTCTAAGCTGTGTTTTTCAGATGTTTCAGGACTCACCGGACAGTTCTCCGGAGTGGCTCTTGGCAATTTACATCCCGCCCATCAGTGTAGCAAGGCTCCCATTTCTCCATGGCCTGTCCTGCATTTCTGGTTTTGACACTTTTTTCAGCATGGCCCTTTTGACCGATGGGAAGCGAGACTTCTTTGTAGCGCTGATTTGCCTTTCCAGGTTGCTTGGTTGGCCAAAAAGGGCGTATGCGTTTTTTCCTGAATATATTCAGGAAAAAACGCATACGCCCTTTTTGGCCAAGGGCATCATTGTCAACGTTTTGCCGCTTCTCATGTGCTTTAAAGGCGATTCGTATCTACCTCCTGAAATCTGTTTCCTGCAATTCTGCCTTGATTTCAAATCCGCTTCTTTGCCTTCCCTCAATATATTTGTGGACGAGAGTTATCATTTATAACTCTGCAGGTTTGTGAATTGCAGTGCCCTGAACCTCCATTTTACAACTCGTTTTTATGGGAGCTGGCCGCAAAATTGCAGAATGGCTTCAGGCCCTGTTCTGGTTCCGGGGGGCAGGCTGAGCCTGTGGTTAATTCTTCTTTCTGATGGGAAAATAGAGTGACCTGTGCCTGTCCCAACACCAAGAGCTAGTCTCTCGTTGGTTCCACGTCTTCCCGTTTATCCTCAGGACAAATTGCAACCTGCATGGAACAGGAGGTTAAAGGTGCTGATGCTCCAAGTAGGGAGCTTGCTAGTAAAGCGGCTGGAATGGCGAACCCGGGCACAAGGAGATGAGAAATGAGGTGCGTTTTAGAAACCTTTCCCCATCACACGGTGTACCATCTTCTGGGTTTCTCATGCATGTTTTCGATGTAGGAAGATGTCCTTGAACCTGGAGATTTGGGACCCATGCGATGGGTACCACGCAGTATTCCTTTAAAGGGTCTGCGTTTGCTCACCCAACCTCACCAAACCTCTCAGCCCCAAGAGTGTCCACCCTTATGTCTCATCCAGCTGTGCGTCTAGATATGGTCAATCCAGGTTGCATCACAGCCCCTGAACGCATTGTGTAAGAATTTCTCTCTCTTTCACTGTCTTTGTTTCATGGGTGTTTCAAAGTAATTTATTTTTATAATGGGGTTTAGCTGCTTTTCACTGCTGTGTTTATGCCGCTTTACACCCACTTGACACAATAACAGAGAGATATCAATACATAGGTTTTACGATTATTATTAGTCAGATATATTCTTGTGCGGTGAATAGGGCGTGTTGAGTCCAGTTCTCTGAGCAAGGAGTAGGTCTTGTCTATTACATATTGGGTTTATGGAACGGTATCTGAGCTAATTTGATACCCTTGTTTTATGTATCACCCCACCTCACCTTTCCCGTTAAGCAGCCATAGTGTGTTTTCTGCATGTGTGACTCTGTTGGTTTTGTAATTCAGTTCAAGTGTAACGGTTTTTACATTCCCTCTATCAGTGATACCTTATGAGAAGTGTCCTTTTCTGTGTGACTTATTTCACTTAGAATCGTCGTACCTAAATCCACTCATCATGCTGCTACTAACCTTACGACATTGATTTCATGGCTGAGTGGTATTCCATTGTACATAAGGACCACAACTTCTTTATCCATTTTTCTCTTTCCTGGGATATTTAAGGTGGAATGAAGTGGAGGTCCTGGTCAACAGAGCAGCCCTAAACTTTGGGGTGCTTGTGTCTTGCTGATTTTTAATTTTCCCAATTTATACCCCCATGAGTGGAAGTGCCCTATGCTCTCTAAGCTGTGTTTTTCAGATGTTTCAGGACTCACCGGACAGTTCTCCAGAGTGGCTCTTGGCAATTTACATCCCGCCCATCAGTGTAGCAAGGCTCCCATTTCTCCATGGCCTGTCCTGCATTTCTGGTTTTGACACTTTTTTCAGCATGGCCCTTTTGACCGATGGGAAGCGAGACTTCTTTGTAGCGCTGATTTGCCTTTCCAGGTGGCTTGGTTGGCCAAAAAGGGCGTATGCGTTTTTTCCTGAATATATTCAGGAAAAAACGCATACGCCCTTTTTGGCCAAGGGCATCATTGTCAACGTTTTGCCGCTTTTCATGTGCTTTAAAGGCGATTCGTATCTACCTCCTGAAATCTGTTTCCTGCAATTCTGCCTTGATTTCAAATCCTCTTCTTTGCCTTCCCTCAATATATTTGTGGACGACAGTTATCATTTATAACTCTGCAGGTTTGTGAATTGCAGTGCCCTGAACCTCCATTTTACAACTCGTTTTTATGGGAGCTGGCCGCAAAATCGCAGAATGGCTTCAGGCCCTGTTCTGGTTCCGGGGGGCAGGCTGAGCCTGTGGTTAATTCTTCTTTCTGATGGGAAAATAGAGTGACCTGTGCCTGTCCCAACACCAAGAGCTAGTCTCTCGTTGGTTCCACGTCTTCCCGTTTATCCTCAGGACAAATTGCAACCTGTATGGAACAGGAGGTTAAAGGTGCTGATGCTCCAAGTAGGGAGCTTGCTAGTAAAGCGGCTGGAATGGCGAACCCGGGCACAAGGAGATGAGAAATGAGGTGCGTTTTAGAAACCTTTCCCCATCACACGGTGTACCATCTTCTGGGTTTCTCATGCATGTTTTTGATGTAGGAAGATGCCCTTGAACCTGGAGATTTGGGACCCATGCGATGGGTACCACGCAGTATTCCTTTAAAGGGTCTGCGTTTGCTCACCCAACCTCACCAAACCTCTCAGCCCCAAGAGTGTCCACCCTTATGTCTCATCCAGCTGTGCGTCTAGATATGGTCAATCCAGGTTGCATCACAGCCCCTGAACGCATTGTGTAAGAATTTCTCTCTCTTTCACTGTCTTTGTTTCATGGGTGTTTCAAAGTAATTTATTTTTATAATGGGGTTTAGCTGCTTTTCACTGCTGTGTTTATGCCGCTTTACACCCACTTGACACACTAACAGAGAGATATCAATACATAGGTTTTACGATTATTATTAGTCAGATATATTCTTGTGCGGTGAATAGGGCGTGTTGAGTCCAGTTCTCTGAGCAAGGAGTAGGTCTTGTCTATTACATATTGGGTTTATGGAACGGTATCTGAGCTAATTTGATACCCTTGTTTTATGTATCACCCCACCTCACCTTTCCCGTTAAGCAGCCATAGTGTGTTTTCTGCATGTGTGACTCTGTTCTGTTTTGTAATTCAGTTCAAGTGTAACGGTTTTTACATTCCCTCTATCAGTGATACCTTATGAGAAGTGTCCTTTTCTGTGTGACTTATTTCACTTAGAATCGTCGTACCTAAATCCACTCATCATGCTGCTACTAACCTTACGACATTGATTTCATGGCTGAGTGGTATTCCATTGTACATAAGGACCACAACTTCTTTATCCATTTTTCTCTTTCCTGGGATATTTAAGGTGGAATGAAGTGGAGGTCCTGGTCAACAGAGCAGCCCTAAACTTTGGGGTGCTTGTGTCTTGCTGATTTTTAATTTTCCCAATTTATACCCCCATGAGTGGAAGTGCCCTATGCTCTCTAAGCTGTGTTTTTCAGATGTTTCAGGACTCACCGGACACTTCTCCGGAGTGGCTCTTGGCAATTTACATCCCGCCCATCAGTGTAGCAAGGCTCCCATTTCTCCATGGCCTGTCCTGCATTTCTGGTTTTGACACTTTTTTCAGCATGGCCCTTTTGACTGATGGGAAGCGAGATTTCTTTGTAGTGCTGATTTGCCTTTCCAGGTTGCTTGGTTGGCCAAAAAGGGCGTATGCGTTTTTTCCTGAATATATTCAGGAAAAAACGCATACGCCCTTTTTGGCCAAGGGCATCATTGTCAACGTTTTGCCGCTTTTCATGTGCTTTAAAGGCGATTCGTATCTACCTCTTGAAATCTGTTTCCTGCAATTCTGCCTTGATTTCAAATCCTCTTCTTTGCGTTCCCTCAATATATTTGTGGACGGGAGTTATCATTTATAACTCTGCAGGTTTGTGAATTGCAGTGCCCTGAACCTCCATTTTACAACTCGTTTTTATGGGAGCTGGCCGCAAAATCGCAGAATGGCTTCAGGCCCTGTTCTGGTTCCGGGGGGCAGGCTGAGCCTGTGGTTAATTCTTCTTTCTGATGGGAAAATAGAGTGACCCGTGCCTGTCCCAACACCAAGAGCTAGTCTCTCGTTGGTTCCACGTCTTCCCGTTTATCCTCAGGACAAATTGCAACCTGTATGGAACAGGAGGTTAAAGGTGCTGATGCTCCAAGTAGGGAGCTTGCTAGTAAAGCGGCTGGAATGGCGAACCCGGGCACAAGGAGATGAGAAATGAGGTGCGTTTTAGAAACCTTTCCCCATCACACGGTGTACCATCTTCTGGGTTTCTCATGCATGTTTTTGATGTAGGAAGATGCCCTTGAACCTGGAGATTTGGGACCCATGCGATGGGTACCACGCAGTATTCCTTTAAAGGGTCTGCGTTTGCTCACCCAACCTCACCAAACCTCTCAGCCCCAAGAGTGTCCACCCTTATGTCTCATCCAGCTGTGCGTCTAGATATGGTCAATCCAGGTTGCATCACAGCCCCTGAACGCATTGTGTAAGAATTTCTCTCTCTTTCACTGTCTTTGTTTCATGGGTGTTTCAAAGTAATTTATTTTTATAATGGGGTTTAGCTGCTTTTCACTGCTGTGTTTATGCCGCTTTACACCCACTTGACACACTAACAGAGAGATATCAATACATAGGTTTTACGATTATTATTAGTCAGATATATTCTTGTGCGGTGAATAGGGCGTGTTGAGTCCAGTTCTCTGAGCAAGGAGTAGGTCTTGTCTATTACATATTGGGTTTATGGAACGGTATCTGAGCTAATTTGATACCCTTGTTTTATGTATCACCCCACCTCACCTTTCCCGTTAAGCAGCCATAGTGTGTTTTCTGCATGTGTGACTCTGTTCTGTTTTGTAATTCAGTTCAAGTGTAACGGTTTTTACATTCCCTCTATCAGTGATACCTTATGAGAAGTGTCCTTTTCTGTGTGACTTATTTCACTTAGAATCGTCGTACCTAAATCCACTCATCATGCTGCTACTAACCTTACGACATTGATTTCATGGCTGAGTGGTATTCCATTGTACATAAGGACCACAACTTCTTTATCCATTTTTCTCTTTCCTGGGATATTTAAGGTGGAATGAAGTGGAGGTCCTGGTCAACAGAGCAGCCCTAAACTTTGGGGTGCTTGTGTCTTGCTGATTTTTAATTTTCCCAATTTATACCCCCATGAGTGGAAGTGCCCTATGCTCTCTAAGCTGTGTTTTTCAGATGTTTCAGGACTCACCGGACACTTCTCCGGAGTGGCTCTTGGCAATTTACATCCCGCCCATCAGTGTAGCAAGGCTCCCATTTCTCCATGGCCTGTCCTGCATTTCTGGTTTTGACACTTTTTTCAGCATGGCCCTTTTGACTGATGGGAAGCGAGATTTCTTTGTAGTGCTGATTTGCCTTTCCAGGTTGCTTGGTTGGCCAAAAAGGGCGTATGCGTTTTTTCCTGAATATATTCAGGAAAAAACGCATACGCCCTTTTTGGCCAAGGGCATCATTGTCAACGTTTTGCCGCTTTTCATGTGCTTTAAAGGCGATTCGTATCTACCTCCTGAAATCTGTTTCCTGCAATTCTGCCTTGATTTCAAATCCTCTTCTTTGCCTTCCCTCAATATATTTGTGGACGACAGTTATCATTTATAACTCTGCAGGTTTGTGAATTGCAGTGCCCTGAACCTCCATTTTACAACTCGTTTTTATGGGAGCTGGCCGCAAAATCGCAGAATGGCTTCAGGCCCTGTTCTGGTTCCGGGGGGCAGGCTGAGCCTGTGGTTAATTCTTCTTTCTGATGGGAAAATAGAGTGACCTGTGCCTGTCCCAACACCAAGAGCTAGTCTCTCGTTGGTTCCACGTCTTCCCGTTTATCCTCAGGACAAATTGCAACCTGTATGGAACAGGAGGTTAAAGGTGCTGATGCTCCAAGTAGGGAGCTTGCTAGTAAAGCGGCTGGAATGGCGAACCCGGGCACAAGGAGATGAGAAATGAGGTGCGTTTTAGAAACCTTTCCCCATCACACGGTGTACCATCTTCTGGGTTTCTCATGCATGTTTTTGATGTAGGAAGATGCCCTTGAACCTGGAGATTTGGGACCCATGCGATGGGTACCACGCAGTATTCCTTTAAAGGGTCTGCGTTTGCTCACCCAACCTCACCAAACCTCTCAGCCCCAAGAGTGTCCACCCTTATGTCTCATCCAGCTGTGCGTCTAGATATGGTCAATCCAGGTTGCATCACAGCCCCTGAACGCATTGTGTAAGAATTTCTCTCTCTTTCACTGTCTTTGTTTCATGGGTGTTTCAAAGTAATTTATTTTTATAATGGGGTTTAGCTGCTTTTCACTGCTGTGTTTATGCCGCTTTACACCCACTTGACACACTAACAGAGAGATATCAATACATAGGTTTTACGATTATTATTAGTCAGATATATTCTTGTGCGGTGAATAGGGCGTGTTGAGTCCAGTTCTCTGAGCAAGGAGTAGGTCTTGTCTATTACATATTGGGTTTATGGAACGGTATCTGAGCTAATTTGATACCCTTGTTTTATGTATCACCCCACCTCACCTTTCCCGTTAAGCAGCCATAGTGTGTTTTCTGCATGTGTGACTCTGTTCTGTTTTGTAATTCAGTTCAAGTGTAACGGTTTTTACATTCCCTCTATCAGTGATACCTTATGAGAAGTGTCCTTTTCTGTGTGACTTATTTCACTTAGAATCGTCGTACCTAAATCCACTCATCATGCTGCTACTAACCTTACGACATTGATTTCATGGCTGAGTGGTATTCCATTGTACATAAGGACCACAACTTCTTTATCCATTTTTCTCTTTCCTGGGATATTTAAGGTGGAATGAAGTGGAGGTCCTGGTCAACAGAGCAGCCCTAAACTTTGGGGTGCTTGTGTCTTGCTGATTTTTAATTTTCCCAATTTATACCCCCATGAGTGGAAGTGCCCTATGCTCTCTAAGCTGTGTTTTTCAGATGTTTCAGGACTCACCGGACACTTCTCCGGAGTGGCTCTTGGCAATTTACATCCCGCCCATCAGTGTAGCAAGGCTCCCATTTCTCCATGGCCTGTCCTGCATTTCTGGTTTTGACACTTTTTTCAGCATGGCCCTTTTGACTGATGGGAAGCGAGATTTCTTTGTAGTGCTGATTTGCCTTTCCAGGTTGCTTGGTTGGCCAAAAAGGGCGTATGCGTTTTTTCCTGAATATATTCAGGAAAAAACGCATACGCCCTTTTTGGCCAAGGGCATCATTGTCAACGTTTTGCCGCTTTTCATGTGCTTTAAAGGCGATTCGTATCTACCTCCTGAAATCTGTTTCCTGCAATTCTGCCTTGATTTCAAATCCTCTTCTTTGCCTTCCCTCAATATATTTGTGGACGACAGTTATCATTTATAACTCTGCAGGTTTGTGAATTGCAGTGCCCTGAACCTCCATTTTACAACTCGTTTTTATGGGAGCTGGCCGCAAAATCGCAGAATGGCTTCAGGCCCTGTTCTGGTTCCGGGGGGCAGGCTGAGCCTGTGGTTAATTCTTCTTTCTGATGGGAAAATAGAGTGACCTGTGCCTGTCTCAACACCAAGAGCTAGTCTCTCGTTGGTTCCACGTCTTCCCGTTTATCCTCAGGACAAATTGCAACCTGTATGGAACAGGAGGTTAAAGGTGCTGATGCTCCAAGTAGGGAGCTTGCTAGTAAAGCGGCTGGAATGGCGAACCCGGGCACAAGGAGATGAGAAATGAGGTGCGTTTTAGAAACCTTTCCCCATCACACGGTGTACCATCTTCTGGGTTTCTCATGCATGTTTTTGATGTAGGAAGATGCACTTGAACCTGGAGATTTGGGACCCATGCGATGGGTACCACGCAGTATTCCTTTAAAGGGTCTGCGTTTGCTCACCCAACCTCACCAAACCTCTCAGCCCCAAGAGTGTCCACCCTTATGTCTCATCCAGCTGTGCGTCTAGATATGGTCAATCCAGGTTGCATCACAGCCCCTGAACGCATTGTGTAAGAATTTCTCTCTCTTTCACTGTCTTTGTTTCATGGGTGTTTCAAAGTAATTTATTTTTATAATGGGGTTTAGCTGCTTTTCACTGCTGTGTTTATGCCGCTTTACACCCACTTGACACACTAACAGAGAGATATCAATACATAGGTTTTACGATTATTATTAGTCAGATATATTCTTGTGCGGTGAATAGGGCGTGTTGAGTCCAGTTCTCTGAGCAAGGAGTAGGTCTTGTCTATTACATATTGGGTTTATGGAACGGTATCTGAGCTAATTTGATACCCTTGTTTTATGTATCACCCCACCTCACCTTTCCCGTTAAGCAGCCATAGTGTGTTTTCTGCATGTGTGACTCTGTTCTGTTTTGTAATTCAGTTCAAGTGTAACGGTTTTTACATTCCCTCTATCAGTGATACCTTATGAGAAGTGTCCTTTTCTGTGTGACTTATTTCACTTAGAATCGTCGTACCTAAATCCACTCATCATGCTGCTACTAACCTTACGACATTGATTTCATGGCTGAGTGGTATTCCATTGTACATAAGGACCACAACTTCTTTATCCATTTTTCTCTTTCCTGGGATATTTAAGGTGGAATGAAGTGGAGGTCCTGGTCAACAGAGCAGCCCTAAACTTTGGGGTGCTTGTGTCTTGCTGATTTTTAATTTTCCCAATTTATACCCCCATGAGTGGAAGTGCCCTATGCTCTCTAAGCTGTGTTTTTCAGATGTTTCAGGACTCACCGGACACTTCTCCGGAGTGGCTCTTGGCAATTTACATCCCGCCCATCAGTGTAGCAAGGCTCCCATTTCTCCATGGCCTGTCCTGCATTTCTGGTTTTGACACTTTTTTCAGCATGGCCCTTTTGACTGATGGGAAGCGAGATTTCTTTGTAGTGCTGATTTGCCTTTCCAGGTTGCTTGGTTGGCCAAAAAGGGCGTATGCGTTTTTTCCTGAATATATTCAGGAAAAAACGCATACGCCCTTTTTGGCCAAGGGCATCATTGTCAACGTTTTGCCGCTTTTCATGTGCTTTAAAGGCGATTCGTATCTACCTCCTGAAATCTGTTTCCTGCAATTCTGCCTTGATTTCAAATCCTCTTCTTTGCCTTCCCTCAATATATTTGTGGACGACAGTTATCATTTATAACTCTGCAGGTTTGTGAATTGCAGTGCCCTGAACCTCCATTTTACAACTCGTTTTTATGGGAGCTGGCCGCAAAATCGCAGAATGGCTTCAGGCCCTGTTCTGGTTCCGGGGGGCAGGCTGAGCCTGTGGTTAATTCTTCTTTCTGATGGGAAAATAGAGTGACCTGTGCCTGTCTCAACACCAAGAGCTAGTCTCTCGTTGGTTCCACGTCTTCCCGTTTATCCTCAGGACAAATTGCAACCTGTATGGAACAGGAGGTTAAAGGTGCTGATGCTCCAAGTAGGGAGCTTGCTAGTAAAGCGGCTGGAATGGCGAACCCGGGCACAAGGAGATGAGAAATGAGGTGCGTTTTAGAAACCTTTCCCCATCACACGGTGTACCATCTTCTGGGTTTCTCATGCATGTTTTTGATGTAGGAAGATGCCCTTGAACCTGGAGATTTGGGACCCATGCGATGGGTACCACGCAGTATTCCTTTAAAGGGTCTGCGTTTGCTCACCCAACCTCACCAAACCTCTCAGCCCCAAGAGTGTCCACCCTTATGTCTCATCCAGCTGTGCGTCTAGATATGGTCAATCCAGGTTGCATCACAGCCCCTGAACGCATTGTGTAAGAATTTCTCTCTCTTTCACTGTCTTTGTTTCATGGGTGTTTCAAAGTAATTTATTTTTATAATGGGGTTTAGCTGCTTTTCACTGCTGTGTTTATGCCGCTTTACACCCACTTGACACACTAACAGAGAGATATCAATACATAGGTTTTACGATTATTATTAGTCAGATATATTCTTGTGCGGTGAATAGGGCGTGTTGAGTCCAGTTCTCTGAGCAAGGAGTAGGTCTTGTCTATTACATATTGGGTTTATGGAATGGTATCTGAGCTAATTTGATACCCTTGTTTTATGTATCACCCCACCTCACCTTTCCCGTTAAGCAGCCATAGTGTGTTTTCTGCATGTGTGACTCTGTTCTGTTTTGTAATTCAGTTCAAGTGTAACGGTTTTTACATTCCCTCTATCAGTGATACCTTATGAGAAGTGTCCTTTTCTGTGTGACTTATTTCACTTAGAATCGTCGTACCTAAATCCACTCATCATGCTGCTACTAACCTTACGACATTGATTTCATGGCTGAGTGGTATTCCATTGTACATAAGGACCACAACTTCTTTATCCATCTTTCTCTTTCCTGGGATATTTAAGGTGGAATGAAGTGGAGGTCCTGGTCAACAGAGCAGCCCTAAACTTTGGGGTGCTTGTGTCTTGCTGATTTTTAATTTTCCCAATTTATACCCCCATGAGTGGAAGTGCCCTATGCTCTCTAAGCTGTGTTTTTCAGATGTTTCAGGACTCACCGGACACTTCTCCGGAGTGGCTCTTGGCAATTTACATCCCGCCCATCAGTGTAGCAAGGCTCCCATTTCTCCATGGCCTGTCCTGCATTTCTGGTTTTGACACTTTTTTCAGCATGGTCCTTTTGACCGATGGGAAGCGAGACTTCTTTGTAGCGCTGATTTGCCTTTCCAGGTTGCTTGGTTGGCCAAAAAGGGCGTATGCGTTTTTTCCTGAATATATTCAGGAAAAAACGCATACGCCCTTTTTGGCCAAGGGCATCATTGTCAACGTTTTGCCGCTTTTCATGTGCTTTAAAGGCGATTCGTATCTACCTCCTGAAATCTGTTTCCTGCAATTCTGCCTTGATTTCAAATCCTCTTCTTTGCCTTCCCTCAATATATTTGTGGACGACAGTTATCATTTATAACTCTGCAGGTTTGTGAATTGCAGTGCCCTGAACCTCCATTTTACAACTCGTTTTTATGGGAGCTGGCCGCAAAATCGCAGAATGGCTTCAGGCCCTGTTCTGGTTCCGGGGGGCAGGCTGAGCCTGTGGTTAATTCTTCTTTCTGATGGGAAAATAGAGTGACCTGTGCCTGTCTCAACACCAAGAGCTAGTCTCTCGTTGGTTCCACGTCTTCCCGTTTATCCTCAGGACAAATTGCAACCTGTATGGAACAGGAGGTTAAAGGTGCTGATGCTCCAAGTAGGGAGCTTGCTAGTAAAGCGGCTGGAATGGCGAACCCGGGCACAAGGAGATGAGAAATGAGGTGCGTTTTAGAAACCTTTCCCCATCACACGGTGTACCATCTTCTGGGTTTCTCATGCATGTTTTTGATGTAGGAAGATGCCCTTGAACCTGGAGATTTGGGACCCATGCGATGGGTACCACGCAGTATTCCTTTAAAGGGTCTGCGTTTGCTCACCCAACCTCACCAAACCTCTCAGCCCCAAGAGTGTCCACCCTTATGTCTCATCCAGCTGTGCATCTAGATATGGTCAATCCAGGTTGCATCACAGCCCCTGAACGCATTGTGTAAGAATTTCTCTCTCTTTCACTGTCTTTGTTTCATGGGTGTTTCAAAGTAATTTATTTTTATAATGGGGTTTAGCTGCTTTTCACTGCTGTGTTTATGCCGCTTTACACCCACTTGACACACTAACAGAGAGATATCAATACATAGGTTTTACGATTATTATTAGTCAGATATATTCTTGTGCGGTGAATAGGGCATGTTGAGTCCAGTTCTCTGAGCAAGGAGTAGGTCTTGTCTATTACATATTGGGTTTATGGAACGGTATCTGAGCTAATTTGATACCCTTGTTTTATGTATCACCCCACCTCACCTTTCCCGTTAAGCAGCCATAGTGTGTTTTCTGCATGTGTGACTCTGTTCTGTTTTGTAATTCAGTTCAAGTGTAACGGTTTTTACATTCCCTCTATCAGTGATACCTTATGAGAAGTGTCCTTTTCTGTGTGACTTATTTCACTTAGAATCGTCGTACCTAAATCCACTCATCATGCTGCTACTAACCTTACGACATTGATTTCATGGCTGAGTGGTATTCCATTGTACATAAGGACCACAACTTCTTTATCCATTTTTCTCTTTCCTGGGATATTTAAGGTGGAATGAAGTGGAGGTCCTGGTCAACAGAGCAGCCCTAAAGTTTGAGGTGCTTGTGTTTTGCTGATTTTTAATTTTCCCAATTTATACCCCCATGAGTGGAAGTGCCCTATGCTCTCTGAGCTGTGTTTTTCAGATGTTTCAGGACTCACCGGACACTTCTCCGGAGTGGCTCTTGGCAATTTACATCCCGCCCATCAGTGTAGCAAGGCTCCCATTTCTCCATGGCCTGTCCTGCATTTCTGGTTTTGACACTTTTTTCAGCATGGCCCTTTTGACCGATGGGAAGCGAGACTTCTTTGTAGCGCTGATTTGCCTTTCCAGGTTGCTTGGTTGGCCAAAAAGGGCGTATGCGATTTTTCCTGAATATATTCAGGAAAAAACGCATACGCCCTTTTTGGCCAAGGGCATCATTGTCAACGTTTTGCCGCTTTTCATGTGCTTTAAAGGCGATTCATATCTACCTCCTGAAATCTGTTTCCTGCAATTCTGCCTTGATTTCAAATCCTCTTCTTTGCCTTCCCTCAATATATTTGTGGACGAGAGTTATCATTAATAACTCTGCAGGTTTGTGAATTGCAGTGCCCTGAACCTCCATTTTACAACTCGTTTTTATGGGAGCTGGCCGCAAAATCGCAGAATGGCTTCAGGCCCTGTTCTGGTTCCGGGGGGCAGGCTGAGCCTGTGGTTAATTCTTCTTTCTGATGGGAAAATAGAGTGACCTGTGCCTGTCCCAACACCAAGAGCTAGTCTCTCGTTGGTTCCACGTCTTCCCGTTTATCCTCAGGACAAATTGCAACCTGTACGGAACAGGAGGTTAAAGGTGCTGATGCTCCAAGTAGGGAGCTTGCTAGTAAAGCGGCTGGAATGGCGAACCCGGGCACAAGGAGACGAGAAATGAGGTGCGTTTTAGAAACCTTTCCCCATCACACGGTGTACCATCTTCTGGGTTTCTCATGCATGTTTTTGATGTAGGAAGATGCCCTTGAACCTGGAGATTTGGGACCCATGCGATGGGTACCACGCAGTATTCCTTTAAAGGGTCTGCGTTTGCTCACCCAACCTCACCAAACCTCTCAGCCCCAAGAGTGTCCACCCTTATGTCTCATCCAGCTGTGCGTCTAGATATGGTCAATCCAGGTTGCATCACAGCCCCTGAACGCATTGTGTAAGAATTTCTCTCTCTTTCACTGTCTTTGTTTCATGGGTGTTTCAAAGTAATTTATTTTTATAATGGGGTTTAGCTGCTTTTCACTGCTGTGTTTATGCCGCTTTACACCCACTTGACACACTAACAGAGAGATATCAATACATAGGTTTTACGATTATTATTAGTCAGATATATTCTTGTGCGGTGAATAGGGCGTGTTGAGTCCAGTTCTCTGAGCAAGGAGTAGGTCTTGTCTATTACATATTGGGTTTATGGAACGGTATCTGAGCTAATTTGATACCCTTGTTTTATGTATCACCCCACCTCACCTTTCCCGTTAAGCAGCCATAGTGTGTTTTCTGCATGTGTGACTCTGTTCTGTTTTGTAATTCAGTTCAAGTGTAACGGTTTTTACATTCCCTCTATCAGTGATACCTTATGAGAAGTGTCCTTTTCTGTGTGACTTATTTCACTTAGAATCGTCGTACCTAAATCCTCTCATCATGCTGCTACTAACCTTACGACATTGATTTCATGGCTGAGTGATATTCCATTGTACATAAGGATCACAACTTCTTTATCCATTTCTCTCTTTCCTGGGATATTTAAGGTGGAATGAAGTGGAGGTCCTGGTCAACAGAGCAGCCCTAAACTTTGGGGTGCTTGTGTCTTGCTGATTTTTAATTTTCCCAATTTATACCCCCATGAGTGGAAGTGCCCTATGCTCTCTAAGCTGTGTTTTTCAGATGTTTCAGGACTCACCGGACACTTCTCCGGAGTGGCTCTTGGCAATTTACATCCCGCCCATCAGTGTAGCAAGGCTCCCATTTCTCCATGGCCTGTCCTGCATTTCTGGTTTTGACACTTTTTTCAGCATGACCCTTTTGACCGATGGGAAGCGAGACTTCTTTGTAGCGCTGATTTGCCTTTCCAGGTTGCTTGGTTGGCCAAAAAGGGCGTATGCGATTTTTCCTGAATATATTCAGGAAAAAACGCATACGCCCTTTTTGGCCAAGGGCATCATTGTCAACGTTTTGCCGCTTTTCATGTGCTTTAAAGGCGATTCATATCTACCTCCTGAAATCTGTTTCCTGCAATTCTGCCTTGATTTCAAATCCTCTTCTTTGCCTTCCCTCAATATATTTGTGGACGAGAGTTATCATTAATAACTCTGCAGGTTTGTGAATTGCAGTGCCCTGAACCTCCATTTTACAACTCGTTTTTATGGGAGCTGGCCGCAAAATCGCAGAATGGCTTCAGGCCCTGTTCTGGTTCCTGGGGGCAGGCTGAGCCTGTGGTTAATTCTTCTTTCTGATGGGAAAATAGAGTGACCTGTGCCTGTCCCAACACCAAGAGCTAGTCTCTCGTTGGTTCCACGTCTTCCCGTTTATCCTCAGGACAAATTGCAACCTGTACGGAACAGGAGGTTAAAGGTGCTGATGCTCCAAGTAGGGAGCTTGCTAGTAAAGCGGCTGGAATGGCGAACCCGGGCACAAGGAGATGAGAAATGAGGTGCGTTTTAGAAACCTTTCCCCATCACACGGTGTACCATCTTCTGGGTTTCTCATGCATGTTTTTGATGTAGGAAGATGCCCTTGAACCTGGGGATTTGGGACCCATGCGATGGGTACCAGGCAGTATTACATTAAAGGGTCTGCGTTTGCTCACCCAACCTCACCAAACCTCTCAGCCCCAAGAGTGTCCACCCTTATGTCTCATCCAGCTGTGCATCTAGATATGGTCAATCCAGGTTGCATCACAGCCCCTGAACGCATTGTGTAAGAATTTCTCTCTCTTTCACTGTCTTTGTTTCATGGGTGTTTCAAAGTAATTTATTTTTATAATGGGGTTTAGCTGCTTTTCACTGCTGTGTTTATGCCGCTTTACACCCACTTGACACACTAACAGAGAGATATCAATACATAGGTTTTACGATTATTATTAGTCAGATATATTCTTGTGCGGTGAATAGGGCGTGTTGAGTCCAGTTCTCTGAGCAAGGAGTAGGTCTTGTCTATTACATATTGGGTTTATGGAACGGTATCTGAGCTAATTTGATACCCTTGTTTTATGTATCACCCCACCTCACCTTTCCCGTTAAGCAGCCATAGTGTGTTTTCTGCATGTGTGACTCTGTTCTGTTTTGTAATTCAGTTCAAGTGTAACGGTTTTTACATTCCCTCTATCAGTGATACCTTATGAGAAGTGTCCTTTTCTGTGTGACTTATTTCACTTAGAATCGTCGTACCTAAATCCACTCATCATGCTGCTACTAACCTTACGACATTGATTTCATGGCTGAGTGATATTCCATTGTACATAAGGACCACAACTTCTTTATCCATTTTTCTCTTTCCTGGGATATTTAAGGTGGAATGAAGTGGAGGTCCTGGTCAACAGAGCAGCCCTAAACTTTGGTGTGCTTGTGTCTTGCTGATTTTTAATTTTCCCAATTTATACCCCCATGAGTGGAAGTGCCCTATGCTCTCTGAGTTGTGTTTTTCAGATGTTTCAGGACTCACCGGACACTTCTCCGGAGTGGCTCTTGGCAATTTACATCCCGCCCATCAGTGTAGCAAGGCTCCCATTTCTCCATGGCCTGTCCTGCATTTCTGGTTTTGACACATTTTTCAGCATGGCCCTTTTGACCGATGGGAAGCGAGACTTCTTTGTAGCGCTGATTTGCCTTTCCAGGTTGCTTGGTTGGCCAAAAAGGGCGTATGCGTTTTTTCCTGAATATATTCAGGAAAAAACGCATACGCCCTTTTTGGCCAGGGGCATCATTGTCAACGTTTTGCCGTTTTTCATGTGCTTTAAAGGCGATTCGTATCTACCTCCTGAAATCTGTTTCCTGCAATTCTGCCTTGATTTCAAATCCTCTTCTTTGCCTTCCCTCAATATATTTGTGGACGAGAGTTATCATTTATAACTCTGCAGGTTTGTGAATTGCAGTGCCCTGAACCTCCATTTTACAACTCGTTTTTATGGGAGCTGGCCGCAAAATCGCAGAATGGCTTCAGGCCCTGTTCTGGTTCCGGGGGGCAGGCTGAGCCTGTGGTTAATTCTTCTTTCTGATGGGAAAATAGAGTGACCTGTGCCTGTCCCAACACCAAGAGCTAGTCTCTCGTTGGTTCCACGTCTTCCCGTTTATCCTCAGGACAAATTGCAACCTGTACGGAACAGGAGGTTAAAGGTGCTGATGCTCCAAGTAGGGAGCTTGCTAGTAAAGCGGCTGGAATGGCGAACCCGGGCACAAGGAGATGAGAAATGAGGTGCGTTTTAGAAACCTTTCCCCATCACACGGTGTACCATCTTCTGGGTTTCTCATGCATGTTTTTGATGTAGGAAGATGCCCTTGAACCTGGAGATTTGGGACCCATGCGATGGGTACCACGCAGTATTCCTTTAAAGGGTCTGCGTTTGCTCACCCAACCTCACCAAACCTCTCAGCCCCAAGAGTGTCCACCCTTATGTCTCATCCAGCTGTGCGTCTAGATATGGTCAATCCAGGTTGCATCACAGCCCCTGAACTCATTGTGTAAGAATTTCTCTCTCTTTCACTGTCTTTGTTTCATGGGTGTTTCAAAGTAATTTATTTTTATAATGGGGTTTAGCTGCTTTTCACTGCTGTGTTTATGCCGCTTTACACCCACTTGACACACTAACAGAGAGATATCAATACATAGGTTTTACGATTATTATTAGTCAGATATATTCTAGTGTGGTGAATAGGGCGTGTTGAGTCCAGTTCTCTGAGCAAGGAGTAGGTCTTGTCTATTACATATTGGGTTTATGGAACGGTATCTGAGCTAATTTGATACCCTTGTTTTATGTATCACCCCACCTCACCTTTCCCGTTAAGCAGCCATAGTGTGTTTTCTGCATGTGTGACTCTGTTCTGTTTTGTAATTCAGTTCAAGTGTAACGGTTTTTACATTCCCTCTATCAGTGATACCTTATGAGAAGTGTCCTTTTCTGTGTGACTTATTTCACTTAGAATCGTCGTACCTAAATCCACTCATCATGCTGCTACTAACCTTACGACATTGATTTCATGGCTGAGTGATATTCCATTGTACATAAGGACCACAACTTCTTTATCCATTTTTCTCTATCCTGGGATATTTAAGGTGGAATGAAGTGGAGGTCCTGGTCAAGAGAGCAGCCCTAAACTTTGGGGTGCTTGTGTCTTTCTGATTTTTAATTTTCCCAATTTATACCCCCATGAGTGGAAGTGCCCTATGCTCTCTAAGCTGTGTTTTTCAGATGTTTCAGGACTCACCGGACACTTCTCCAGAGTGGCTGTTGGCAATTTACATCCCGCCCATCAGTGTAGCAAGGCTCCCATTTCTCCATGGCCTGTCCTGCATTTCTGGTTTTGACACATTTTTCAGCATGGCCCTTTTGACCGATGGGAAGCGAGACTTCTTTGTAGCGCTGATTTGCCTTTCCAGGTTGCTTGGTTGGCCAAAAAGGGCGTATGCGTTTTTTCCTGAATATATTCAGGAAAAAACGCATACGCCCTTTTTGGCCTGGGGCATCATTGTCAACGTTTTGCCGTTTTTCATGTGCTTTAAAGGCGATTCGTATCTACCTCCTGAAATCTGTTTCCTGCAATTCTGCCTTGATTTCAAATCCTCTTCTTTGCCTTCCCTCAATATATTTGTGGACGAGAGTTATCATTTATAACTCTGCAGGTTTGTGAATTGCAGTGCCCTGAACCTCCATTTTACAACTTGTTTTTATGGGAGCTGGCCGCAAAATCGCAGAATGGCTTCAGGCCCTGTTCTGGTTCCGGGGGGCAGGCTGAGCCTGTGGTTAATTCTTCTTTCTGATGGGAAAATAGAGTGACCTGTGCCTGTCCCAACACCAAGAGCTAGTCTCTCGTTGGTTCCACGTCTTCCCGTTTATCCTCAGGACAAATTGCAACCTGTACGGAACAGGAGGTTAAAGGTGCTGATGCTCCAAGTAGGGAGCTTGCTAGTAAAGCGGCTGGAATGGCGAACCCGGGCACAAGGAGATGAGAAATGAGGTGCGTTTTAGAAACCTTTCCCCATCACACGGTGTACCATCTTCTGGGTTTCTCATGCATGTTTTTGATGTAGGAAGATGCCCTTGAACCTGGAGATTTGGGACCCATGCGATGGGTACCACGCAGTATTACTTTAAAGGGTCTGCGTTTGCTCACCCAACCTCACCAAACCTCTCAGCCCCAAGAGTGTCCACCCTTATGTCTCATCCAGCTGTGCGTCTAGATATGGTCAATCCAGGTTGCATCACAGCCCCTGAACTCATTGTGTAAGAATTTCTCTCTCTTTCACTGTCTTTGTTTCATGGGTGTTTCAAAGTAATTTATTTTTATAATGGGGTTTAGCTGCTTTTCACTGCTGTGTTTATGCCGCTTTACACCCACTTGACACACTAACAGAGAGATATCAATACATAGGTTTTACGATTATTATTAGTCAGATATATTCTTGTGCGGTGAATAGGGCGTGTTGAGTCCAGTTCTCTGAGCAAGGAGTAGGTCTTGTCTATTACATATTGGGTTTATGGAACGGTATCTGAGCTAATTTGATACCCTTGTTTTATGTATCACCCCACCTCACCTTTCCCGTTAAGCAGCCATAGTGTGTTTTCTGCATGTGTGACTCTGTTCTGTTTTGTAATTCAGTTCAAGTGTAACGGTTTTTACATTCCCTCTATCAGTGATACCTTATGAGAAGTGTCCTTTTCTGTGTGACTTATTTCACTTAGAATCGTCGTACCTAAATCCACTCATCATGCTGCTACTAACCTTACGACATTGATTTCATGGCTGAGTGATATTCCATTGTACATAAGGACCACAACTTCTTTATCCATTTTTCTCTTTCCTGGGATATTTAAGGTGGAATGAAGTGGAGGTCCTGGTCAAGAGAGCAGCCCTAAACTTTGGGGTGCTTGTGTCTTGCTGATTTTTAATTTTCCCAATTTATACCCCCATGAGTGGAAGTGCCCTATGCTCTCTAAGCTGTGTTTTTCAGATGTTTCAGGACTCACCGGACACTTCTCCAGAGTGGCTCTTGGCAATTTACATCCCGCCCATCAGTGTAGCAAGGCTCCCATTTCTCCATGGCCTGTCCTGCATTTCTGGTTTTGACACTTTTTTCAGCATGGCCCTTTTGACCGATGGGAAGCGAGACTTCTTTGTAGCGCTGATTTGCCTTTCCAGGTGGCTTGGTTGGCCAAAAAGGGCGTATGCGTTTTTTCCTGAATATATTCAGGAAAAAACGCATACGCCCTTTTTGGCCAAGGGCATCATTGTCAACGTTTTGCCGCTTTTCATGTGCTTTAAAGGCGATTCGTATCTACCTCCTGAAATCTCTTTCCTGCAATTCTGCCTTGATTTCAAATCCTCTTCTTTGCCTTCCCTCAATATATTTGTGGACGAGAGTTATCATTTATAACTCTGCAGGTTTGTGAATTGCAGTGCCCTGAACCTCCATTTTACAACTCGTTTTTATGGGAGCTGGCCCCAAAATCGCAGGATGGCTTCAGGCCCTGTTCTGGTTCCGGGGGGCAGGCTGAGCCTGTGGTTAATTCTTCTTTCTGATGGGAAAATAGAGTGACCTGTGCCTGTCCCAACACCAAGAGCTAGTCTCTCGTTGGTTCCACGTCTTCCCGTTTATCCTCAGGACAAATTGCAACCTGTATGGAACAGGAGGTTAAAGGTGCTGATGCTCGAAGTAGGGAGCTTGCTAGTAAAGCGGCTGGAATGGCGAACCCGGGCACAAGGAGATGAGAAATGAGGTGCGTTTTAGAAACCTTTCCCCATCACACGGTGTACCATCTTCTGGGTTTCTCATGCATGTTTTTGATGTAGGAAGATGCCCTTGAACCTGGAGATTTGGGACCCATGCGATGGGTACCACGCAGTATTCCTTTAAAGGGTCTGCGTTTGCTCACCCAACCTCACCAAACCTCTCAGCCCCAAGAGTGTCCACCCTTATGTCTCATCCAGCTGTGCGTCTAGATATGGTCAATCCAGGTTGCATCACAGCCCCTGAACGCATTGTGTAAGAATTTCTCTCTCTTTCACTGTCTTTGTTTCATGGGTGTTTCAAAGTAATTTATTTTTATAATGGGGTTTAGCTGCTTTTCACTGCTGTGTTTATGCCGCTTTACACCCACTTGACACAATAACAGAGAGATATCAATACATAGGTTTTACGATTATTATTAGTCAGATATATTCTTGTGCGGTGAATAGGGCGTGTTGAGTCCAGTTCTCTGAGCAAGGAGTAGGTCTTGTCTATTACATATTGAGTTTATGGAACGGTATCTGAGCTAATTTGATACCCTTGTTTTATGTATCACCCCACCTCACCTTTCCCGTTAAGCAGCCATAGTGTGTTTTCTGCATGTGTGACTCTGTTCTGTTTTGTAATTCAGTTCAAGTGTAACGGTTTTTACATTCCCTCTATCAGTGATACCTTATGAGAAGTGTCCTTTTCTGTGTGACTTATTTCACTTAGAATCGTCGTACCTAAATCCACTCATCATGCTGCTACTAACCTTACGACATTGATTTCATGGCTGAGTGATATTCCATTGTACATAAGGACCACAACTTCTTTATCCATTTTTCTCTTTCCTGGGATATTTAAGGTGGAATGAAGTGGAGGTCCTGGTCAACAGAGCAGCCCTAAACTTTGGGGTGCTTGTGTCTTGCTGATTTTTAATTTTCCCAATTTATACCCCCATGAGTGGAAGTGCCCTATGCTCTCTAAGCTGTGTTTTTCAGATGTTTCAGGACTCACCGGACACTTCTCCGGAGTGGCTCTTGGCAATTTACATCCCGCCCATCAGTGTAGCAAGGCTCCCATTTCTCCATGGCCTGTCCTGCATTTCTGGTTTTGACACTTTTTTCAGCATGGCCCTTTTGACCGATGGGAAGCGAGACTTCTTTGTAGCGCTGATTGGCCTTTCCAGGTTGCTTGGTTGGCCAAAAAGGGCGTATGCGTTTTTTCCTGAATATATTCAGGAAAAAACGCATACGCCCTTTTTGGCCAAGGGCATCATTGTCAACGTTTTGCCGCTTCTCATGTGCTTTAAAGGCGATTCGTATCTACCTCCTGAAATCTGTTTCCTGCAATTCTGCCTTGATTTCAAATCCTCTTCTTTGCCTTCCCTCAATATATTTGTGGACGAGAGTTATCATTAATAACTCTGCAGGTTTGTGAATTGCAGTGCCCTGAACCTCCATTTTACAACTCGTTTTTATGGGAGCTGGCCGCAAAATCGCAGAATGGCTTCAGGCCCTGTTCTGGTTCCGGGGGGCAGGCTGAGCCTGTGGTTAATTCTTCTTTCTGATGGGAAAATAGAGTGACCTGTGCCTGTCCCAACACCAAGAGCTAGTCTCTCGTTGGTTCCACGTCTTCCCGTTTATCCTCAGGACAAATTGCAACCTGTATGGAACAGGAGGTTAAAGGTGCTGATGCTCCAAGTAGGGAGCTTGCTAGTAAAGGGGCTGGAATGGCGAACCCGGGCACAAGGAGATGAGAAATGAGGTGCGTTTTAGAAACCTTTCCCCATCACACGGTGTACCATCTTCTGGGTTTCTCATGTATGTTTTTGATGTAGGAAGATGCCCTTGAACCTGGAGATTTGGGACCCATGCGATGGGTACCACGCAGTATTCCTTTAAAGGGTCTGCGTTTGCTCACCCAACCTCACCAAACCTCTCAGCCCCAAGAGTGTCCACCCTTATGTCTCATCCAGCTGTGCGTCTAGATATGGTCAATCCAGGTTGCATCACAGCCCCTGAACGCATTGTGTAAGAATTTCTCTCTCTTTCACTGTCTTTGTTTCATGGGTGTTTCAAAGTAATTTATTTTTATAATGGGGTTTAGCTGCTTTTCACTGCTGTGTTTATGCCGCTTTACACCCACTTGACACACTAACAGAGAGATATCAATACATAGGTTTTACGATTATTATTAGTCAGATATATTCTTGTGCGGTGAATAGGGCGTGTTGAGTCCAGTTCTCTGAGCAAGGAGTAGGTCTTATCTATTACATATTGAGTTTATGGAACGGTATCTGAGCTAATTTGATACCCTTGTTTTATGTATCACCCCACCTCACCTTTCCCGTTAAGCAGCCATAGTGTGTTTTCTGCATGTGTGACTCTGTTCTGTTTTGTAATTCAGTTCAAGTGTAACGGATTTTACATTCCCTCTATCAGTGATACCTTAGGAGAAGTGTCCTTTTCTGTGTGACTTATTTCACTTAGAATCGTCGTACCTAAATCCACTCATCATGCTGCTACTAACCTTACGACATTGATTTCATGGCTGAGTGATATTCCATTGTACATAAGGACCACAACTTCTTTATCCATTTTTCTCTTTCCTGGGATATTTAAGGTGGAATGAAGTGGAGGTCCTGGTCAACAGAGCAGCCCTAAACTTTGGGGTGCTTGTGTCTTGCTGATTTTTAATTTTCCCAATTTATACCCCCATGAGTGGAAGTGCCCTATGCTCTCTAAGCTGTGTTTTTCAGATGTTTCAGGACTCACCGGACACTTCTCCAGAGTGGCTCTTGGCAATTTACATCCCGCCCATCAGTGTAGCAAGGCTCCCATTTCTCCATGGCCTGTCCTGCATTTCTGGTTTTGACACTTTTTTCAGCATGGCCCTTTTGACCGATGGGAAGCGAGACTTGTTTGTAGCGCTGATTTGCCTTTCCAGGTTGCTTGGTTGGCCAAAAAGGGCGTATGCGTTTTTTCCTGAATATATTCAGGAAAAAACGCATACGCCCTTTTTGGCCAAGGGCATCATTGTCAACGTTTTGCCGCTTTTCATGTGCTTTAAAGGCGATTCGTATCTACCTCCTGAAATCTCTTTCCTGCAATTCTGCCTTGATTTCAAATCCTCTTCTTTGCCTTCCCTCAATATATTTGTGGACGAGAGTTATCATTTATAACTCTGCAGGTTTGTGAATTGCAGTGCCCTGAACCTCCATTTTACAACTCGTTTTTATGGGAGCTGGCCGCAAAATCGCAGAATGGCTTCAGGCCCTGTTCTGGTTCCGGGGGGCAGGCTGAGCCTGTGGTTAATTCTTCTTTCTGATGGGAAAATAGAGTGACCCGTGCCTGTCCCAACACCAAGAGCTAGTCTCTCGTTGGTTCCACGTCTTCCCGTTTATCCTCAGGACAAATTGCAACCTGTATGGAACAGGAGGTTAAAGGTGCTGATGCTCCAAGTAGGGAGCTTGCTAGTAAAGCGGCTGGAATGGCGAACCCGGGCACAAGGAGATGAGAAATGAGGTGCGTTTTAGAAACCTTTCCCCATCACACGGTGTACCATCTTCTGGGTTTCTCATGCATGTTTTTGATGTAGGAAGATGCCCTTGAACCTGGAGATTTGGGACCCATGCGATGGGTACCACGCAGTATTCCTTTAAAGGGTCTGCGTTTGCTCACCCAACCTCACCAAACCTCTCAGCCCCAAGAGTGTCCACCCTTATGTCTCATCCAGCTGTGCGTCTAGATATGGTCAATCCAGGTTGCATCACAGCCCCTGAACGCATTGTGTAAGAATTTCTCTCTCTTTCACTGTCTTTGTTTCATGGGTGTTTCAAAGTAATTTATTTTTATAATGGGGTTTAGCTGCTTTTCACTGCTGTGTTTATGCCGCTTTACACCCACTTGACACACTAACAGAGAGATATCAATACATAGGTTTTACGATTATTATTAGTCAAATATATTCTTGTGTGGTGAATAGGGCGTGTTGAGTCCAGTTCTCTGAGCAAGGAGTAGGTCTTGTCTATTACATATTGAGTTTATGGAACGGTATCTGAGCTAATTTGATACCCTTGTTTTATGTATCACCCCACCTCACCTTTCCCGTTAAGCAGCCATAGTGTGTTTTCTGCATGTGTGACTCTGTTCTGTTTTGTAATTCAGTTCAAGTGTAACGGTTTTTACATTCCCTCTATCAGTGATACCTTATGAGAAGTGTCCTTTTCTGTGTGACTTATTTCACTTAGAATCGTCGTACCTAAATCCACTCATCATGCTGCTACTAACCTTACGACATTGATTTCATGGCTGAGTGATATTCCATTGTACATAAGGACCACAACTTCTTTATCCATTTTTCTCTTTCCTGGGATATTTAAGGTGGAATGAAGTGGAGGTCCTGGTCAACAGAGCAGCCCTAAACTTTGGGGTGCTTGTGTCTTGCTGATTTTTAATTTTCCCAATTTATACCCCCATGAGTGGAAGTGCCCTATGCTCTCTAAGCTGTGTTTTTCAGATGTTTCAGGACTCACCGGACACTTCTCCGGAGTGGCTCTTGGCAATTTACATCCCGCCCATCAGTGTAGCAAGGCTCCCATTTCTCCATGGCCTGTCCTGCATTTCTGGTTTTGACACTTTTTTCAGCATGGCCCTTTTGACCGATGGGAAGCGAGACTTGTTTGTAGCGCTGATTTGCCTTTCCAGGTGGCTTGGTTGGCCAAAAAGGGCGTATGCGTTTTTTCCTGAATATATTCAGGAAAAAACGCATACGCCCTTTTTGGCCAAGGGCATCATTGTCAACGTTTTGCCGCTTTTCATGTGCTTTAAAGGCGATTCGTATCTACCTCCTGAAATCTCTTTCCTGCAATTCTGCCTTGATTTCAAATCCTCTTCTTTGCCTTCCCTCAATATATTTGTGGACGAGAGTTATCATTTATAACTCTGCAGGTTTGTGAATTGCAGTGCCCTGAACCTCCATTTTACAACTCGTTTTTATGGGAGCTGGCCCCAAAATCGCAGGATGGCTTCAGGCCCTGTTCTGGTTCCGGGGGGCAGGCTGAGCCTGTGGTTAATTCTTCTTTCTGATGGGAAAATAGAGTGACCTGTGCCTGTCCCAACACCAAGAGCTAGTCTCTCGTTGGTTCCACGTCTTCCCGTTTATCCTCAGGACAAATTGCAACCTGTATGGAACAGGAGGTTAAAGGTGCTGATGCTCGAAGTAGGGAGCTTGCTAGTAAAGCGGCTGGAATGGCGAACCCGGGCACAAGGAGATGAGAAATGAGGTGCGTTTTAGAAACCTTTCCCCATCACACGGTGTACCATCTTCTGGGTTTCTCATGCATGTTTTTGATGTAGGAAGATGCCCTTGAACCTGGAGATTTGGGACCCATGCGATGGGTACCACGCAGTATTCCTTTAAAGGGTCTGCGTTTGCTCACCCAACCTCACCAAACCTCTCAGCCCCAAGAGTGTCCACCCTTATGTCTCATCCAGCTGTGCGTCTAGATATGGTCAATCCAGGTTGCATCACAGCCCCTGAACGCATTGTGTAAGAATTTCTCTCTCTTTCACTGTCTTTGTTTCATGGGTGTTTCAAAGTAATTTATTTTTATAATGGGGTTTAGCTGCTTTTCACTGCTGTGTTTATGCCGCTTTACACCCACTTGACACAATAACAGAGAGATATCAATACATAGGTTTTACGATTATTATTAGTCAGATATATTCTTGTGCGGTGAATAGGGCGTGTTGAGTCCAGTTCTCTGAGCAAGGAGTAGGTCTTGTCTATTACATATTGAGTTTATGGAACGGTATCTGAGCTAATTTGATACCCTTGTTTTATGTATCACCCCACCTCACCTTTCCCGTTAAGCAGCCATAGTGTGTTTTCTGCATGTGTGACTCTGTTCTGTTTTGTAATTCAGTTCAAGTGTAACGGTTTTTACATTCCCTCTATCAGTGATACCTTATGAGAAGTGTCCTTTTCTGTGTGACTTATTTCACTTAGAATCGTCGTACCTAAATCCACTCATCATGCTGCTACTAACCTTACGACATTGATTTCATGGCTGAGTGATATTCCATTGTACATAAGGACCACAACTTCTTTATCCATTTTTCTCTTTCCTGGGATATTTAAGGTGGAATGAAGTGGAGGTCCTGGTCAACAGAGCAGCCCTAAACTTTGGGGTGCTTGTGTCTTGCTGATTTTTAATTTTCCCAATTTATACCCCCATGAGTGGAAGTGCCCTATGCTCTCTAAGCTGTGTTTTTCAGATGTTTCAGGACTCACCGGACACTTCTCCGGAGTGGCTCTTGGCAATTTACATCCCGCCCATCAGTGTAGCAAGGCTCCCATTTCTCCATGGCCTGTCCTGCATTTCTGGTTTTGACACTTTTTTCAGCATGGCCCTTTTGACCGATGGGAAGCGAGACTTCTTTGTAGCGCTGATTGGCCTTTCCAGGTTGCTTGGTTGGCCAAAAAGGGCGTATGCGTTTTTTCCTGAATATATTCAGGAAAAAACGCATACGCCCTTTTTGGCCAAGGGCATCATTGTCAACGTTTTGCCGCTTCTCATGTGCTTTAAAGGCGATTCGTATCTACCTCCTGAAATCTGTTTCCTGCAATTCTGCCTTGATTTCAAATCCTCTTCTTTGCCTTCCCTCAATATATTTGTGGACGAGAGTTATCATTAATAACTCTGCAGGTTTGTGAATTGCAGTGCCCTGAACCTCCATTTTACAACTCGTTTTTATGGGAGCTGGCCGCAAAATCGCAGAATGGCTTCAGGCCCTGTTCTGGTTCCGGGGGGCAGGCTGAGCCTGTGGTTAATTCTTCTTTCTGATGGGAAAATAGAGTGACCTGTGCCTGTCCCAACACCAAGAGCTAGTCTCTCGTTGGTTCCACGTCTTCCCGTTTATCCTCAGGACAAATTGCAACCTGTATGGAACAGGAGGTTAAAGGTGCTGATGCTCCAAGTAGGGAGCTTGCTAGTAAAGGGGCTGGAATGGCGAACCCGGGCACAAGGAGATGAGAAATGAGGTGCGTTTTAGAAACCTTTCCCCATCACACGGTGTACCATCTTCTGGGTTTCTCATGTATGTTTTTGATGTAGGAAGATGCCCTTGAACCTGGAGATTTGGGACCCATGCGATGGGTACCACGCAGTATTCCTTTAAAGGGTCTGCGTTTGCTCACCCAACCTCACCAAACCTCTCAGCCCCAAGAGTGTCCACCCTTATGTCTCATCCAGCTGTGCGTCTAGATATGGTCAATCCAGGTTGCATCACAGCCCCTGAACGCATTGTGTAAGAATTTCTCTCTCTTTCACTGTCTTTGTTTCATGGGTGTTTCAAAGTAATTTATTTTTATAATGGGGTTTAGCTGCTTTTCACTGCTGTGTTTATGCCGCTTTACACCCACTTGACACACTAACAGAGAGATATCAATACATAGGTTTTACGATTATTATTAGTCAGATATATTCTTGTGCGGTGAATAGGGCGTGTTGAGTCCAGTTCTCTGAGCAAGGAGTAGGTCTTATCTATTACATATTGAGTTTATGGAACGGTATCTGAGCTAATTTGATACCCTTGTTTTATGTATCACCCCACCTCACCTTTCCCGTTAAGCAGCCATAGTGTGTTTTCTGCATGTGTGACTCTGTTCTGTTTTGTAATTCAGTTCAAGTGTAACGGATTTTACATTCCCTCTATCAGTGATACCTTAGGAGAAGTGTCCTTTTCTGTGTGACTTATTTCACTTAGAATCGTCGTACCTAAATCCACTCATCATGCTGCTACTAACCTTACGACATTGATTTCATGGCTGAGTGATATTCCATTGTACATAAGGACCACAACTTCTTTATCCATTTTTCTCTTTCCTGGGATATTTAAGGTGGAATGAAGTGGAGGTCCTGGTCAACAGAGCAGCCCTAAACTTTGGGGTGCTTGTGTCTTGCTGATTTTTAATTTTCCCAATTTATACCCCCATGAGTGGAAGTGCCCTATGCTCTCTAAGCTGTGTTTTTCAGATGTTTCAGGACTCACCGGACACTTCTCCAGAGTGGCTCTTGGCAATTTACATCCCGCCCATCAGTGTAGCAAGGCTCCCATTTCTCCATGGCCTGTCCTGCATTTCTGGTTTTGACACTTTTTTCAGCATGGCCCTTTTGACCGATGGGAAGCGAGACTTGTTTGTAGCGCTGATTTGCCTTTCCAGGTTGCTTGGTTGGCCAAAAAGGGCGTATGCGTTTTTTCCTGAATATATTCAGGAAAAAACGCATACGCCCTTTTTGGCCAAGGGCATCATTGTCAACGTTTTGCCGCTTTTCATGTGCTTTAAAGGCGATTCGTATCTACCTCCTGAAATCTCTTTCCTGCAATTCTGCCTTGATTTCAAATCCTCTTCTTTGCCTTCCCTCAATATATTTGTGGACGAGAGTTATCATTTATAACTCTGCAGGTTTGTGAATTGCAGTGCCCTGAACCTCCATTTTACAACTCGTTTTTATGGGAGCTGGCCGCAAAATCGCAGAATGGCTTCAGGCCCTGTTCTGGTTCCGGGGGGCAGGCTGAGCCTGTGGTTAATTCTTCTTTCTGATGGGAAAATAGAGTGACCCGTGCCTGTCCCAACACCAAGAGCTAGTCTCTCGTTGGTTCCACGTCTTCCCGTTTATCCTCAGGACAAATTGCAACCTGTATGGAACAGGAGGTTAAAGGTGCTGATGCTCCAAGTAGGGAGCTTGCTAGTAAAGCGGCTGGAATGGCGAACCCGGGCACAAGGAGATGAGAAATGAGGTGCGTTTTAGAAACCTTTCCCCATCACACGGTGTACCATCTTCTGGGTTTCTCATGCATGTTTTTGATGTAGGAAGATGCCCTTGAACCTGGAGATTTGGGACCCATGCGATGGGTACCACGCAGTATTCCTTTAAAGGGTCTGCGTTTGCTCACCCAACCTCACCAAACCTCTCAGCCCCAAGAGTGTCCACCCTTATGTCTCATCCAGCTGTGCGTCTAGATATGGTCAATCCAGGTTGCATCACAGCCCCTGAACGCATTGTGTAAGAATTTCTCTCTCTTTCACTGTCTTTGTTTCATGGGTGTTTCAAAGTAATTTATTTTTATAATGGGGTTTAGCTGCTTTTCACTGCTGTGTTTATGCCGCTTTACACCCACTTGACACACTAACAGAGAGATATCAATACATAGGTTTTACGATTATTATTAGTCAAATATATTCTTGTGTGGTGAATAGGGCGTGTTGAGTCCAGTTCTCTGAGCAAGGAGTAGGTCTTGTCTATTACATATTGAGTTTATGGAACGGTATCTGAGCTAATTTGATACCCTTGTTTTATGTATCACCCCACCTCACCTTTCCCGTTAAGCAGCCATAGTGTGTTTTCTGCATGTGTGACTCTGTTCTGTTTTGTAATTCAGTTCAAGTGTAACGGTTTTTACATTCCCTCTATCAGTGATACCTTATGAGAAGTGTCCTTTTCTGTGTGACTTATTTCACTTAGAATCGTCGTACCTAAATCCACTCATCATGCTGCTACTAACCTTACGACATTGATTTCATGGCTGAGTGATATTCCATTGTACATAAGGACCACAACTTCTTTATCCATTTTTCTCTTTCCTGGGATATTTAAGGTGGAATGAAGTGGAGGTCCTGGTCAACAGAGCAGCCCTAAACTTTGGGGTGCTTGTGTCTTGCTGATTTTTAATTTTCCCAATTTATACCCCCATGAGTGGAAGTGCCCTATGCTCTCTAAGCTGTGTTTTTCAGATGTTTCAGGACTCACCGGACACTTCTCCGGAGTGGCTCTTGGCAATTTACATCCCGCCCATCAGTGTAGCAAGGCTCCCATTTCTCCATGGCCTGTCCTGCATTTCTGGTTTTGACACTTTTTTCAGCATGGCCCTTTTGACCGATGGGAAGCGAGACTTGTTTGTAGCGCTGATTTGCCTTTCCAGGTGGCTTGGTTGGCCAAAAAGGGCGTATGCGTTTTTTCCTGAATATATTCAGGAAAAAACGCATACGCCCTTTTTGGCCAAGGGCATCATTGTCAACGTTTTGCCGCTTTTCATGTGCTTTAAAGGCGATTCGTATCTACCTCCTGAAATCTCTTTCCTGCAATTCTGCCTTGATTTCAAATCCTCTTCTTTGCCTTCCCTCAATATATTTGTGGACGAGAGTTATCATTTATAACTCTGCAGGTTTGTGAATTGCAGTGCCCTGAACCTCCATTTTACAACTCGTTTTTATGGGAGCTGGCCCCAAAATCGCAGGATGGCTTCAGGCCCTGTTCTGGTTCCGGGGGGCAGGCTGAGCCTGTGGTTAATTCTTCTTTCTGATGGGAAAATAGAGTGACCTGTGCCTGTCCCAACACCAAGAGCTAGTCTCTCGTTGGTTCCACGTCTTCCCGTTTATCCTCAGGACAAATTGCAACCTGTACGGAACAGGAGGTTAAAGGTGCTGATGCTCCAAGTAGGGAGCTTGCTAGTAAAGCGGCTGGAATGGCGAACCCGGGCACAAGGAGATGAGAAATGAGGTGCGTTTTAGAAACCTTTCCCCATCACACGGTGTACCATCTTCTGGGTTTCTCATGCATGTTTTTGATGTAGGAAGATGCCCTTGAACCTGGAGATTTGGGACCCATGCGATGGGTACCACGCAGTATTACTTTAAAGGGTCTGCGTTTGCTCACCCAACCTCACCAAACCTCTCAGCCCCAAGAGTGTCCACCCTTATGTCTCATCCAGCTGTGCGTCTAGATATGGTCAATCCAGGTTGCATCACAGCCCCTGAACTCATTGTGTAAGAATTTCTCTCTCTTTCACTGTCTTTGTTTCATGGGTGTTTCAAAGTAATTTATTTTTATAATGGGGTTTAGCTGCTTTTCACTGCTGTGTTTATGCCGCTTTACACCCACTTGACACACTAACAGAGAGATATCAATACATAGGTTTTACGATTATTATTAGTCAGATATATTCTTGTGCGGTGAATAGGGCGTGTTGAGTCCAGTTCTCTGAGCAAGGAGTAGGTCTTGTCTATTACATATTGGGTTTATGGAACGGTATCTGAGCTAATTTGATACCCTTGTTTTATGTATCACCCCACCTCACCTTTCCCGTTAAGCAGCCATAGTGTGTTTTCTGCATGTGTGACTCTGTTCTGTTTTGTAATTCAGTTCAAGTGTAACGGTTTTTACATTCCCTCTATCAGTGATACCTTATGAGAAGTGTCCTTTTCTGTGTGACTTATTTCACTTAGAATCGTCGTACCTAAATCCACTCATCATGCTGCTACTAACCTTACGACATTGATTTCATGGCTGAGTGATATTCCATTGTACATAAGGACCACAACTTCTTTATCCATTTTTCTCTTTCCTGGGATATTTAAGGTGGAATGAAGTGGAGGTCCTGGTCAAGAGAGCAGCCCTAAACTTTGGGGTGCTTGTGTCTTGCTGATTTTTAATTTTCCCAATTTATACCCCCATGAGTGGAAGTGCCCTATGCTCTCTAAGCTGTGTTTTTCAGATGTTTCAGGACTCACCGGACACTTCTCCAGAGTGGCTCTTGGCAATTTACATCCCGCCCATCAGTGTAGCAAGGCTCCCATTTCTCCATGGCCTGTCCTGCATTTCTGGTTTTGACACTTTTTTCAGCATGGCCCTTTTGACCGATGGGAAGCGAGACTTCTTTGTAGCGCTGATTTGCCTTTCCAGGTGGCTTGGTTGGCCAAAAAGGGCGTATGCGTTTTTTCCTGAATATATTCAGGAAAAAACGCATACGCCCTTTTTGGCCAAGGGCATCATTGTCAACGTTTTGCCGCTTTTCATGTGCTTTAAAGGCGATTCGTATCTACCTCCTGAAATCTCTTTCCTGCAATTCTGCCTTGATTTCAAATCCTCTTCTTTGCCTTCCCTCAATATATTTGTGGACGAGAGTTATCATTTATAACTCTGCAGGTTTGTGAATTGCAGTGCCCTGAACCTCCATTTTACAACTCGTTTTTATGGGAGCTGGCCCCAAAATCGCAGGATGGCTTCAGGCCCTGTTCTGGTTCCGGGGGGCAGGCTGAGCCTGTGGTTAATTCTTCTTTCTGATGGGAAAATAGAGTGACCTGTGCCTGTCCCAACACCAAGAGCTAGTCTCTCGTTGGTTCCACGTCTTCCCGTTTATCCTCAGGACAAATTGCAACCTGTATGGAACAGGAGGTTAAAGGTGCTGATGCTCGAAGTAGGGAGCTTGCTAGTAAAGCGGCTGGAATGGCGAACCCGGGCACAAGGAGATGAGAAATGAGGTGCGTTTTAGAAACCTTTCCCCATCACACGGTGTACCATCTTCTGGGTTTCTCATGCATGTTTTTGATGTAGGAAGATGCCCTTGAACCTGGAGATTTGGGACCCATGCGATGGGTACCACGCAGTATTCCTTTAAAGGGTCTGCGTTTGCTCACCCAACCTCACCAAACCTCTCAGCCCCAAGAGTGTCCACCCTTATGTCTCATCCAGCTGTGCGTCTAGATATGGTCAATCCAGGTTGCATCACAGCCCCTGAACGCATTGTGTAAGAATTTCTCTCTCTTTCACTGTCTTTGTTTCATGGGTGTTTCAAAGTAATTTATTTTTATAATGGGGTTTAGCTGCTTTTCACTGCTGTGTTTATGCCGCTTTACACCCACTTGACACACTAACAGAGAGATATCAATACATAGGTTTTACGATTATTATTAGTCAAATATATTCTTGTGTGGTGAATAGGGCGTGTTGAGTCCAGTTCTCTGAGCAAGGAGTAGGTCTTGTCTATTACATATTGAGTTTATGGAACGGTATCTGAGCTAATTTGATACCCTTGTTTTATGTATCACCCCACCTCACCTTTCCCGTTAAGCAGCCATAGTGTGTTTTCTGCATGTGTGACTCTGTTCTGTTTTGTAATTCAGTTCAAGTGTAACGGTTTTTACATTCCCTCTATCAGTGATACCTTATGAGAAGTGTCCTTTTCTGTGTGACTTATTTCACTTAGAATCGTCGTACCTAAATCCACTCATCATGCTGCTACTAACCTTACGACATTGATTTCATGGCTGAGTGATATTCCATTGTACATAAGGACCACAACTTCTTTATCCATTTTTCTCTTTCCTGGGATATTTAAGGTGGAATGAAGTGGAGGTCCTGGTCAACAGAGCAGCCCTAAACTTTGGGGTGCTTGTGTCTTGCTGATTTTTAATTTTCCCAATTTATACCCCCATGAGTGGAAGTGCCCTATGCTCTCTAAGCTGTGTTTTTCAGATGTTTCAGGACTCACCGGACACTTCTCCGGAGTGGCTCTTGGCAATTTACATCCCGCCCATCAGTGTAGCAAGGCTCCCATTTCTCCATGGCCTGTCCTGCATTTCTGGTTTTGACACTTTTTTCAGCATGGCCCTTTTGACCGATGGGAAGCGAGACTTGTTTGTAGCGCTGATTTGCCTTTCCAGGTTGCTTGGTTGGCCAAAAAGGGCGTATGCGTTTTTTCCTGAATATATTCAGGAAAAAACGCATACGCCCTTTTTGGCCAAGGGCATCATTGTCAACGTTTTGCCGCTTTTCATGTGCTTTAAAGGCGATTCGTATCTACCTCCTGAAATCTCTTTCCTGCAATTCTGCCTTGATTTCAAATCCTCTTCTTTGCCTTCCCTCAATATATTTGTGGACGAGAGTTATCATTTATAACTCTGCAGGTTTGTGAATTGCAGTGCCCTGAACCTCCATTTTACAACTCGTTTTTATGGGAGCTGGCCCCAAAATCGCAGGATGGCTTCAGGCCCTGTTCTGGTTCCGGGGGGCAGGCTGAGCCTGTGGTTAATTCTTCTTTCTGATGGGAAAATAGAGTGACCTGTGCCTGTCCCAACACCAAGAGCTAGTCTCTCGTTGGTTCCACGTCTTCCCGTTTATCCTCAGGACAAATTGCAACCTGTACGGAACAGGAGGTTAAAGGTGCTGATGCTCCAAGTAGGGAGCTTGCTAGTAAAGCGGCTGGAATGGCGAACCCGGGCACAAGGAGATGAGAAATGAGGTGCGTTTTAGAAACCTTTCCCCATCACACGGTGTACCATCTTCTGGGTTTCTCATGCATGTTTTTGATGTAGGAAGATGCCCTTGAACCTGGAGATTTGGGACCCATGCGATGGGTACCACGCAGTATTACTTTAAAGGGTCTGCGTTTGCTCACCCAACCTCACCAAACCTCTCAGCCCCAAGAGTGTCCACCCTTATGTCTCATCCAGCTGTGCGTCTAGATATGGTCAATCCAGGTTGCATCACAGCCCCTGAACTCATTGTGTAAGAATTTCTCTCTCTTTCACTGTCTTTGTTTCATGGGTGTTTCAAAGTAATTTATTTTTATAATGGGGTTTAGCTGCTTTTCACTGCTGTGTTTATGCCGCTTTACACCCACTTGACACACTAACAGAGAGATATCAATACATAGGTTTTACGATTATTATTAGTCAGATATATTCTTGTGCGGTGAATAGGGCGTGTTGAGTCCAGTTCTCTGAGCAAGGAGTAGGTCTTGTCTATTACATATTGGGTTTATGGAACGGTATCTGAGCTAATTTGATACCCTTGTTTTATGTATCACCCCACCTCACCTTTCCCGTTAAGCAGCCATAGTGTGTTTTCTGCATGTGTGACTCTGTTCTGTTTTGTAATTCAGTTCAAGTGTAACGGTTTTTACATTCCCTCTATCAGTGATACCTTATGAGAAGTGTCCTTTTCTGTGTGACTTATTTCACTTAGAATCGTCGTACCTAAATCCACTCATCATGCTGCTACTAACCTTACGACATTGATTTCATGGCTGAGTGATATTCCATTGTACATAAGGACCACAACTTCTTTATCCATTTTTCTCTTTCCTGGGATATTTAAGGTGGAATGAAGTGGAGGTCCTGGTCAAGAGAGCAGCCCTAAACTTTGGGGTGCTTGTGTCTTGCTGATTTTTAATTTTCCCAATTTATACCCCCATGAGTGGAAGTGCCCTATGCTCTCTAAGCTGTGTTTTTCAGATGTTTCAGGACTCACCGGACACTTCTCCAGAGTGGCTCTTGGCAATTTACATCCCGCCCATCAGTGTAGCAAGGCTCCCATTTCTCCATGGCCTGTCCTGCATTTCTGGTTTTGACACTTTTTTCAGCATGGCCCTTTTGACCGATGGGAAGCGAGACTTCTTTGTAGCGCTGATTTGCCTTTCCAGGTGGCTTGGTTGGCCAAAAAGGGCGTATGCGTTTTTTCCTGAATATATTCAGGAAAAAACGCATACGCCCTTTTTGGCCAAGGGCATCATTGTCAACGTTTTGCCGCTTTTCATGTGCTTTAAAGGCGATTCGTATCTACCTCCTGAAATCTCTTTCCTGCAATTCTGCCTTGATTTCAAATCCTCTTCTTTGCCTTCCCTCAATATATTTGTGGACGAGAGTTATCATTTATAACTCTGCAGGTTTGTGAATTGCAGTGCCCTGAACCTCCATTTTACAACTCGTTTTTATGGGAGCTGGCCGCAAAATCGCAGAATGGCTTCAGGCCCTGTTCTGGTTCCGGGGGGCAGGCTGAGCCTGTGGTTAATTCTTCTTTCTGATGGGAAAATAGAGTGACCCGTGCCTGTCCCAACACCAAGAGCTAGTCTCTCGTTGGTTCCACGTCTTCCCGTTTATCCTCAGGACAAATTGCAACCTGTATGGAACAGGAGGTTAAAGGTGCTGATGCTCCAAGTAGGGAGCTTGCTAGTAAAGCGGCTGGAATGGCGAACCCGGGCACAAGGAGATGAGAAATGAGGTGCGTTTTAGAAACCTTTCCCCATCACACGGTGTACCATCTTCTGGGTTTCTCATGCATGTTTTTGATGTAGGAAGATGCCCTTGAACCTGGAGATTTGGGACCCATGCGATGGGTACCACGCAGTATTCCTTTAAAGGGTCTGCGTTTGCTCACCCAACCTCACCAAACCTCTCAGCCCCAAGAGTGTCCACCCTTATGTCTCATCCAGCTGTGCGTCTAGATATGGTCAATCCAGGTTGCATCACAGCCCCTGAACGCATTGTGTAAGAATTTCTCTCTCTTTCACTGTCTTTGTTTCATGGGTGTTTCAAAGTAATTTATTTTTATAATGGGGTTTAGCTGCTTTTCACTGCTGTGTTTATGCCGCTTTACACCCACTTGACACAATAACAGAGAGATATCAATACATAGGTTTTACGATTATTATTAGTCAGATATATTCTTGTGCGGTGAATAGGGCGTGTTGAGTCCAGTTCTCTGAGCAAGGAGTAGGTCTTGTCTATTACATATTGAGTTTATGGAACGGTATCTGAGCTAATTTGATACCCTTGTTTTATGTATCACCCCACCTCACCTTTCCCGTTAAGCAGCCATAGTGTGTTTTCTGCATGTGTGACTCTGTTCTGTTTTGTAATTCAGTTCAAGTGTAACGGTTTTTACATTCCCTCTATCAGTGATACCTTATGAGAAGTGTCCTTTTCTGTGTGACTTATTTCACTTAGAATCGTCGTACCTAAATCCACTCATCATGCTGCTACTAACCTTACGACATTGATTTCATGGCTGAGTGATATTCCATTGTACATAAGGACCACAACTTCTTTATCCATTTTTCTCTTTCCTGGGATATTTAAGGTGGAATGAAGTGGAGGTCCTGGTCAACAGAGCAGCCCTAAACTTTGGGGTGCTTGTGTCTTGCTGATTTTTAATTTTCCCAATTTATACCCCCATGAGTGGAAGTGCCCTATGCTCTCTAAGCTGTGTTTTTCAGATGTTTCAGGACTCACCGGACACTTCTCCGGAGTGGCTCTTGGCAATTTACATCCCGCCCATCAGTGTAGCAAGGCTCCCATTTCTCCATGGCCTGTCCTGCATTTCTGGTTTTGACACTTTTTTCAGCATGGCCCTTTTGACCGATGGGAAGCGAGACTTCTTTGTAGCGCTGATTGGCCTTTCCAGGTTGCTTGGTTGGCCAAAAAGGGCGTATGCGTTTTTTCCTGAATATATTCAGGAAAAAACGCATACGCCCTTTTTGGCCAAGGGCATCATTGTCAACGTTTTGCCGCTTCTCATGTGCTTTAAAGGCGATTCGTATCTACCTCCTGAAATCTGTTTCCTGCAATTCTGCCTTGATTTCAAATCCTCTTCTTTGCCTTCCCTCAATATATTTGTGGACGAGAGTTATCATTAATAACTCTGCAGGTTTGTGAATTGCAGTGCCCTGAACCTCCATTTTACAACTCGTTTTTATGGGAGCTGGCCGCAAAATCGCAGAATGGCTTCAGGCCCTGTTCTGGTTCCGGGGGGCAGGCTGAGCCTGTGGTTAATTCTTCTTTCTGATGGGAAAATAGAGTGACCTGTGCCTGTCCCAACACCAAGAGCTAGTCTCTCGTTGGTTCCACGTCTTCCCGTTTATCCTCAGGACAAATTGCAACCTGTACGGAACAGGAGGTTAAAGGTGCTGATGCTCCAAGTAGGGAGCTTGCTAGTAAAGGGGCTGGAATGGCGAACCCGGGCACAAGGAGATGAGAAATGAGGTGCGTTTTAGAAACCTTTCCCCATCACACGGTGTACCATCTTCTGGGTTTCTCATGTATGTTTTTGATGTAGGAAGATGCCCTTGAACCTGGAGATTTGGGACCCATGCGATGGGTACCACGCAGTATTCCTTTAAAGGGTCTGCGTTTGCTCACCCAACCTCACCAAACCTCTCAGCCCCAAGAGTGTCCACCCTTATGTCTCATCCAGCTGTGCGTCTAGATATGGTCAATCCAGGTTGCATCACAGCCCCTGAACGCATTGTGTAAGAATTTCTCTCTCTTTCACTGTCTTTGTTTCATGGGTGTTTCAAAGTAATTTATTTTTATAATGGGGTTTAGCTGCTTTTCACTGCTGTGTTTATGCCGCTTTACACCCACTTGACACACTAACAGAGAGATATCAATACATAGGTTTTACGATTATTATTAGTCAGATATATTCTTGTGCGGTGAATAGGGCGTGTTGAGTCCAGTTCTCTGAGCAAGGAGTAGGTCTTATCTATTACATATTGAGTTTATGGAACGGTATCTGAGCTAATTTGATACCCTTGTTTTATGTATCACCCCACCTCACCTTTCCCGTTAAGCAGCCATAGTGTGTTTTCTGCATGTGTGACTCTGTTCTGTTTTGTAATTCAGTTCAAGTGTAACGGATTTTACATTCCCTCTATCAGTGATACCTTAGGAGAAGTGTCCTTTTCTGTGTGACTTATTTCACTTAGAATCGTCGTACCTAAATCCACTCATCATGCTGCTACTAACCTTACGACATTGATTTCATGGCTGAGTGATATTCCATTGTACATAAGGACCACAACTTCTTTATCCATTTTTCTCTTTCCTGGGATATTTAAGGTGGAATGAAGTGGAGGTCCTGGTCAACAGAGCAGCCCTAAACTTTGGGGTGCTTGTGTCTTGCTGATTTTTAATTTTCCCAATTTATACCCCCATGAGTGGAAGTGCCCTATGCTCTCTAAGCTGTGTTTTTCAGATGTTTCAGGACTCACCGGACACTTCTCCAGAGTGGCTCTTGGCAATTTACATCCCGCCCATCAGTGTAGCAAGGCTCCCATTTCTCCATGGCCTGTCCTGCATTTCTGGTTTTGACACTTTTTTCAGCATGGCCCTTTTGACCGATGGGAAGCGAGACTTGTTTGTAGCGCTGATTTGCCTTTCCAGGTTGCTTGGTTGGCCAAAAAGGGCGTATGCGTTTTTTCCTGAATATATTCAGGAAAAAACGCATACGCCCTTTTTGGCCAAGGGCATCATTGTCAACGTTTTGCCGCTTTTCATGTGCTTTAAAGGCGATTCGTATCTACCTCCTGAAATCTCTTTCCTGCAATTCTGCCTTGATTTCAAATCCTCTTCTTTGCCTTCCCTCAATATATTTGTGGACGAGAGTTATCATTTATAACTCTGCAGGTTTGTGAATTGCAGTGCCCTGAACCTCCATTTTACAACTCGTTTTTATGGGAGCTGGCCGCAAAATCGCAGAATGGCTTCAGGCCCTGTTCTGGTTCCGGGGGGCAGGCTGAGCCTGTGGTTAATTCTTCTTTCTGATGGGAAAATAGAGTGACCCGTGCCTGTCCCAACACCAAGAGCTAGTCTCTCGTTGGTTCCACGTCTTCCCGTTTATCCTCAGGACAAATTGCAACCTGTATGGAACAGGAGGTTAAAGGTGCTGATGCTCCAAGTAGGGAGCTTGCTAGTAAAGCGGCTGGAATGGCGAACCCGGGCACAAGGAGATGAGAAATGAGGTGCGTTTTAGAAACCTTTCCCCATCACACGGTGTACCATCTTCTGGGTTTCTCATGCATGTTTTTGATGTAGGAAGATGCCCTTGAACCTGGAGATTTGGGACCCATGCGATGGGTACCACGCAGTATTCCTTTAAAGGGTCTGCGTTTGCTCACCCAACCTCACCAAACCTCTCAGCCCCAAGAGTGTCCACCCTTATGTCTCATCCAGCTGTGCGTCTAGATATGGTCAATCCAGGTTGCATCACAGCCCCTGAACGCATTGTGTAAGAATTTCTCTCTCTTTCACTGTCTTTGTTTCATGGGTGTTTCAAAGTAATTTATTTTTATAATGGGGTTTAGCTGCTTTTCACTGCTGTGTTTATGCCGCTTTACACCCACTTGACACACTAACAGAGAGATATCAATACATAGGTTTTACGATTATTATTAGTCAAATATATTCTTGTGTGGTGAATAGGGCGTGTTGAGTCCAGTTCTCTGAGCAAGGAGTAGGTCTTGTCTATTACATATTGAGTTTATGGAACGGTATCTGAGCTAATTTGATACCCTTGTTTTATGTATCACCCCACCTCACCTTTCCCGTTAAGCAGCCATAGTGTGTTTTCTGCATGTGTGACTCTGTTCTGTTTTGTAATTCAGTTCAAGTGTAACGGTTTTTACATTCCCTCTATCAGTGATACCTTATGAGAAGTGTCCTTTTCTGTGTGACTTATTTCACTTAGAATCGTCGTACCTAAATCCACTCATCATGCTGCTACTAACCTTACGACATTGATTTCATGGCTGAGTGATATTCCATTGTACATAAGGACCACAACTTCTTTATCCATTTTTCTCTTTCCTGGGATATTTAAGGTGGAATGAAGTGGAGGTCCTGGTCAACAGAGCAGCCCTAAACTTTGGGGTGCTTGTGTCTTGCTGATTTTTAATTTTCCCAATTTATACCCCCATGAGTGGAAGTGCCCTATGCTCTCTAAGCTGTGTTTTTCAGATGTTTCAGGACTCACCGGACACTTCTCCGGAGTGGCTCTTGGCAATTTACATCCCGCCCATCAGTGTAGCAAGGCTCCCATTTCTCCATGGCCTGTCCTGCATTTCTGGTTTTGACACTTTTTTCAGCATGGCCCTTTTGACCGATGGGAAGCGAGACTTGTTTGTAGCGCTGATTTGCCTTTCCAGGTGGCTTGGTTGGCCAAAAAGGGCGTATGCGTTTTTTCCTGAATATATTCAGGAAAAAACGCATACGCCCTTTTTGGCCAAGGGCATCATTGTCAACGTTTTGCCGCTTTTCATGTGCTTTAAAGGCGATTCGTATCTACCTCCTGAAATCTCTTTCCTGCAATTCTGCCTTGATTTCAAATCCTCTTCTTTGCCTTCCCTCAATATATTTGTGGACGAGAGTTATCATTTATAACTCTGCAGGTTTGTGAATTGCAGTGCCCTGAACCTCCATTTTACAACTCGTTTTTATGGGAGCTGGCCCCAAAATCGCAGGATGGCTTCAGGCCCTGTTCTGGTTCCGGGGGGCAGGCTGAGCCTGTGGTTAATTCTTCTTTCTGATGGGAAAATAGAGTGACCTGTGCCTGTCCCAACACCAAGAGCTAGTCTCTCGTTGGTTCCACGTCTTCCCGTTTATCCTCAGGACAAATTGCAACCTGTATGGAACAGGAGGTTAAAGGTGCTGATGCTCGAAGTAGGGAGCTTGCTAGTAAAGCGGCTGGAATGGCGAACCCGGGCACAAGGAGATGAGAAATGAGGTGCGTTTTAGAAACCTTTCCCCATCACACGGTGTACCATCTTCTGGGTTTCTCATGCATGTTTTTGATGTAGGAAGATGCCCTTGAACCTGGAGATTTGGGACCCATGCGATGGGTACCACGCAGTATTCCTTTAAAGGGTCTGCGTTTGCTCACCCAACCTCACCAAACCTCTCAGCCCCAAGAGTGTCCACCCTTATGTCTCATCCAGCTGTGCGTCTAGATATGGTCAATCCAGGTTGCATCACAGCCCCTGAACGCATTGTGTAAGAATTTCTCTCTCTTTCACTGTCTTTGTTTCATGGGTGTTTCAAAGTAATTTATTTTTATAATGGGGTTTAGCTGCTTTTCACTGCTGTGTTTATGCCGCTTTACACCCACTTGACACAATAACAGAGAGATATCAATACATAGGTTTTACGATTATTATTAGTCAGATATATTCTTGTGCGGTGAATAGGGCGTGTTGAGTCCAGTTCTCTGAGCAAGGAGTAGGTCTTGTCTATTACATATTGAGTTTATGGAACGGTATCTGAGCTAATTTGATACCCTTGTTTTATGTATCACCCCACCTCACCTTTCCCGTTAAGCAGCCATAGTGTGTTTTCTGCATGTGTGACTCTGTTCTGTTTTGTAATTCAGTTCAAGTGTAACGGTTTTTACATTCCCTCTATCAGTGATACCTTATGAGAAGTGTCCTTTTCTGTGTGACTTATTTCACTTAGAATCGTCGTACCTAAATCCACTCATCATGCTGCTACTAACCTTACGACATTGATTTCATGGCTGAGTGATATTCCATTGTACATAAGGACCACAACTTCTTTATCCATTTTTCTCTTTCCTGGGATATTTAAGGTGGAATGAAGTGGAGGTCCTGGTCAACAGAGCAGCCCTAAACTTTGGGGTGCTTGTGTCTTGCTGATTTTTAATTTTCCCAATTTATACCCCCATGAGTGGAAGTGCCCTATGCTCTCTAAGCTGTGTTTTTCAGATGTTTCAGGACTCACCGGACACTTCTCCGGAGTGGCTCTTGGCAATTTACATCCCGCCCATCAGTGTAGCAAGGCTCCCATTTCTCCATGGCCTGTCCTGCATTTCTGGTTTTGACACTTTTTTCAGCATGGCCCTTTTGACCGATGGGAAGCGAGACTTCTTTGTAGCGCTGATTGGCCTTTCCAGGTTGCTTGGTTGGCCAAAAAGGGCGTATGCGTTTTTTCCTGAATATATTCAGGAAAAAACGCATACGCCCTTTTTGGCCAAGGGCATCATTGTCAACGTTTTGCTGCTTCTCATGTGCTTTAAAGGCGATTCGTATCTACCTCCTGAAATCTGTTTCCTGCAATTCTGCCTTGATTTCAAATCCTCTTCTTTGCCTTCCCTCAATATATTTGTGGACGAGAGTTATCATTAATAACTCTGCAGGTTTGTGAATTGCAGTGCCCTGAACCTCCATTTTACAACTCGTTTTTATGGGAGCTGGCCGCAAAATCGCAGAATGGCTTCAGGCCCTGTTCTGGTTCCGGGGGGCAGGCTGAGCCTGTGGTTAATTCTTCTTTCTGATGGGAAAATAGAGTGACCTGTGCCTGTCCCAACACCAAGAGCTAGTCTCTCGTTGGTTCCACGTCTTCCCGTTTATCCTCAGGACAAATTGCAACCTGTATGGAACAGGAGGTTAAAGGTGCTGATGCTCCAAGTAGGGAGATTGCTAGTAAAGCGGCTGGAATGGCGAACCCGGGCACAAGGAGATGAGAAATGAGGTGCGTTTTAGAAACCTTTCCCCATCACACGGTGTACCATCTTCTGGGTTTCTCATGTATGTTTTTGATGTAGGAAGATGCCCTTGAACCTGGAGATTTGGGACCCATGCGATGGGTACCACGCAGTATTCCTTTAAAGGGTCTGCGTTTGCTCACCCAACCTCACCAAACCTCTCAGCCCCAAGAGTGTCCACCCTTATGTCTCATCCAGCTGTGCGTCTAGATATGGTCAATCCAGGTTGCATCACAGCCCCTGAACGCATTGTGTAAGAATTTCTCTCTCTTTCACTGTCTTTGTTTCATGGGTGTTTCAAAGTAATTTATTTTTATAATGGGGTTTAGCTGCTTTTCACTGCTGTGTTTATGCCGCTTTACACCCACTTGACACACTAACAGAGAGATATCAATACATAGGTTTTACGATTATTATTAGTCAGATATATTCTTGTGCGGTGAATAGGGCGTGTTGAGTCCAGTTCTCTGAGCAAGGAGTAGGTCTTATCTATTACATATTGAGTTTATGGAACGGTATCTGAGCTAATTTGATACCCTTGTTTTATGTATCACCCCACCTCACCTTTCCCGTTAAGCAGCCATAGTGTGTTTTCTGCATGTGTGACTCTGTTCTGTTTTGTAATTCAGTTCAAGTGTAACGGATTTTACATTCCCTCTATCAGTGATACCTTAGGAGAAGTGTCCTTTTCTGTGTGACTTATTTCACTTAGAATCGTCGTACCTAAATCCACTCATCATGCTGCTACTAACCTTACGACATTGATTTCATGGCTGAGTGATATTCCATTGTACATAAGGACCACAACTTCTTTATCCATTTTTCTCTTTCCTGGGATATTTAAGGTGGAATGAAGTGGAGGTCCTGGTCAACAGAGCAGCCCTAAACTTTGGGGTGCTTGTGTCTTGCTGATTTTTAATTTTCCCAATTTATACCCCCATGAGTGGAAGTGCCCTATGCTCTCTAAGCTGTGTTTTTCAGATGTTTCAGGACTCACCGGACACTTCTCCAGAGTGGCTCTTGGCAATTTACATCCCGCCCATCAGTGTAGCAAGGCTCCCATTTCTCCATGGCCTGTCCTGCATTTCTGGTTTTGACACTTTTTTCAGCATGGCCCTTTTGACCGATGGGAAGCGAGACTTGTTTGTAGCGCTGATTTGCCTTTCCAGGTTGCTTGGTTGGCCAAAAAGGGCGTATGCGTTTTTTCCTGAATATATTCAGGAAAAAACGCATACGCCCTTTTTGGCCAAGGGCATCATTGTCAACGTTTTGCCGCTTTTCATGTGCTTTAAAGGCGATTCGTATCTACCTCCTGAAATCTCTTTCCTGCAATTCTGCCTTGATTTCAAATCCTCTTCTTTGCCTTCCCTCAATATATTTGTGGACGAGAGTTATCATTTATAACTCTGCAGGTTTGTGAATTGCAGTGCCCTGAACCTCCATTTTACAACTCGTTTTTATGGGAGCTGGCCGCAAAATCGCAGAATGGCTTCAGGCCCTGTTCTGGTTCCGGGGGGCAGGCTGAGCCTGTGGTTAATTCTTCTTTCTGATGGGAAAATAGAGTGACCCGTGCCTGTCCCAACACCAAGAGCTAGTCTCTCGTTGGTTCCACGTCTTCCCGTTTATCCTCAGGACAAATTGCAACCTGTATGGAACAGGAGGTTAAAGGTGCTGATGCTCCAAGTAGGGAGCTTGCTAGTAAAGCGGCTGGAATGGCGAACCCGGGCACAAGGAGATGAGAAATGAGGTGCGTTTTAGAAACCTTTCCCCATCACACGGTGTACCATCTTCTGGGTTTCTCATGCATGTTTTTGATGTAGGAAGATGCCCTTGAACCTGGAGATTTGGGACCCATGCGATGGGTACCACGCAGTATTCCTTTAAAGGGTCTGCGTTTGCTCACCCAACCTCACCAAACCTCTCAGCCCCAAGAGTGTCCACCCTTATGTCTCATCCAGCTGTGCGTCTAGATATGGTCAATCCAGGTTGCATCACAGCCCCTGAACGCATTGTGTAAGAATTTCTCTCTCTTTCACTGTCTTTGTTTCATGGGTGTTTCAAAGTAATTTATTTTTATAATGGGGTTTAGCTGCTTTTCACTGCTGTGTTTATGCCGCTTTACACCCACTTGACACACTAACAGAGAGATATCAATACATAGGTTTTACGATTATTATTAGTCAAATATATTCTTGTGTGGTGAATAGGGCGTGTTGAGTCCAGTTCTCTGAGCAAGGAGTAGGTCTTGTCTATTACATATTGAGTTTATGGAACGGTATCTGAGCTAATTTGATACCCTTGTTTTATGTATCACCCCACCTCACCTTTCCCGTTAAGCAGCCATAGTGTGTTTTCTGCATGTGTGACTCTGTTCTGTTTTGTAATTCAGTTCAAGTGTAACGGTTTTTACATTCCCTCTATCAGTGATACCTTATGAGAAGTGTCCTTTTCTGTGTGACTTATTTCACTTAGAATCGTCGTACCTAAATCCACTCATCATGCTGCTACTAACCTTACGACATTGATTTCATGGCTGAGTGATATTCCATTGTACATAAGGACCACAACTTCTTTATCCATTTTTCTCTTTCCTGGGATATTTAAGGTGGAATGAAGTGGAGGTCCTGGTCAACAGAGCAGCCCTAAACTTTGGGGTGCTTGTGTCTTGCTGATTTTTAATTTTCCCAATTTATACCCCCATGAGTGGAAGTGCCCTATGCTCTCTAAGCTGTGTTTTTCAGATGTTTCAGGACTCACCGGACACTTCTCCGGAGTGGCTCTTGGCAATTTACATCCCGCCCATCAGTGTAGCAAGGCTCCCATTTCTCCATGGCCTGTCCTGCATTTCTGGTTTTGACACTTTTTTCAGCATGGCCCTTTTGACCGATGGGAAGCGAGACTTGTTTGTAGCGCTGATTTGCCTTTCCAGGTGGCTTGGTTGGCCAAAAAGGGCGTATGCGTTTTTTCCTGAATATATTCAGGAAAAAACGCATACGCCCTTTTTGGCCAAGGGCATCATTGTCAACGTTTTGCCGCTTTTCATGTGCTTTAAAGGCGATTCGTATCTACCTCCTGAAATCTCTTTCCTGCAATTCTGCCTTGATTTCAAATCCTCTTCTTTGCCTTCCCTCAATATATTTGTGGACGAGAGTTATCATTTATAACTCTGCAGGTTTGTGAATTGCAGTGCCCTGAACCTCCATTTTACAACTCGTTTTTATGGGAGCTGGCCCCAAAATCGCAGGATGGCTTCAGGCCCTGTTCTGGTTCCGGGGGGCAGGCTGAGCCTGTGGTTAATTCTTCTTTCTGATGGGAAAATAGAGTGACCTGTGCCTGTCCCAACACCAAGAGCTAGTCTCTCGTTGGTTCCACGTCTTCCCGTTTATCCTCAGGACAAATTGCAACCTGTATGGAACAGGAGGTTAAAGGTGCTGATGCTCGAAGTAGGGAGCTTGCTAGTAAAGCGGCTGGAATGGCGAACCCGGGCACAAGGAGATGAGAAATGAGGTGCGTTTTAGAAACCTTTCCCCATCACACGGTGTACCATCTTCTGGGTTTCTCATGCATGTTTTTGATGTAGGAAGATGCCCTTGAACCTGGAGATTTGGGACCCATGCGATGGGTACCACGCAGTATTCCTTTAAAGGGTCTGCGTTTGCTCACCCAACCTCACCAAACCTCTCAGCCCCAAGAGTGTCCACCCTTATGTCTCATCCAGCTGTGCGTCTAGATATGGTCAATCCAGGTTGCATCACAGCCCCTGAACGCATTGTGTAAGAATTTCTCTCTCTTTCACTGTCTTTGTTTCATGGGTGTTTCAAAGTAATTTATTTTTATAATGGGGTTTAGCTGCTTTTCACTGCTGTGTTTATGCCGCTTTACACCCACTTGACACAATAACAGAGAGATATCAATACATAGGTTTTACGATTATTATTAGTCAGATATATTCTTGTGCGGTGAATAGGGCGTGTTGAGTCCAGTTCTCTGAGCAAGGAGTAGGTCTTGTCTATTACATATTGAGTTTATGGAACGGTATCTGAGCTAATTTGATACCCTTGTTTTATGTATCACCCCACCTCACCTTTCCCGTTAAGCAGCCATAGTGTGTTTTCTGCATGTGTGACTCTGTTCTGTTTTGTAATTCAGTTCAAGTGTAACGGTTTTTACATTCCCTCTATCAGTGATACCTTATGAGAAGTGTCCTTTTCTGTGTGACTTATTTCACTTAGAATCGTCGTACCTAAATCCACTCATCATGCTGCTACTAACCTTACGACATTGATTTCATGGCTGAGTGATATTCCATTGTACATAAGGACCACAACTTCTTTATCCATTTTTCTCTTTCCTGGGATATTTAAGGTGGAATGAAGTGGAGGTCCTGGTCAACAGAGCAGCCCTAAACTTTGGGGTGCTTGTGTCTTGCTGATTTTTAATTTTCCCAATTTATACCCCCATGAGTGGAAGTGCCCTATGCTCTCTAAGCTGTGTTTTTCAGATGTTTCAGGACTCACCGGACACTTCTCCGGAGTGGCTCTTGGCAATTTACATCCCGCCCATCAGTGTAGCAAGGCTCCCATTTCTCCATGGCCTGTCCTGCATTTCTGGTTTTGACACTTTTTTCAGCATGGCCCTTTTGACCGATGGGAAGCGAGACTTCTTTGTAGCGCTGATTGGCCTTTCCAGGTTGCTTGGTTGGCCAAAAAGGGCGTATGCGTTTTTTCCTGAATATATTCAGGAAAAAACGCATACGCCCTTTTTGGCCAAGGGCATCATTGTCAACGTTTTGCCGCTTCTCATGTGCTTTAAAGGCGATTCGTATCTACCTCCTGAAATCTGTTTCCTGCAATTCTGCCTTGATTTCAAATCCTCTTCTTTGCCTTCCCTCAATATATTTGTGGACGAGAGTTATCATTAATAACTCTGCAGGTTTGTGAATTGCAGTGCCCTGAACCTCCATTTTACAACTCGTTTTTATGGGAGCTGGCCGCAAAATCGCAGAATGGCTTCAGGCCCTGTTCTGGTTCCGGGGGGCAGGCTGAGCCTGTGGTTAATTCTTCTTTCTGATGGGAAAATAGAGTGACCTGTGCCTGTCCCAACACCAAGAGCTAGTCTCTCGTTGGTTCCACGTCTTCCCGTTTATCCTCAGGACAAATTGCAACCTGTATGGAACAGGAGGTTAAAGGTGCTGATGCTCCAAGTAGGGAGCTTGCTAGTAAAGGGGCTGGAATGGCGAACCCGGGCACAAGGAGATGAGAAATGAGGTGCGTTTTAGAAACCTTTCCCCATCACACGGTGTACCATCTTCTGGGTTTCTCATGTATGTTTTTGATGTAGGAAGATGCCCTTGAACCTGGAGATTTGGGACCCATGCGATGGGTACCACGCAGTATTCCTTTAAAGGGTCTGCGTTTGCTCACCCAACCTCACCAAACCTCTCAGCCCCAAGAGTGTCCACCCTTATGTCTCATCCAGCTGTGCGTCTAGATATGGTCAATCCAGGTTGCATCACAGCCCCTGAACGCATTGTGTAAGAATTTCTCTCTCTTTCACTGTCTTTGTTTCATGGGTGTTTCAAAGTAATTTATTTTTATAATGGGGTTTAGCTGCTTTTCACTGCTGTGTTTATGCCGCTTTACACCCACTTGACACACTAACAGAGAGATATCAATACATAGGTTTTACGATTATTATTAGTCAGATATATTCTTGTGCGGTGAATAGGGCGTGTTGAGTCCAGTTCTCTGAGCAAGGAGTAGGTCTTATCTATTACATATTGAGTTTAAGGAACGGTATCTGAGCTAATTTGATACCCTTGTTTTATGTATCACCCCACCTCACCTTTCCCGTTAAGCAGCCATAGTGTGTTTTCTGCATGTGTGACTCTGTTCTGTTTTGTAATTCAGTTCAAGTGTAACGGATTTTACATTCCCTCTATCAGTGATACCTTAGGAGAAGTGTCCTTTTCTGTGTGACTTATTTCACTTAGAATCGTCGTACCTAAATCCACTCATCATGCTGCTACTAACCTTACGACATTGATTTCATGGCTGAGTGATATTCCATTGTACATAAGGACCACAACTTCTTTATCCATTTTTCTCTTTCCTGGGATATTTAAGGTGGAATGAAGTGGAGGTCCTGGTCAACAGAGCAGCCCTAAACTTTGGGGTGCTTGTGTCTTGCTGATTTTTAATTTTCCCAATTTATACCCCCATGAGTGGAAGTGCCCTATGCTCTCTAAGCTGTGTTTTTCAGATGTTTCAGGACTCACCGGACACTTCTCCAGAGTGGCTCTTGGCAATTTACATCCCGCCCATCAGTGTAGCAAGGCTCCCATTTCTCCATGGCCTGTCCTGCATTTCTGGTTTTGACACTTTTTTCAGCATGGCCCTTTTGACCGATGGGAAGCGAGAATTGTTTGTAGCGCTGATTTGCCTTTCCAGGTTGCTTGGTTGGCCAAAAAGGGCGTATGCGTTTTTTCCTGAATATATTCAGGAAAAAACGCATACGCCCTTTTTGGCCAAGGGCATCATTGTCAACGTTTTGCCGCTTTTCATGTGCTTTAAAGGCGATTCGTATCTACCTCCTGAAATCTCTTTCCTGCAATTCTGCCTTGATTTCAAATCCTCTTCTTTGCCTTCCCTCAATATATTTGTGGACGAGAGTTATCATTTATAACTCTGCAGGTTTGTGAATTGCAGTGCCCTGAACCTCCATTTTACAACTCGTTTTTATGGGAGCTGGCCGCAAAATCGCAGAATGGCTTCAGGCCCTGTTCTGGTTCCGGGGGGCAGGCTGAGCCTGTGGTTAATTCTTCTTTCTGATGGGAAAATAGAGTGACCCGTGCCTGTCCCAACACCAAGAGCTAGTCTCTCGTTGGTTCCACGTCTTCCCGTTTATCCTCAGGACAAATTGCAACCTGTATGGAACAGGAGGTTAAAGGTGCTGATGCTCCAAGTAGGGAGCTTGCTAGTAAAGCGGCTGGAATGGCGAACCCGGGCACAAGGAGATGAGAAATGAGGTGCGTTTTAGAAACCTTTCCCCATCACACGGTGTACCATCTTCTGGGTTTCTCATGCATGTTTTTGATGTAGGAAGATGCCCTTGAACCTGGAGATTTGGGACCCATGCGATGGGTACCACGCAGTATTCCTTTAAAGGGTCTGCGTTTGCTCACCCAACCTCACCAAACCTCTCAGCCCCAAGAGTGTCCACCCTTATGTCTCATCCAGCTGTGCGTCTAGATATGGTCAATCCAGGTTGCATCACAGCCCCTGAACGCATTGTGTAAGAATTTCTCTCTCTTTCACTGTCTTTGTTTCATGGGTGTTTCAAAGTAATTTATTTTTATAATGGGGTTTAGCTGCTTTTCACTGCTGTGTTTATGCCGCTTTACACCCACTTGACACACTAACAGAGAGATATCAATACATAGGTTTTACGATTATTATTAGTCAAATATATTCTTGTGTGGTGAATAGGGCGTGTTGAGTCCAGTTCTCTGAGCAAGGAGTAGGTCTTGTCTATTACATATTGAGTTTATGGAACGGTATCTGAGCTAATTTGATACCCTTGTTTTATGTATCACCCCACCTCACCTTTCCCGTTAAGCAGCCATAGTGTGTTTTCTGCATGTGTGACTCTGTTCTGTTTTGTAATTCAGTTCAAGTGTAACGGTTTTTACATTCCCTCTATCAGTGATACCTTATGAGAAGTGTCCTTTTCTGTGTGACTTATTTCACTTAGAATCGTCGTACCTAAATCCACTCATCATGCTGCTACTAACCTTATGACATTGATTTCATGGCTGAGTGATATTCCATTGTACATAAGGACCACAACTTCTTTATCCATTTTTCTCTTTCCTTGGATATTTAAGGTGGAATGAAGTGGAGGTCCTTGTCAACAGAGCAGCCCTAAACTTTGGGGTGCTTGTGTCTTGCTGATTTTTAATTTTCCCAATTTATACCCCCATGAGTGGAAGTGCCCTATGCTCTCTAAGCTGTGTTTTTCAGATGTTTCAGGACACACCGTACACTTCTCCAGAGTGGCTGTTGGCAATTTACATCCCGCCCATCAGTGTAGCAAGGCTCTCATTTCTCCATGGCCTGTCCTGCATTTCTGGTTTTGACACATTTTTCAGCATGGCCCTTTTGACCGATGGGAAGTGAGACTTCTTTGTAGCGCTGATTTGCCTTTCCAGGTTGCTTGGTTGGCCAAAAAGGGCGTATGCGTTTTTTCCTGAATATATTCAGGAAAAAACGCATACGCCCTTTTTGGCCAAGGGCATCATTGTCAACATTTTGCCGCTTTTCATGTGCTTTAAAGGCGATTCGAATCTACCTCCTGAAATCTGTTTCGTGCAATTCTGCCTTGATTTAAAATCCTCTTCTTTGCCTTCCCTCAATATATTTGTGGACGAGAGTTATCATTTATAACTCTGCAGGTTTGTGAATTGCAGTGCCCTGAACCTCCATTTTACAACTCGCTTTTTTGGGAGCTGGCCGCAAAAGTGCAGGATGGCTTCAGGCCCTGTTCTGGTTCCGGGGGGCAGGCTGAGCATGTGGTTAATTCTTCTTCCTGATGGGAAAATAGAGTGACCTGTGCCTGTCCCGACACCAAGAGCTAGTCTCTCGTTGGTTCCCCGTCTTCCCGTTCATCCTCAGGACAAATTGCAACCTGTACGGAACAGGAGGTTAAAGGTGCTGATGCTCCAAGTAGGGAGATTGCTAGTAAAGCGGCTGGAATGGCGAACCCGGGCACAAGGAGATGAGAAATGAGGTGCGTTTTAGAAACCTTTCCCCATCACACGGTGTACCATCTTCTGGGTTTCTCATGCATGTTTTCGATGTAGGAAGATGCCCTTGAACCTGGAGATTTGGGACCCATGCGATGGGTACCACGCAGTATTACTTTAAAGGGTCTGCGTTTGCTCACCCAACCTCACCAAACCTCTCAGCCCCAAGAGTGTCCACCCTTATGTCTCATCCAGCTGTGGGTCTAGATATGGTCAATCCAGGTTGCATCACAGCCCCTGAACTCATTGTGTAAGAATTTCTATCTCTTTCACTGTCGTTGTTTCATGGGTTTTTCAAAGTAATTTATTTTCATAATGGGGTTTAGCTGCTTTTCACGGCTGTGTTTATGCCGCTTTACACCCACTTGACACACTAACAGAGAGATATCAATACATAGGTTTTAAGATTATTACTAGTCAGATATATTCTTGTGCGGTGAATAGGGCGTGTTGAGTCCAGTTCTCTGAGCAAGGAGTAGGTCTTGTCTACTACATATTGGGTTTATGGAACGGTATCTGAGCTAATTTGATACCCTTGTTTTATGTATCACCCCACCTCACCTTTCCCGTTAAGCAGCCATAGTGTGTTTTCTGCATGTGTGACTCTGTTCCGTTTTGTAATTCAGTTCAAGTGTAACGGTTTTTACATTCCCTCTATCAGTGATACCTTATGAGAAGTGTCCTTTTCTGTGTGACTTATTTCACTTAGAATCGTCGTACCTAAATCCACTCATCATGCTGCTACTAACCTTATGACATTGATTTCATGGCTGAGTGATATTCCATTGTACATAAGGACCACAACTTCTTTATCCATTTTTCTCTTTCCTGGGATATTTAAGGTGGAATGAAGTGGAGGTCCTTGTCAACAGAGCAGCCCTCAACTTTGGGGTGCTTGTGTCTTGCTGATTTTTAATTTTCCCAATTTATACCCCCATGAGTGGAAGTGCCCTATGCTCTCTAAGCTGTGTTTTTCAGATGTTTCAGGACACACCGTACACTTCTCCAGAGTGGCTGTTGGCAATTTACATCCCGCCCATCAGTGTAGCAAGGCTCTCATTTCTCCATGGCCTGTCCTGCATTTCTGGTTTTGACACTTTTTTCAGCATGGCCCTTTTGACCGATGGGAAGTGAGACTTCTTTGTAGCGCTGATTTGCCTTTCCAGGTTGCTTGGTTGGCCAAAAAGGGCGTATGCGTTTTTTCCTGAATATATTCAGGAAAAAACGCATACGCCCTTTTTGGCCAAGGGCATCATTGTCAACGTTTTGCCGCTTTTCATGTGCTTTAAAGGCGATTCGTATCTACCTCCTGAAATCTGTTTCGTGCAATTCTGCCTTGAATTCAAATCCTCTTCTTTGCCTTCCCTCAATATATTTGTGGACGAGAGTTATCATTTATAACTCTGCAGATTTGTGAATTGCAGTGCCCTGAACCTCCATTTTACAACTCGCTTTTTTGGGAGCTGGCCGCAAAAGCACAGGATGGCTTCAGGCCCTGTTCTGGTTCCGGGGGGCAGGCTGAGCCTGTGGTTAATTCTTCTTCCTGATGGGAAAATAGAGTGACCTGTGCCTGTCCCGACACCAAGAGCTAGTCTCTCGTTGGTTCCCCGTCTTCCCGTTCATCCTCAGGACAAATTGCAACCTGTACGGAACAGGAGGTTAAAGGTGCTGATGCTCCAAGTAGGGAGATTGCTAGTAAAGCGGCTGGAATGGCGAACCCGGGCACAAGGAGATGAGAAATGAGGTGCATTTTAGAAACCTTTCCCCATCACACGGTGTACCATCTTCTGGGTTTCTCATGCATGTTTTCGATGTAGGAAGATGCCCTTGAACCTGGAGATTTGGGACCCATGCGATGGGTACCACGCAGTATTACTTTAAAGGGTCTGCGTTTGCTCACCCAACCTCACCAAACCTCTCAGCCCCAAGAGTGTCCACCCTTATGTCTCATCCAGCTGTGGGTCTAGATATGGTCAATCCAGGTTGCATCACAGCCCCTGAACTCATTGTGTAAGAATTTCCATCTCTTTCACTGTCGTTGTTTCATGGGTTTTTCAAAGTAATTTATTTTCATAATGGGGTTTAGCTGCTTTTCACGGCTGTGTTTATGCCGCTTTACACCCACTTGACACACTAACAGAGAGATATCAATACATAGGTTTTAAGATTATTACTAGTCAGATATATTCTTGTGCGGTGAATAGGGCGTCTTGAGTCCAGTTCTCTGAGCAAGGAGTAGGTCTTGTCTACTACATATTGGGTTTATGGAACGGTATCTGAGCTAATTTGATACCCTTGGTTTATGTATCACCCCACCTCACCTTTCCCGTTAAGCAGCCATTGTCTGTTTTCTGCATGTGTGACTCTGTTCTGTTTTGTAATTCAGTTCAAGTGTAACGGTTTTTACATTCCCTCTAAAAGTGATACCTTATGAGAAGTGTCCTTTTCTGTGTGACTTATTTCACTTAGAATCGTCGTACCTAAATCCACTCATCATGCTGCTACTAACCTTATGACATTGATTTCATGGCTGAGTGATATTCCATTGTACATAAGGACCACAACTTCTTTATCCATTTTTCTCTTTCCTGGGATATTGAAGGTGGAATGAAGTGGAGGTCCTTGTCAACAGAGCAGCCCTCAACTTTGGGGTGCTTGTGTCTTGCTGATTTTTAATTTTCCCAATTTATACCCCCATGAGTGGAAGTGCCCTATGCTCTCTAAGCTGTGTTTTTCAGATGTTTCAGGACACACCGTACACTTCTCCAGAGTGGCTGTTGGCAATTTACATCCCGCCCATCAGTGTAGCAAGGCTCTCATTTCTCCATGGCCTGTCCTGCATTTCTGGTTTTGACACATTTTTCAGCATGGCCCTTTTGACCGATGGGAAGTGAGACTTCTTTGTAGCGCTGATTTGCCTTTCCAGGTTGCTTGGTTGGCCAAAAAGGGCGTATGCGTTTTTTCCTGAATATATTCAGGAAAAAACGCATACGCCCTTTTTGGCCAAGGGCATCATTGTCAACATTTTGCCGCTTTTCATGTGCTTTAAAGGCGATTCGAATCTACCTCCTGAAATCTGTTTCCTGCAATTCTGCCTTGATTTAAAATCCTCTTCTTTGCCTTCCCTCAATATATTTGTGGACGAGAGTTATCATTTATAACTCTGCAGGTTTGTGAATTGCAGTGCCCTGAACCTCCATTTTACAACTCGCTTTTTTGGGAGCTGGCCGCAAAAGTGCTGGATGGCTTCAGGCCCTGTTCTGGTTCCGGGGGGCAGGCTGAGCATGTGGTTAATTCTTCTTCCTGATGGGAAAATAGAGTGACCTGTGCCTGTCCCGACACCAAGAGCTAGTCTCTCGTTGGTTCCCCGTCTTCCCGTTCATCCTCAGGACAAATTGCAACCTGTACGGAACAGGAGGTTAAAGGTGCTGATGCTCCAAGTAGGGAGATTGCTAGTAAAGCGGCTGGAATGGCGAACCCGGGCACAAGGAGATGAGAAATGAGGTGCGTTTTAGAAACCTTTCCCCATCACACGGTGTACCATCTTCTGGGTTTCTCATGCATGTTTTCGATGTAGGAAGATGCCCTTGAACCTGGAGATTTGGGACCCATGCGATGGGTACCACGCAGTATTACTTTAAAGGGTCTGCGTTTGCTCACCCAACCTCACCAAACCTCTCAGCCCCAAGAGTGTCCACCCTTATGTCTCATCCAGCTGTGGGTCTAGATATGGTCAATCCAGGTTGCATCACAGCCCCTGAACTCATTGTGTAAGAATTTCTATCTCTTTCACTGTCGTTGTTTCATGGGTTTTTCAAAGTAATTTATTTTCATAATGGGGTTTAGCTGCTTTTCACGGCTGTGTTTATGCCGCTTTACACCCACTTGACACACTAACAGAGAGATATCAATACATAGGTTTTAAGATTATTACTACTCAGATATATTCTTGTGCGGTGAATAGGGCGTGTTGAGTCCAGTTCTCTGAGCAAGGAGTAGGTCTTGTCTACTACATATTGGGTTTATGGAACGGTATCTGAGCTAATTTGATACCCTTGTTTTATGTATCACCCCACCTCACCTTTCCCGTTAAGCAGCCATAGTGTGTTTTCTGCATGTGTGACTCTGTTCTGTTTTGTAATTCAGTTCAAGTGTAACGGTTTTTACATTCCCTCTATCAGTGATACCTTATGAGAAGTGTCCTTTTCTGTGTGACTTATTTCACTTAGAATCGTCGTACCTAAATCCACTCATCATGCTGCTACTAACCTTATGACATTGATTTCATGGCTGAGTGATATTCCATTGTACATAAGGACCACAACTTCTTTATCCATTTTTCTCTTTCCTTGGATATTTAAGGTGGAATGAAGTGGAGGTCCTTGTCAACAGAGCAGCCCTAAACTTTGGGGTGCTTGTGTCTTGCTGATTTTTAATTTTCCCAATTTATACCCCCATGAGTGGAAGTGCCCTATGCTCTCTAAGCTGTGTTTTTCAGATGTTTCAGGACACACCGTACACTTCTCCAGAGTGGCTGTTGGCAATTTACATCCCGCCCATCAGTGTAGCAAGGCTCTCATTTCTCCATGGCCTGTCCTGCATTTCTGGTTTTGACACATTTTTCAGCATGGCCCTTTTGACCGATGGGAAGTGAGACTTCTTTGTAGCGCTGATTTGCCTTTCCAGGTTGCTTGGTTGGCCAAAAAGGGCGTATGCGTTTTTTCCTGAATATATTCAGGAAAAAACGCATACGCCCTTTTTGGCCAAGGGCATCATTGTCAACATTTTGCCGCTTTTCATGTGCTTTAAAGGCGATTCGAATCTACCTCCTGAAATCTGTTTCGTGCAATTCTGCCTTGATTTAAAATCCTCTTCTTTGCCTTCCCTCAATATATTTGTGGACGACAGTTATCATTTATAACTCTGCAGGTTTGTGAATTGCAGTGCCCTGAACCTCCATTTTACAACTCGCTTTTTTGGGAGCTGGCCGCAAAAGTGCAGGATGGCTTCAGGCCCTGTTCTGGTTCCGGGGGGCAGGCTGAGCATGTGGTTAATTCTTCTTCCTGATGGGAAAATAGAGTGACCTGTGCCTGTCCCGACACCAAGAGCTAGTCTCTCGTTGGTTCCCCGTCTTCCCGTTCATCCTCAGGACAAATTGCAACCTGTACGGAACAGGAGGTTAAAGGTGCTGATGCTCCAAGTAGGGAGATTGCTAGTAAAGCGGCTGGAATGGCGAACCCGGGCACAAGGAGATGAGAAATGAGGTGCGTTTTAGAAACCTTTCCCCATCACACGGTGTACCATCTTCTGGGTTTCTCATGCATGTTTTCGATGTAGGAAGATGCCCTTGAACCTGGAGATTTGGGACCCATGCGATGGGTACCACGCAGTATTACTTTAAAGGGTCTGCGTTTGCTCACCCAACCTCACCAAACCTCTCAGCCCCAAGAGTGTCCACCCTTATGTCTCATCCAGCTGTGGGTCTAGATATGGTCAATCCAGGTTGCATCACAGCCCCTGAACTCATTGTGTAAGAATTTCTATCTCTTTCACTGTCGTTGTTTCATGGGTTTTTCAAAGTAATTTATTTTCATAATGGGGTTTAGCTGCTTTTCACGGCTGTGTTTATGCCGCTTTACACCCACTTGACACACTAACAGAGAGATATCAATACATAGGTTTTAAGATTATTACTAGTCAGATATATTCTTGTGCGGTGAATAGGGCGTGTTGAGTCCAGTTCTCTGAGCAAGGAGTAGGTCTTGTCTACTACATATTGGGTTTATGGAACGGTATCTGAGCTAATTTGATACCCTTGTTTTATGTATCACCCCACCTCACCTTTCCCGTTAAGCAGCCATAGTGTGTTTTCTGCATGTGTGACTCTGTTCCGTTTTGTAATTCAGTTCAAGTGTAACGGTTTTTACATTCCCTCTATCAGTGATACCTTATGAGAAGTGTCCTTTTCTGTGTGACTTATTTCACTTAGAATCGTCGTACCTAAATCCACTCATCATGCTGCTACTAACCTTATGACATTGATTTCATGGCTGAGTGATATTCCATTGTACATAAGGACCACAACTTCTTTATCCATTTTTCTCTTTCCTGGGATATTGAAGGTGGAATGAAGTGGAGGTCCTTGTCAACAGAGCAGCCCTCAACTTTGGGGTGCTTGTGTCTTGCTGATTTTTAATTTTCCCAATTTATACCCCCATGAGTGGAAGTGCCCTATGCTCTCTAAGCTGTGTTTTTCAGATGTTTCAGGACACACCGTACACTTCTCCAGAGTGGCTGTTGGCAATTTACATCCCGCCCATCAGTGTAGCAAGGCTCTCATTTCTCCATGGCCTGTCCTGCATTTCTGGTTTTGACACTTTTTTCAGCATGGCCCTTTTGACCGATGGGAAGTGAGACTTCTTTGTAGCGCTGATTTGCCTTTCCAGGTTGCTTGGTTGGCCAAAAAGGGCGTATGCGTTTTTTCCTGAATATATTCAGGAAAAAACGCATACGCCCTTTTTGGCCAAGGGCATCATTGTCAACGTTTTGCCGCTTTTCATGTGCTTTAAAGGCGATTCGTATCTACCTCCTGAAATCTGTTTCGTGCAATTCTGCCTTGAATTCAAATCCTCTTCTTTGCCTTCCCTCAATATATTTGTGGACGAGAGTTATCATTTATAACTCTGCAGATTTGTGAATTGCAGTGCCCTGAACCTCCATTTTACAACTCGCTTTTTTGGGAGCTGGCCGCAAAAGCACAGGATGGCTTCAGGCCCTGTTCTGGTTCCGGGGGGCAGGCTGAGCATGTGGTTAATTCTTCTTCCTGATGGGAAAATAGAGTGACCTGTGCCTGTCCCGACACCAAGAGCTAGTCTCTCGTTGGTTCCCCGTCTTCCCGTTCATCCTCAGGACAAATTGCAACCTGTACGGAACAGGAGGTTAAAGGTGCTGATGCTCCAAGTAGGGAGATTGCTAGTAAAGCGGCTGGAATGGCGAACCCGGGCACAAGGAGATGAGAAATGAGGTGCGTTTTAGAAACCTTTCCCCATCACACGGTGTACCATCTTCTGGGTTTCTCATGCATGTTTTCGATGTAGGAAGATGCCCTTGAACCTGGAGATTTGGGACCCATGCGATGGGTACCACGCAGTATTACTTTAAAGGGTCTGCGTTTGCTCACCCAACCTCACCAAACCTCTCAGCCCCAAGAGTGTCCACCCTTATGTCTCATCCAGCTGTGGGTCTAGATATGGTCAATCCAGGTTGCATCACAGCCCCTGAACTCATTGTGTAAGAATTTCTATCTCTTTCACTGTCGTTGTTTCATGGGTTTTTCAAAGTAATTTATTTTCATAATGGGGTTTAGCTGCTTTTCACGGCTGTGTTTATGCCGCTTTACACCCACTTGACACACTAACAGAGAGATATCAATACATAGGTTTTAAGATTATTACTACTCAGATATATTCTTGTGCGGTGAATAGGGCGTGTTGAGTCCAGTTCTCTGAGCAAGGAGTAGGTCTTGTCTACTACATATTGGGTTTATGGAACGGTATCTGAGCTAATTTGATACCCTTGTTTTATGTATCACCCCACCTCACCTTTCCCGTTAAGCAGCCATAGTGTGTTTTCTGCATGTGTGACTCTGTTCTGTTTTGTAATTCAGTTCAAGTGTAACGGTTTTTACATTCCCTCTATCAGTGATACCTTATGAGAAGTGTCCTTTTCTGTGTGACTTATTTCACTTAGAATCGTCGTACCTAAATCCACTCATCATGCTGCTACTAACCTTATGACATTGATTTCATGGCTGAGTGATATTCCATTGTACATAAGGACCACAACTTCTTTATCCATTTTTCTCTTTCCTTGGATATTTAAGGTGGAATGAAGTGGAGGTCCTTGTCAACAGAGCAGCCCTAAACTTTGGGGTGCTTGTGTCTTGCTGATTTTTAATTTTCCCAATTTATACCCCCATGAGTGGAAGTGCCCTATGCTCTCTAAGCTGTGTTTTTCAGATGTTTCAGGACACACCGTACACTTCTCCAGAGTGGCTGTTGGCAATTTACATCCCGCCCATCAGTGTAGCAAGGCTCTCATTTCTCCATGGCCTGTCCTGCATTTCTGGTTTTGACACATTTTTCAGCATGGCCCTTTTGACCGATGGGAAGTGAGACTTCTTTGTAGCGCTGATTTGCCTTTCCAGGTTGCTTGGTTGGCCAAAAAGGGCGTATGCGTTTTTTCCTGAATATATTCAGGAAAAAACGCATACGCCCTTTTTGGCCAAGGGCATCATTGTCAACATTTTGCCGCTTTTCATGTGCTTTAAAGGCGATTCGAATCTACCTCCTGAAATCTGTTTCGTGCAATTCTGCCTTGATTTAAAATCCTCTTCTTTGCCTTCCCTCAATATATTTGTGGACGACAGTTATCATTTATAACTCTGCAGGTTTGTGAATTGCAGTGCCCTGAACCTCCATTTTACAACTCGCTTTTTTGGGAGCTGGCCGCAAAAGTGCAGGATGGCTTCAGGCCCTGTTCTGGTTCCGGGGGGCAGGCTGAGCATGTGGTTAATTCTTCTTCCTGATGGGAAAATAGAGTGACCTGTGCCTGTCCCGACACCAAGAGCTAGTCTCTCGTTGGTTCCCCGTCTTCCCGTTCATCCTCAGGACAAATTGCAACCTGTACGGAACAGGAGGTTAAAGGTGCTGATGCTCCAAGTAGGGAGATTGCTAGTAAAGCGGCTGGAATGGCGAACCCGGGCACAAGGAGATGAGAAATGAGGTGCGTTTTAGAAACCTTTCCCCATCACACGGTGTACCATCTTCTGGGTTTCTCATGCATGTTTTCGATGTAGGAAGATGCCCTTGAACCTGGAGATTTGGGACCCATGCGATGGGTACCACGCAGTATTACTTTAAAGGGTCTGCGTTTGCTCACCCAACCTCACCAAACCTCTCAGCCCCAAGAGTGTCCACCCTTATGTCTCATCCAGCTGTGGGTCTAGATATGGTCAATCCAGGTTGCATCACAGCCCCTGAACTCATTGTGTAAGAATTTCTATCTCTTTCACTGTCGTTGTTTCATGGGTTTTTCAAAGTAATTTATTTTCATAATGGGGTTTAGCTGCTTTTCACGGCTGTGTTTATGCCGCTTTACACCCACTTGACACACTAACAGAGAGATATCAATACATAGGTTTTAAGATTATTACTAGTCAGATATATTCTTGTGCGGTGAATAGGGCGTGTTGAGTCCAGTTCTCTGAGCAAGGAGTAGGTCTTGTCTACTACATATTGGGTTTATGGAACGGTATCTGAGCTAATTTGATACCCTTGTTTTATGTATCACCCCACCTCACCTTTCCCGTTAAGCAGCCATAGTGTGTTTTCTGCATGTGTGACTCTGTTCCGTTTTGTAATTCAGTTCAAGTGTAACGGTTTTTACATTCCCTCTATCAGTGATACCTTATGAGAAGTGTCCTTTTCTGTGTGACTTATTTCACTTAGAATCGTCGTACCTAAATCCACTCATCATGCTGCTACTAACCTTATGACATTGATTTCATGGCTGAGTGATATTCCATTGTACATAAGGACCACAACTTCTTTATCCATTTTTCTCTTTCCTGGGATATTGAAGGTGGAATGAAGTGGAGGTCCTTGTCAACAGAGCAGCCCTCAACTTTGGGGTGCTTGTGTCTTGCTGATTTTTAATTTTCCCAATTTATACCCCCATGAGTGGAAGTGCCCTATGCTCTCTAAGCTGTGTTTTTCAGATGTTTCAGGACACACCGTACACTTCTCCAGAGTGGCTGTTGGCAATTTACATCCCGCCCATCAGTGTAGCAAGGCTCTCATTTCTCCATGGCCTGTCCTGCATTTCTGGTTTTGACACTTTTTTCAGCATGGCCCTTTTGACCGATGGGAAGTGAGACTTCTTTGTAGCGCTGATTTGCCTTTCCAGGTTGCTTGGTTGGCCAAAAAGGGCGTATGCGTTTTTTCCTGAATATATTCAGGAAAAAACGCATACGCCCTTTTTGGCCAAGGGCATCATTGTCAACGTTTTGCCGCTTTTCATGTGCTTTAAAGGCGATTCGTATCTACCTCCTGAAATCTGTTTCGTGCAATTCTGCCTTGAATTCAAATCCTCTTCTTTGCCTTCCCTCAATATATTTGTGGACGAGAGTTATCATTTATAACTCTGCAGATTTGTGAATTGCAGTGCCCTGAACCTCCATTTTACAACTCGCTTTTTTGGGAGCTGGCCGCAAAAGCACAGGATGGCTTCAGGCCCTGTTCTGGTTCCGGGGGGCAGGCTGAGCCTGTGGTTAATTCTTCTTCCTGATGGGAAAATAGAGTGACCTGTGCCTGTCCCGACACCAAGAGCTAGTCTCTCGTTGGTTCCCCGTCTTCCCGTTCATCCTCAGGACAAATTGCAACCTGTACGGAACAGGAGGTTAAAGGTGCTGATGCTCCAAGTAGGGAGATTGCTAGTAAAGCGGCTGGAATGGCGAACCTGGGCACAAGGAGATGAGAAATGAGGTGCATTTTAGAAACCTTTCCCCATCACACGGTGTACCATCTTCTGGGTTTCTCATGCATGTTTTCGATGTAGGAAGATGCCCTTGAACCTGGAGATTTGGGACCCATGCGATGGGTACCACGCAGTATTACTTTAAAGGGTCTGCGTTTGCTCACCCAACCTCACCAAACCTCTCAGCCCCAAGAGTGTCCACCCTTATGTCTCATCCAGCTGTGGGTCTAGATATGGTCAATCCAGGTTGCATCACAGCCCCTGAACTCATTGTGTAAGAATTTCCATCTCTTTCACTGTCGTTGTTTCATGGGTTTTTCAAAGTAATTTATTTTCATAATGGGGTTTAGCTGCTTTTCACGGCTGTGTTTATGCCGCTTTACACCCACTTGACACACTAACAGAGAGATATCAATACATAGGTTTTAAGATTATTACTAGTCAGATATATTCTTGTGCGGTGAATAGGGCGTGTTGAGTCCAGTTCTCTGAGCAAGGAGTAGGTCTTGTCTACTACATATTGGGTTTATGGAACGGTATCTGAGCTAATTTGATACCCTTGGTTTATGTATCACCCCACCTCACCTTTCCCGTTAAGCAGCCATTGTCTGTTTTCTGCATGTGTGACTCTGTTCTGTTTTGTAATTCAGTTCAAGTGTAACGGTTTTTACATTCCCTCTAAAAGTGATACCTTATGAGAAGTGTCCTTTTCTGTGTGACTTATTTCACTTAGAATCGTCGTACCTAAATCCACTCATCATGCTGCTACTAACCTTATGACATTGATTTCATGGCTGAGTGATATTCCATTGTACATAAGGACCACAACTTCTTTATCCATTTTTCTCTTTCCTTGGATATTTAAGGTGGAATGAAGTGGAGGTCCTTGTCAACAGAGCAGCCCTAAACTTTGGGGTGCTTGTGTCTTGCTGATTTTTAATTTTCCCAATTTATACCCTCATGAGTGGAAGTGCCCTATGCTCTCTAAGCTGTGTTTTTCAGATGTTTCAGGACACACCGTACACTTCTCCAGAGTGGCTGTTGGCAATTTACATCCCGCCCATCAGTGTAGCAAGGCTCTCATTTCTCCATGGCCTGTCCTGCATTTCTGGTTTTGACACTTTTTTCAGCATGGCCCTTTTGACCGATGGGAAGTGAGACTTCTTTGTAGCGCTGATTTGCCTTTCCAGGTTGCTTGGTTGGCCAAAAAGGGCGTATGCGTTTTTTCCTGAATATATTCAGGAAAAAACGCATACGCCCTTTTTGGCCAAGGGCATCATTGTCAACGTTTTGCCGCTTTTCTTGTGCTTTAAAGGCAATTCGTATCTACCTCCTGAAATGTGTTTCGTGCAATTCTGCCTTGAATTCAAATCCTCTTCTTTGCCTTCCCTCAATATATTTGTGGACGAGAGTTATCATTTATAACTCTGCAGATTTGTGAATTGCAGTGCCCTGAACCTCCATTTTACAACTCGCTTTTTTGGGAGCTGGCCGCAAAAGCACAGGATGGCTTCAGGCCCTGTTCTGGTTCCGGGGGGCAGGCTGAGCCTGTGGTTAATTCTTCTTCCTGATGGGAAAATAGAGTGACCTGTGCCTGTCCCGACACCAAGAGCTAGTCTCTCGTTGGTTCCCCGTCTTCCCGTTCATCCTCAGGACAAATTGCAACCTGTACGGAACAGGAGGTTAAAGGTGCTGATGCTCCAAGTAGGGAGATTGCTAGTAAAGCGGCTGGAATGGCGAACCTGGGCACAAGGAGATGAGAAATGAGGTGCATTTTAGAAACCTTTCCCCATCACACGGTGTACCATCTTCTGGGTTTCTCATGCATGTTTTCGATGTAGGAAGATGCCCTTGAACCTGGAGATTTGGGACCCATGCGATGGGTACCACGCAGTATTCCTTTAAAGGGTCTGCGTTTGCTCACCCAACCTCACCAAACCTCTCAGCCCCAAGAGTGTCCACCCTTATGTCTCATCCAGCTGTGGGTCTAGATATGGTCAATCCAGGTTGCATCACAGCCCCTGAACTCATTGTGTAAGAATTTCCATCTCTTTCACTGTCGTTGTTTCATGGGTTTTTCAAAGTAATTTATTTTCATAATGGGGTTTAGCTGCTTTTCACGGCTGTGTTTATGCCGCTTTACACCCACTTGACACACTAACAGAGAGATATCAATACATAGGTTTTAAGATTATTACTAGTCAGATATATTCTTGTGCGGTGAATAGGGCGTCTTGAGTCCAGTTCTCTGAGCAAGGAGTAGGTCTTGTCTACTACATATTGGGTTTATGGAACGGTATCTGAGCTAATTTGATACCCTTGGTTTATGTATCACCCCACCTCACCTTTCCCGTTAAGCAGCCATTGTCTGTTTTCTGCATGTGTGACTCTGTTCTGTTTTGTAATTCAGTTCAAGTGTAACGGTTTTTACATTCCCTCTAAAAGTGATACCTTATGAGAAGTGTCCTTTTCTGTGTGACTTATTTCACTTAGAATCGTCGTACCTAAATCCACTCATCATGCTGCTACTAACCTTATGACATTGATTTCATGGCTGAGTGATATTCCATTGTACATAAGGACCACAACTTCTTTATCCATTTTTCTCTTTCCTTGGATATTTAAGGTGGAATGAAGTGGAGGTCCTTGTCAACAGAGCAGCCCTAAACTTTGGGGTGCTTGTGTCTTGCTGATTTTTAATTTTCCCAATTTATACCCCCATGAGTGGAAGTGCCCTATGCTCTCTAAGCTGTGTTTTTCAGATGTTTCAGGACACACCGTACACTTCTCCAGAGTGGCTGTTGGCAATTTACATCCCGCCCATCAGTGTAGCAAGGCTCTCATTTCTCCATGGCCTGTCCTGCATTTCTGGTTTTGACACATTTTTCAGCATGGCCCTTTTGACCGATGGGAAGTGAGACTTCTTTGTAGCGCTGATTTGCCTTTCCAGGTTGCTTGGTTGGCCAAAAAGGGCGTATGCGTTTTTTCCTGAATATATTCAGGAAAAAACGCATACGCCCTTTTTGGCCAAGGGCATCATTGTCAACATTTTGCCGCTTTTCATGTGCTTTAAAGGCGATTCGAATCTACCTCCTGAAATCTGTTTCGTGCAATTCTGCCTTGATTTAAAATCCTCTTCTTTGCCTTCCCTCAATATATTTGTGGACGAGAGTTATCATTTATAACTCTGCAGGTTTGTGAATTGCAGTGCCCTGAACCTCCATTTTACAACTCGCTTTTTTGGGAGCTGGCCGCAAAAGTGCAGGATGGCTTCAGGCCCTGTTCTGGTTCCGGGGGGCAGGCTGAGCATGTGGTTAATTCTTCTTCCTGATGGGAAAATAGAGTGACCTGTGCCTGTCCCGACACCAAGAGCTAGTCTCTCGTTGGTTCCCCGTCTTCCCGTTCATCCTCAGGACAAATTGCAACCTGTACGGAACAGGAGGTTAAAGGTGCTGATGCTCCAAGTAGGGAGATTGCTAGTAAAGCGGCTGGAATGGCGAACCCGGGCACAAGGAGATGAGAAATGAGGTGCGTTTTAGAAACCTTTCCCCATCACACGGTGTACCATCTTCTGGGTTTCTCATGCATGTTTTCGATGTAGGAAGATGCCCTTGAACCTGGAGATTTGGGACCCATGCGATGGGTACCACGCAGTATTACTTTAAAGGGTCTGCGTTTGCTCACCCAACCTCACCAAACCTCTCAGCCCCAAGAGTGTCCACCCTTATGTCTCATCCAGCTGTGGGTCTAGATATGGTCAATCCAGGTTGCATCACAGCCCCTGAACTCATTGTGTAAGAATTTCCATCTCTTTCACTGTCGTTGTTTCATGGGTTTTTCAAAGTAATTTATTTTCATAATGGGGTTTAGCTGCTTTTCACGGCTGTGTTTATGCCGCTTTACACCCACTTGACACACTAACAGAGAGATATCAATACATAGGTTTTAAGATTATTACTAGTCAGATATATTCTTGTGCGGTGAATAGGGCGTCTTGAGTCCAGTTCTCTGAGCAAGGAGTAGGTCTTGTCTACTACATATTGGGTTTATGGAACGGTATCTGAGCTAATTTGATACCCTTGGTTTATGTATCACCCCACCTCACCTTTCCCGTTAAGCAGCCATTGTCTGTTTTCTGCATGTGTGACTCTGTTCTGTTTTGTAATTCAGTTCAAGTGTAACGGTTTTTACATTCCCTCTAAAAGTGATACCTTATGAGAAGTGTCCTTTTCTGTGTGACTTATTTCACTTAGAATCGTCGTACCTAAATCCACTCATCATGCTGCTACTAACCTTATGACATTGATTTCATGGCTGAGTGATATTCCATTGTACATAAGGACCACAACTTCTTTATCCATTTTTCTCTTTCCTTGGATATTTAAGGTGGAATGAAGTGGAGGTCCTTGTCAACAGAGCAGCCCTAAACTTTGGGGTGCTTGTGTCTTGCTGATTTTTAATTTTCCCAATTTATACCCCCATGAGTGGAAGTGCCCTATGCTCTCTAAGCTGTGTTTTTCAGATGTTTCAGGACACACCGTACACTTCTCCAGAGTGGCTGTTGGCAATTTACATCCCGCCCATCAGTGTAGCAAGGCTCTCATTTCTCCATGGCCTGTCCTGCATTTCTGGTTTTGACACTTTTTTCAGCATGGCCCTTTTGACCGATGGGAAGTGAGACTTCTTTGTAGCGCTGATTTGCCTTTCCAGGTTGCTTGGTTGGCCAAAAAGGGCGTATGCGTTTTTTCCTGAATATATTCAGGAAAAAACGCATACGCCCTTTTTGGCCAAGGGCATCATTGTCAACATTTTGCCGCTTTTCATGTGCTTTAAAGGCGATTCGAATCTACCTCCTGAAATCTGTTTCCTGCAATTCTGCCTTGATTTAAAATCCTCTTCTTTGCCTTCCCTCAATATATTTGTGAACGAGAGTTATCATTTATAACTCTGCAGGTTTGTGAATTGCAGTGCCCTGAACCTCCATTTTACAACTCGCTTTTTTGGGAGCTGGCCGCAAAAGTGCAGGATGGCTTCAGGCCCTGTTCTGGTTCCGGGGGGCTGGCTGAGCATGTGGTTAATTCTTCTTCCTGATGGGAAAATAGAGTGACCTGTGCCTGTCCCGACACCAAGAGCTAGTCTCTCGTTGGTTCCCCGTCTTCCCGTTCATCCTCAGGACAAATTGCAACCTGTACGGAACAGGAGGTTAAAGGTGCTGATGCTCCAAGTAGGGAGATTGCTAGTAAAGCGGCTGGAATGGCGAACCCGGGCACAAGGAGATGAGAAATGAGGTGCGTTTTAGAAACCTTTCCCCATCACACGGTGTACCATCTTCTGGGTTTCTCATGCATGTTTTCGATGTAGGAAGATGCCCTTGAACCTGGAGATTTGGGACCCATGCGATGGGTACCACGCAGTATTACTTTAAAGGGTCTGCGTTTGCTCACCCAACCTCACCAAACCTCTCAGCCCCAAGAGTGTCCACCCTTATGTCTCATCCAGCTGTGGGTCTAGATATGGTCAATCCAGGTTGCATCACAGCCCCTGAACTCATTGTGTAAGAATTTCCATCTCTTTCACTGTCGTTGTTTCATGGGTTTTTCAAAGTAATTTATTTTCATAATGGGGTTTAGCTGCTTTTCACGGCTGTGTTTATGCCGCTTTACACCCACTTGACACACTAACAGAGAGATATCAATACATAGGTTTTAAGATTATTACTAGTCAGATATATTCTTGTGCGGTGAATAGGGCGTCTTGAGTCCAGTTCTCTGAGCAAGGAGTAGGTCTTGTCTACTACATATTGGGTTTATGGAACGGTATCTGAGCTAATTTGATACCCTTGGTTTATGTATCACCCCACCTCACCTTTCCCGTTAAGCAGCCATTGTCTGTTTTCTGCATGTGTGACTCTGTTCTGTTTTGTAATTCAGTTCAAGTGTAACGGTTTTTACATTAGCTCTAAAAGTGATACCTTATGAGAAGTGTCCTTTTCTGTGTGACTTATTTCACTTAGAATCGTCGTACCTAAATCCACTCATCATGCTGCTACTAACCTTATGACATTGATTTCATGGCTGAGTGATATTCCATTGTACATAAGGACCACAACTTCTTTATCCATTTTTCTCTTTCCTTGGATATTTAAGGTGGAATGAAGTGGAGGTCCTTGTCAACAGAGCAGCCCTAAACTTTGGGGTGCTTGTGTCTTGCTGATTTTTAATTTTCCCAATTTATACCCCCATGAGTGGAAGTGCCCTATGCTCTCTAAGCTGTGTTTTTCAGATGTTTCAGGACACACCGTACACTTCTCCAGAGTGGCTGTTGGCAATTTACATCCCGCCCATCAGTGTAGCAAGGCTCTCATTTCTCCATGGCCTGTCCTGCATTTCTGGTTTTGACACATTTTTCAGCATGGCCCTTTTGACCGATGGGAAGTGAGACTTCTTTGTAGCGCTGATTTGCCTTTCCAGGTTGCTTGGTTGGCCAAAAAGGGCGTATGCGTTTTTTCCTGAATATATTCAGGAAAAAACGCATACGCCCTTTTTGGCCAAGGGCATCATTGTCAACATTTTGCCGCTTTTCATGTGCTTTAAAGGCGATTCGAATCTACCTCCTGAAATCTGTTTCGTGCAATTCTGCCTTGATTTAAAATCCTCTTCTTTGCCTTCCCTCAATATATTTGTGGACGACAGTTATCATTTATAACTCTGCAGGTTTGTGAATTGCAGTGCCCTGAACCTCCATTTTACAACTCGCTTTTTTGGGAGCTGGCCGCAAAAGTGCAGGATGGCTTCAGGCCCTGTTCTGGTTCCGGGGGGCAGGCTGAGCATGTGGTTAATTCTTCTTCCTGATGGGAAAATAGAGTGACCTGTGCCTGTCCCGACACCAAGAGCTAGTCTCTCGTTGGTTCCCCGTCTTCCCGTTCATCCTCAGGACAAATTGCAACCTGTACGGAACAGGAGGTTAAAGGTGCTGATGCTCCAAGTAGGGAGATTGCTAGTAAAGCGGCTGGAATGGCGAACCCGGGCACAAGGAGATGAGAAACGAGGTGCGTTTTAGAAACCTTTCCCCATCACACGGTGTACCATCTTCTGGGTTTCTCATGCATGTTTTCGATGTAGGAAGATGCCCTTGAACCTGGAGATTTGGGACCCATGCGATGGGTACCACGCAGTATTACTTTAAAGGGTCTGCGTTTGCTCACCCAACCTCACCAAACCTCTCAGCCCCAAGAGTGTCCACCCTTATGTCTCATCCAGCTGTGGGTCTAGATATGGTCAATCCAGGTTGCATCACAGCCCCTGAACTCATTGTGTAAGAATTTCCATCTCTTTCACTGTCGTTGTTTCATGGGTTTTTCAAAGTAATTTATTTTCATAATGGGGTTTAGCTGCTTTTCACGGCTGTGTTTATGCCGCTTTACACCCACTTGACACACTAACAGAGAGATATCAATACATAGGTTTTAAGATTATTACTAGTCAGATATATTCTTGTGCGGTGAATAGGGCGTGTTGAGTCCAGTTCTCTGAGCAAGGAGTAGGTCTTGTCTACTACATATTGGGTTTATGGAACGGTATCTGAGCTAATTTGATACCCTTGGTTTATGTATCACCCCACCTCACCTTTCCCGTTAATCAGCCATTGTCTGTTTTCTGCATGTGTGACTCTGTTCTGTTTTGTAATTCAGTTCAAGTGTAACGGTTTTTACATTCCCTCTAAAAGTGATACCTTATGAGAAGTGTCCTTTTCTGTGTGACTTATTTCACTTAGAATCGTCGTACCTAAATCCACTCATCATGCTGCTACTAACCTTATGACATTGATTTCATGGCTGAGTGATATTCCATTGTACATAAGGACCACAACTTCTTTATCCATTTTTCTCTTTCCTTGGATATTTAAGGTGGAATGAAGTGGAGGTCCTTGTCAACAGAGCAGCCCTAAACTTTGGGGTGCTTGTGTCTTGCTGATTTTTAATTTTCCCAATTTATACCCCCATGAGTGGAAGTGCCCTATGCTCTCTAAGCTGTGTTTTTCAGATGTTTCAGGACACACCGTACACTTCTCCAGAGTGGCTGTTGGCAATTTACATCCCGCCCATCAGTGTAGCAAGGCTCTCATTTCTCCATGGCCTGTCCTGCATTTCTGGTTTTGACACATTTTTCAGCATGGCCCTTTTGACCGATGGGAAGTGAGACTTCTTTGTAGCGCTGATTTGCCTTTCCAGGTTGCTTGGTTGGCCAAAAAGGGCGTATGCGTTTTTTCCTGAATATATTCAGGAAAAAACGCATACGCCCTTTTTGGCCAAGGGCATCATTGTCAACATTTTGCCGCTTTTCATGTGCTTTAAAGGCGATTCGAATCTACCTCCTGAAATCTGTTTCCTGCAATTCTGCCTTGATTTAAAATCCTCTTCTTTGCCTTCCCTCAATATATTTGTGAACGAGAGTTATCATTTATAACTCTGCAGGTTTGTGAATTGCAGTGCCCTGAACCTCCATTTTACAACTCGCTTTTTTGGGAGCTGGCCGCAAAAGTGCAGGATGGCTTCAGGCCCTGTTCTGGTTCCGGGGGGCTGGCTGAGCATGTGGTTAATTCTTCTTCCTGATGGGAAAATAGAGTGACCTGTGCCTGTCCCGACACCAAGAGCTAGTCTCTCGTTGGTTCCCCGTCTTCCCATTCATCCTCAGGACAAATTGCAACCTGTACGGAACAGGAGGTTAAAGGTGCTGATGCTCCAAGTAGGGAGATTGCTAGTAAAGCGGCTGGAATGGCGAACCCGGGCACAAGGAGATGAGAAATGAGGTGCGTTTTAGAAACCTTTCCCCATCACACGGTGTACCATCTTCTGGGTTTCTCATGCATGTTTTCGATGTAGGAAGATGCCCTTGAACCTGGAGATTTGGGACCCATGCGATGGGTACCACGCAGTATTACTTTAAAGGGTCTGCGTTTGCTCACCCAACCTCACCAAACCTCTCAGCCCCAAGAGTGTCCACCCTTATGTCTCATCCAGCTGTGGGTCTAGATATGGTCAATCCAGGTTGCATCACAGCCCCTGAACTCATTGTGTAAGAATTTCCATCTCTTTCACTGTCGTTGTTTCATGGGTTTTTCAAAGTAATTTATTTTCATAATGGGGTTTAGCTGCTTTTCACGGCTGTGTTTATGCCGCTTTACACCCACTTGACACACTAACAGAGAGATATCAATACATAGGTTTTAAGATTATTACTAGTCAGATATATTCTTGTGCGGTGAATAGGGCGTCTTGAGTCCAGTTCTCTGAGCAAGGAGTAGGTCTTGTCTACTACATATTGGGTTTATGGAACGGTATCTGAGCTAATTTGATACCCTTGGTTTATGTATCACCCCACCTCACCTTTCCCGTTAAGCAGCCATTGTCTGTTTTCTGCATGTGTGACTCTGTTCTGTTTTGTAATTCAGTTCAAGTGTAACGGTTTTTACATTCCCTCTAAAAGTGATACCTTATGAGAAGTGTCCTTTTCTGTGTGACTTATTTCACTTAGAATCGTCGTACCTAAATCCACTCATCATGCTGCTACTAACCTTATGACATTGATTTCATGGCTGAGTGATATTCCATTGTACATAAGGACCACAACTTCTTTATCCATTTTTCTCTTTCCTTGGATATTTAAGGTGGAATGAAGTGGAGGTCCTTGTCAACAGAGCAGCCCTAAACTTTGGGGTGCTTGTGTCTTGCTGATTTTTAATTTTCCCAATTTATACCCCCATGAGTGGAAGTGCCCTATGCTCTCTAAGCTGTGTTTTTCAGATGTTTCAGGACACACCGTACACTTCTCCAGAGTGGCTGTTGGCAATTTACATCCCGCCCATCAGTGTAGCAAGGCTCTCATTTCTCCATGGCCTGTCCTGCATTTCTGGTTTTGACACATTTTTCAGCATGGCCCTTTTGACCGATGGGAAGTGAGACTTCTTTGTAGCGCTGATTTGCCTTTCCAGGTTGCTTGGTTGGCCAAAAAGGGCGTATGCGTTTTTTCCTGAATATATTCAGGAAAAAACGCATACGCCCTTTTTGGCCAAGGGCATCATTGTCAACATTTTGCCGCTTTTCATGTGCTTTAAAGGCGATTCGAATCTACCTCCTGAAATCTGTTTCCTGCAATTCTGCCTTGATTTAAAATCCTCTTCTTTGCCTTCCCTCAATATATTTGTGGACGAGAGTTATCATTTATAACTCTGCAGGTTTGTGAATTGCAGTGCCCTGAACCTCCATTTTACAATTCGCTTTTTTGGGAGCTGGCCGCAAAAGTGCAGGATGGCTTCAGGCCCTGTTCTGGTTCCGGGGGGCAGGCTGAGCATGTGGTTAATTCTTCTTCCTGATGGGAAAATAGAGTGACCTGTGCCTGTCCCGACACCAAGAGCTAGTCTCTCGTTGGTTCCCCGTCTTCCCGTTCATCCTCAGGACAAATTGCAACCTGTACGGAACAGGAGGTTAAAGGTGCTGATGCTCCAAGTAGGGAGATTGCTAGTAAAGCGGCTGGAATGGCGAACCCGGGCACAAGGAGATGAGAAATGAGGTGCGTTTTAGAAACCTTTCCCCATCACACGGTGTACCATCTTCCGGGTTTCTCATGCATGTTTTCGATGTAGGAAGATGCCCTTGAACCTGGAGATTTGGGACCCATGCGATGGGTACCACGCAGTATTACTTTAAAGGGTCTGCGTTTGCTCACCCAACCTCACCAAACCTCTCAGCCCCAAGAGTGTCCACCCTTATGTCTCATCCAGCTGTGGGTCTAGATATGGTCAATCCAGGTTGCATCACAGCCCCTGAACTCATTGTGTAAGAATTTCTATCTCTTTCACTGTCGTTGTTTCATGGGTTTTTCAAAGTAATTTATTTTCATAATGGGGTTTAGCTGCTTTTCACGGCTGTGTTTATGCCGCTTTACACCCACTTGACACACTAACAGAGAGATATCAATACATAGGTTTTAAGATTATTACTAGTCAGATATATTCTTGTGCGGTGAATAGGGCGTCTTGAGTCCAGTTCTCTGAGCAAGGAGTAGGTCTTGTCTACTACATATTGGGTTTATGGAACGGTATCTGAGCTAATTTGATACCCTTGGTTTATGTATCACCCCACCTCACCTTTCCCGTTAAGCAGCCATTGTCTGTTTTCTGCATGTGTGACTCTGTTCTGTTTTGTAATTCAGTTCAAGTGTAACGGTTTTTACATTCCCTCTAAAAGTGATACCTTATGAGAAGTGTCCTTTTCTTTGTGACTTATTTCATTTAGAATCGTCGTACCTAAATCCACTCATCATGCTGCTACTAACCTTATGACATTGATTTCATGGCTGAGTGATATTCCATTGTACATAAGGACCACAACTTCTTTATCCATTTTTCTCTTTCCTGGGATATTTAAGGTGGAATGAAGTGGAGGTCCTTGTCAACAGAGCAGCCCTCAACTTTGGGGTGCTTGTGTCTTGCTGATTTTTAATTTTCCCAATTTATACCCCCATGAGTGGAAGTGCCCTATGCTCTCTAAGCTGTGTTTTTCAGATGTTTCAGGACACACCGTACACTTCTCCAGAGTGGCTGTTGGCAATTTACATCCCGCCCATCAGTGTAGCAAGGCTCTCATTTCTCCATGGCCTGTCCTGCATTTCTGGTTTTGACACATTTTTCAGCATGGCCCTTTTGACCGATGGGAAGTGAGACTTCTTTGTAGCGCTGATTTGCCTTTCCAGGTTGCTTGGTTGGCCAAAAAGGGCGTATGCGTTTTTTCCTGAATATATTCAGGAAAAAACGCATACGCCCTTTTTGGCCAAGGGCATCATTGTCAACATTTTGCCGCTTTTCATGTGCTTTAAAGGCGATTCGAATCTACCTCCTGAAATCTGTTTCCTGCAATTCTGCCTTGATTTAAATCCTCTTCTTTGCCTTCCCTCAATATATTTGTGGACGAGAGTTATCATTTATAACTCTGCAGGTTTGTGAATTGCAGTGCCCTGAACCTCCATTTTACAACTCGCTTTTTTGGGAGCTGGCCGCAAAAGTGCAGGATGGCTTCAGGCCCTGTTCTGGTTCCGGGGGGCAGGCTGAGCATGTGGTTAATTCTTCTTCCTGATGGGAAAATAGAGTGACCTGTGCCTGTCCCGACACCAAGAGCTAGTCTCTCGTTGGTTCCCCGTCTTCCCGTTCATCCTCAGGACAAATTGCAACCTGTACGGAACAGGAGGTTAAAGGTGCTGATGCTCCAAGTAGGGAGATTGCTAGTAAAGCGGCTGGAATGGCGAACCCGGGCACAAGGAGATGAGAAATGAGGTGCATTTTAGAAACCTTTCCCCATCACACGGTGTACCATCTTCTGGGTTTCTCATGCATGTTTTCGATGTAGGAAGATGCCCTTGAACCTGGAGATTTGGGACCCATGCGATGGGTACCACGCAGTATTACTTTAAAGGGTCTGCGTTTGCTCACCCAACCTCACCAAACCTCTCAGCCCCAAGAGTGTCCACCCTTATGTCTCATCCAGCTGTGGGTCTAGATATGGTCAATCCAGGTTGCATCACAGCCCCTGAACTCATTGTGTAAGAATTTCTATCTCTTTCACTGTCGTTGTTTCATGGGTTTTTCAAAGTAATTTATTTTCATAATGGGGTTTAGCTGCTTTTCACGGCTGTGTTTATGCCGCTTTACACCCACTTGACACACTAACAGAGAGATATCAATACATAGGTTTTAAGATTATTACTAGTCAGATATATTCTTGTGCAGTGAATAGGGCGTGTTGAGTCCAGTTCTCTGAGCAAGGAGTAGGTCTTGTATACTACATATTGGGTTTATGGAACGGTATCTGAGCTAATTTGATACCCTTGTTTTATGTATCACCCCACCTCACCTTTCCCGTTAAGCAGCCATAGTGTGTTTTCTGCATGTGTGACTCTGTTCTGTTTTGTAATTCAGTTCAAGTGTAACGGTTTTTACATTCCCTCTATCAGTGATACCTTATGAGAAGTGTCCTTTTCTGTGTGACTTATTTCACTTAGAATCGTCGTACCTAAATCCACTCATCATGCTGCTACTAACCTTATGACATTGATTTCATGGCTGAGTGATATTCCATTGTACATAAGGACCACAACTTCTTTATCCATTTTTCTCTTTCCTGGGATATTTAAGGTGGAATGAAGTGGAGGGCCTTGTCAACAGAGCAGCCCTCAACTTTGGGGTGCTTGTGTCTTGCTGATTTTTCATTTTCCCAATTTATACCCCCATGAGTGGAAGTGCCCTATGCTCTCTAAGCTGTGTTTTTCAGATGTTTCAGGACACACCGTACACTTCTCCAGAGTGGCTGTTGGCAATTTACATCCCGCCCATCAGTGTAGCAAGGGTCCCATTTCTCCATGGCCTGTCCTGCATTTCTGGTTTTGACACTTTTTTCAGCATGGCCCTTTTGACCGATGGGAAGCGAGACTTCTCTGTAGCGCTGATTTGCCTTTCCAGGTTGCTTGGTTGGCCAAAAAGGGCGTATGCGTTTTTTCCTGAATATATTCAGGAAAAAACGCATACGCCCTTTTTGGCCAAGGGCATCATTGTCAACGTTTTGCCGCTTTTCATGTGCTTTAAAGGCGATTCGTATCTACCTCCTGAAATCTGTTTCGTGCAATTCTGTCTTGATTTCAAATCCTCTTCTTTGCCTTCCCTCAATATATTGGTGGACGAGAGTTATCATTTATAACTCTGCAAGTTTGTGAATTGCAGTGCCCTGAACCTCCATTTTACAACTCGCTTTTTTGGGAGCTGGCCGCAAAAGCACAGGATGGCTTCAGGCCCTGTTCTGGTTCCGGGGGGCAGGCTGAGCCTGTGGTTAATTCTTCTTCCTGATGGGAAAATAGAGTGACCTGTGCCTGTCCCGACACCAAGAGCTAGTCTCTCGTTGGTTCCCCGTCTTCCCGTTCATCCTCAGGACAAATTGCAACCTGTACGGAACAGGAGGTTAAAGGTGCTGATGCTCCAAGTAGGGAGATTGCTAGTAAAGCGGCTGGAATGGCGAACCCGGGCACAAGGAGATGAGAAATGAGGTGCGTTTTAGAAACCTTTCCCCATCACACGGTGTACCATCTTCTGGGTTTCTCATGCATGTTTTCGATGTAGGAAGATGCCCTTGAACCTGGAGATTTGGGACCCATGCGATGGGTACCACGCAGTATTACTTTAAAGGGTCTGCGTTTGCTCACCCAACCTCACCAAACCTCTCAGCCCCAAGAGTGTCCACCCTTATGTCTCATCCAGCTGTGGGTCTAGATATGGTCAATCCAGGTTGCATCACAGCCCCTGAACGCATTGTGTAAGAATTTCCCTCTCTTTCACTGTCGTTGTTTCATGGGTTTTTCAAAGTAATTTATTTTCATAATGGGGTTTAGCTGCTTTTCACGGCTGTGTTTATGCCGCTTTACACCCACTTGACACACTAACAGAGAGATATCAATACATAGGTTTTAAGATTATTACTAGTCAGATATATTCTTGTGCGGTGAATAGGGCGTCTTGAGTCCAGTTCTCTGAGCAAGGAGTAGGTCTTGTCTACTACATATTGGGTTTATGGAACGGTATCTGAGCTAATTTGATACCCTTGGTTTATGTATCACCCCACCTCACCTTTCCCGTTAAGCAGCCATTGTCTGTTTTCTGCATGTGTGACTCTGTTCTGTTTTGTAATTCAGTTCAAGTGTAACGGTTTTTACATTCCCTCTAAAAGTGATACCTTATGAGAAGTGTCCTTTTCTGTGTGACTTATTTCACTTAGAATCATCGTACCTAAATCCACTCATCATGCTGCTACTAACCTTATGACATTGATTTCATGGCTGAGTGATATTCCATTGTACATAAGGACGACAACTTCTTTATCCATTTTTCTCTTTCCTTGGATATTTAAGGTGGAATGAAGTGGAGGTCCTTGTCAACAGAGCAGCCCTAAACTTTGGGGTGCTTGTGTCTTGCTGATTTTTCATTTTCCCAATTTATACCCCCATGAGTGGAAGTGCCCTATGCTCTCTAAGCTGTGTTTTTCAGATGTTTCAGGACACACCGTACACTTCTCCAGAGTGGCTGTTGGCAATTTACATCCCACCCATCAGTGTAGCAAGGCTCTCATTTCTCCATGGCCTGTCCTGCATTTCTGGTTTTGACACATTTTTCAGCATGGCCCTTTTGACCGATGGGAAGTGAGACTTCTTTGTAGCGCTGATTTGCCTTTCCAGGTTGCTTGGTTGGTCAAAAAGGGCGTATGCGTTTTTTCCTGAATATATTCAGGAAAAAACGCATACGCCCTTTTTGGCCAAGGGCATCATTGTCAACATTTTGCCGCTTTTCATGTGCTTTAAAGGCGATTCGAATCTACCTCCTGAAATCTGTTTCCTGCAATTCTGCCTTGAATTAAAATCCTCTTCTTTGCCTTCCCTCAATATATTTGTGGACGAGAGTTATCATTTATAACTCTGCAGGTTTGTGAATTGCAGTGCCCTGAACCTCCATTTTACAACTCGCTTTTTTGGGAGCTGGCCGCAAAAGTGCAGGATGGCTTCAGGCCCTGTTCTGGTTCCGGGTGGCAGGCTGAGCATGTGGTTAATTCTTCTTCCTGATGGGAAAATAGAGTGACCTGTGCCTGTCCCGACACCAAGAGCTAGTCTCTCGTTGGTTCCCCGTCTTCCCGTTCATCCTCAGGACAAATTGCAACTATACGGAACAGGAGGTTAAAGGTGCTGATGCTCCAAGTAGGGAGATTGCTAGTAAAGCGGCTGGAATGGCGAACCCAGGCACAAGGAGATGAGAAATGAGGTGCGTTTTAGAAACCTTTCCCCATCACACGGTGTACCATCTTCTGGGTTTCTCATGCATGTTTTCGATGTAGGAAGATGCCCTTGAACCTGGAGATTTGGGACCCATGCGATGGGTACCACGCAGTATTACTTTAAAGGGTCTGCGTTTGCTCACCCAACCTCACCAAACCTCTCAGCCCCAAGAGTGTCCACCCTTATGTCTCATCCAGCTGTGGGTCTAGATATGGTCAATCCAGGTTGCATCACAGCCCCTGAACTCATTGTGTAAGAATTTCTATCTCTTTCACTGTCGTTGTTTCATGGGTTTTTCAAAGTAATTTATTTTCATAATGGGGTTTAGCTGCTTTTCACTGCTGTGTTTATGCCGCTTTACACCCACTTGACACACTAACAGAGAGATATCAATACATAGGTTTTAAGATTATTACTAGTCAGATATATTCTTGTGCGGTGAATAGGGCGTGTTGAGTCCAGTTCTCTGAGCAAGGAGTAGGTCTTGTCTACTACATATTGGGTTTATGGAACGGTATCTGAGCTAATTTGATACCCTTGTTTCATGTATCACCCCACCTCACCTTTCCCGTTAAGCAGCCAGAGTGTGTTTTCTGCATGTGTGACTCTGTTCTGTTTTGTAATTCAGTTCAAGTGTAACGGTTTTTACATTCCCTCTATCAGTGATACCTTATGAGAAGTGTCCTTTTCTGTGTGACTTATTTCACTTAGAATCGTCGTACCTAAATCCACTCATCATGCTGCTACTAACCTTATGACATTGATTTCATGGCTGAGTGATATTCCATTGTACATAAGGACCACAACTTCTTTATCCATTTTTCTCTTTCCTGGGATATTTAAGGTGGAATGAAGTGGAGGTCCTTGTCAACAGAGCAGCCCTCAACTTTGGGGTGCTTGTGTCTTGCTGATTTTTCATTTTCCCAATTTATACCCCCATGAGTGGAAGTGCCCTATGCTCTCTAAGCTGTGTTTTTCAGATGTTTCAGGACACACCGTACACTTCTCCAGAGTGGCTGTTGGCAATTTACATCCCGCCCATCAGTGTAGCAAGGGTCCCATTTCTCCATGGCCTGTCCTGCATTTCTGGTTTTGACACTTTTTTCAGCATGGCCCTTTTGACCGATGGGAAGCGAGACTTCTCTGTAGCGCTGATTTGCCTTTCCAGGTTGCTTGGTTGGCCAAAAAGGGCGTATGCGTTTTTTCCTGAATATATTCAGGAAAAAACGCATACGCCCTTTTTGGCCAAGGGCATCATTGTCAACGTTTTGCCGCTTTTCATGTGCTTTAAAGGCGATTCGTATCTACCTCCTGAAATCTGTTTCGTGCAATTCTGTCTTGATTTCAAATCCTCTTCTTTGCCTTCCCTCAATATATTGGTGGACGAGAGTTATCATTTATAACTCTGCAAGTTTGTGAATTGCAGTGCCCTGAACCTCCATTTTACAACTCGCTTTTTTGGGAGCTGGCCGCAAAAGCACAGGATGGCTTCAGGCCCTGTTCTGGTTCCGGGGGGCAGGCTGAGCCTGTGGTTAATTCTTCTTCCTGATGGGAAAATAGAGTGACCTGTGCCTGTCCCGACACCAAGAGCTAGTCTCTCGTTGGTTCCCCGTCTTCCCGTTCATCCTCAGGACAAATTGCAACCTGTACGGAACAGGAGGTTAAAGGTGCTGATGCTCCAAGTAGGGAGATTGCTAGTAAAGCGGCTGGAATGGCGAACCCGGGCACAAGGAGATGAGAAATGAGGTGCATTTTAGAAACCTTTCCCCATCACACGGTGTACCATCTTCTGGGTTTCTCATGCATGTTTTTGATGTAGGAAGATGCCCTTGAAGCTGGAGATTTTGGACCCATGCGATGGGTACCACGCAGTATTACTTTAAAGGGTCTGCGTTTGTTCACCCAACCTCACCAAACCTCTCAGCCCCAAGAGTGTCCACCCTTATGTCTCATCCAGCTGTGGGTCTAGATATGGTCAATCCAGGTTGCATCACAGCCCCTGAACTCATTGTGTAAGAATTTCCATCTCTTTCACTGTCGTTGTTTCATGGGTTTTTCAAAGTAATTTATTTTCATAATGGGGTTTAGCTGCTTTTCACGGCTGTGTTTATGCCGCTTTACACCCACTTGACACACTAACAGAGAGATATCAATACATAGGTTTTAAGATTATTACTAGTCAGATATATTCTTGTGCGGTGAATAGGGCGTCTTGAGTCCAGTTCTCTGAGCAAGGAGTAGGTCTTGTCTACTACATATTGGGTTTATGGAACGGTATCTGAGCTAATTTGATACCCTTGGTTTATGTATCACCCCACCTCACCTTTCCCGTTAAGCAGCCATTGTCTGTTTTCTGCATGTGTGACTCTGTTCTGTTTTGTAATTCAGTTCAAGTGTAACGGTTTTTACATTCCCTCTAAAAGTGATACCTTATGAGAAGTGTCCTTTTCTGTGTGACTTATTTCACTTAGAATCGTCGTACCTAAATCCACTCATCATGCTGCTACTAACCTTATGACATTGATTTCATGGCTGAGTGATATTCCATTGTACATAAGGACCACAACTTCTTTATCCATTTTTCTCTTTCCTTGGATATTTAAGGTGGAATGAAGTGGAGGTCCTTGTCAACAGAGCAGCCCTAAACTTTGGGGTGCTTGTGTCTTGCTGATTTTTAATTTTCCCAATTTATACCCCCATGAGTGGAAGTGCCCTATGCTCTCTAAGCTGTGTTTTTCAGATGTTTCAGGACACACCGTACACTTCTCCAGAGTGGCTGTTGGCAATTTACATCCCGCCCATCAGTGTAGCAAGGCTCTCATTTCTCCATGGCCTGTCCTGCATTTCTGGTTTTGACACATTTTTCAGCATGGCCCTTTTGACCGATGGGAAGTGAGACTTCTTTGTAGCGCTGATTTGCCTTATCAGGTTGCTTGGTTGGCCAAAAAGGGCGTATGCGTTTTTTCCTGAATATATTCAGGAAAAAACGCATACGCCCTTTTTGGCCAAGGGCATCATTGTCAACATTTTGCCGCTTTTCATGTGCTTTAAAGGCGATTCGAATCTACCTCCTGAAATCTGTTTCGTGCAATTCTGCCTTGATTTAAAATCCTCTTCTTTGCCTTCCCTCAATATATTTGTGGACGAGAGTTATCATTTATAACTCTGCAGGTTTGTGAATTGCAGTGCCCTGAACCTCCATTTTACAACTCGCTTTTTTGGGAGCTGGCCGCAAAAGTGCAGGATGGCTTCAGGCCCTGTTCTGGTTCCGGGGGGCAGGCTGAGCATGTGGTTAATTCTTCTTCCTGATGGGAAAATAGAGTGACCTGTGCCTGTCCCGACACCAAGAGCTAGTCTCTCGTTGGTTCCCCGTCTTCCCGTTCATCCTCAGGACAAATTGCAACCTGTACGGAACAGGAGGTTAAAGGTGCTGATGCTCCAAGTAGGGAGATTGCTAGTAAAGCGGCTGGAATGGCGAACCCGGGCACAAGGAGATGAGAAATGAGGTGCGTTTTAGAAACCTTTCCCCATCACACGGTGTACCATCTTCTGGGTTTCTCATGCATGTTTTCGATGTAGGAAGATGCCCTTGAACCTGGAGATTTGGGACCCATGCGATGGGTACCACGCAGTATTACTTTAAAGGGTCTGCGTTTGCTCACCCAACCTCACCAAACCTCTCAGCCCCAAGAGTGTCCACCCTTATGTCTCATCCAGCTGTGGGTCTAGATATGGTCAATCCAGGTTGCATCACAGCCCCTGAACTCATTGTGTAAGAATTTCTATCTCTTTCACTGTCGTTGTTTCATGGGTTTTTCAAAGTAATTTATTTTCATAATGGGGTTTAGCTGCTTTTCACGGCTGTGTTTATGCCGCTTTACACCCACTTGACACACTAACAGAGAGATATCAATACATAGGTTTTAAGATTATTACTAGTCAGATATATTCTTGTGCGGTGAATAGGGCGTGTTGAGTCCAGTTCTCTGAGCAAGGAGTAGGTCTTGTCTACTACATATTGGGTTTATGGAACGGTATCTGAGCTAATTTGATACCCTTGTTTTATGTATCACCCCACCTCACCTTTCCCGTTAAGCAGCCATAGTGTGTTTTCTGCATGTGTGACTCTGTTCTGTTTTGTAATTCAGTTCAAGTGTAACGGTTTTTACATTCCCTCTATCAGTGATACCTTATGAGAAGTGTCCTTTTCTGTGTGACTTATTTCACTTAGAATCGTCGTACCTAAATCCACTCATCATGCTGCTACTAACCTTATGACATTGATTTCATGGCTGCGTGATATTCCATTGTACATAAGGACCACAACTTCTTTATCCATTTTTCTCTTTCCTGGGATATTTAAGGTGGAATGAAGTGGAGGTCCTTGTCAACAGAGCAGCCCTCAACTTTGGGGTGCTTGTGTCTTGCTGATTTTTAATTTTCCCAATTTATACCCCCATGAGTGGAAGTGCCCTATGCTCTCTAAGCTGTGTTTTTCAGATGTTTCAGGACACACCGTACACTTCTCCAGAGTGGCTGTTGGCAATTTACATCCCGCCCATCAGTGTAGCAAGGCTCTCATTTCTCCATGGCCTGTCCTGCATTTCTGGTTTTGACACATTTTTCAGCATGGCCCTTTTGACCGATGGGAAGTGAGACTTCTTTGTAGCGCTGATTTGCCTTTCCAGGTTGCTTGGTTGGCCAAAAAGGGCGTATGCGTTTTTTCCTGAATATATTCAGGAAAAAACGCATACGCCCTTTTTGGCCAAGGGCATCATTGTCAACATTTTGCCGCTTTTCATGTGCTTTAAAGGCGATTCGAATCTACCTCCTGAAATCTGTTTCGTGCAATTCTGCCTTGATTTAAAATCCTCTTCTTTGCCTTCCCTCAATATATTTGTGGACGAGAGTTATCATTTATAACTCTGCAGGTTTGTGAATTGCAGTGCCCTGAACCTCCATTTTACAACTCGCTTTTTTGGGAGCTGGCCGCAAAAGTGCAGGATGGCTTCAGGCCCTGTTCTGGTTCCGGGGGGCAGGCTGAGCATGTGGTTAATTCTTCTTCCTGATGGGAAAATAGAGTGACCTGTGCCTGTCCCGACACCAAGAGCTAGTCTCTCGTTGGTTCCCCGTCTTCCCGTTCATCCTCAGGACAAATTGCAACCTGTACGGAACAGGAGGTTAAAGGTGCTGATGCTCCAAGTAGGGAGATTGCTAGTAAAGCGGCTGGAATGGCGAACCCGGGCACAAGGAGATGAGAAATGAGGTGCGTTTTAGAAACCTTTCCCCATCACACGGTGTACCATCTTCTGGGTTTCTCATGCATGTTTTCGATGTAGGAAGATGCCCTTGAACCTGGAGATTTGGGACCCATGCGATGGGTACCACGCAGTATTACTTTAAAGGGTCTGCGTTTGCTCACCCAACCTCACCAAACCTCTCAGCCCCAAGAGTGTCCACCCTTATGTCTCATCCAGCTGTGGGTCTAGATATGGTCAATCCAGGTTGCATCACAGCCCCTGAACTCATTGTGTAAGAATTTCTATCTCTTTCACTGTCGTTGTTTCATGGGTTTTTCAAAGTAATTTATTTTCATAATGGGGTTTAGCTGCTTTTCACGGCTGTGTTTATGCCGCTTTACACCCACTTGACACACTAACAGAGAGATATCAATACATAGGTTTTAAGATTATTACTAGTCAGATATATTCTTGTGCGGTGAATAGGGCGTGTTGAGTCCAGTTCTCTGAGCAAGGAGTAGGTCTTGTCTACTACATATTGGGTTTATGGAACGGTATCTGAGCTAATTTGATACCCTTGTTTTATGTATCACCCCACCTCACCTTTCCCGTTAAGCAGCCATAGTGTGTTTTCTGCATGTGTGACTCTGTTCTGTTTTGTAATTCAGTTCAAGTGTAACGGTTTTTACATTCCCTCTATCAGTGATACCTTATGAGAAGTGTCCTTTTCTGTGTGACTTATTTCACTTAGAATCGTCGTACCTAAATCCACTCATCATGCTGCTACTAACCTTATGACATTGATTTCATGGCTGAGTGATATTCCATTGTACATAAGGACCACAACTTCTTTATCCATTTTTCTCTTTCCTGGGATATTTAAGGTGGAATGAAGTGGAGGTCCTTGTCAACAGAGCAGCCCTCAACTTTGGGGTGCTTGTGTCTTGCTGATTTTTAATTTTCCCAATTTATACCCCCATGAGTGGAAGTGCCCTATGCTCTCTAAGCTGTGTTTTTCAGATGTTTCAGGACACACCGTACACTTCTCCAGAGTGGCTGTTGGCAATTTACATCCCGCCCATCAGTGTAGCAAGGCTCTCATTTCTCCATGGCCTGTCCTGCATTTCTGGTTTTGACACTTTTTTCAGCATGGCCCTTTTGACCGATGGGAAGTGAGACTTCTTTGTGGCGTTGATTTGCCTTTCCAGGTTGCTTGGTTGGCCAAAAAGGGCGTATGCGTTTTTTCCTGAATATATTCAGGAAAAAACGCATACGCCCTTTTTGGCCAAGGGCATCATTGTCAACATTTTGCCGCTTTTCATGTGCTTTAAAGGCGATTCGAATCTACCTCCTGAAATCTGTTTCCTGCAATTCTGCCTTGATTTAAAATCCTCTTCTTTGCCTTCCCTCAATATATTTGTGAACGAGAGTTATCATTTATAACTCTGCAGGTTTGTGAATTGCAGTGCCCTGAACCTCCATTTTACAACTCGCTTTTTTGGGAGCTGGCCGCAAAAGTGCAGGATGGCTTCAGGCCCTGTTTTGGTTCCGGGGGGCTGGCTGAGCATGTGGTTAATTCTTCTTCCTGATGGGAAAATAGAGTGACCTGTGCCTGTCCCGACACCAAGAGCTAGTCTCTCGTTGGTTCCCCGTCTTCCCATTCATCCTCAGGACAAATTGCAACCTGTACGGAACAGGAGGTTAAAGGTGCTGATGCTCCAAGTAGGGAGATTGCTAGTAAAGCGGCTGGAATGGCAAACCCGGGCACAAGGAGATGAGAAATGAGGTGCGTTTTAGAAACCTTTCCCCATCACACGGTGTACCATCTTCTGGGTTTCTCATGCATGTTTTCGATGTAGGAAGATGCCCTTGAACCTGGAGATTTGGGACCCATGCGATGGGTACCACGCAGTATTACTTTAAAGGGTCTGCGTTTGCTCACCCAACCTCACCAAACCTCTCAGCCCCAAGAGTGTCCACCCTTATGTCTCATCCAGCTGTGGGTCTAGATATGGTCAATCCAGGTTGCATCACAGCCCCTGAACTCATTGTGTAAGAATTTCTATCTCTTTCACTGTCGTTGTTTCATGGGTTTTTCAAAGTAATTTATTTTCATAATGGGGTTTAGCTGCTTTTCACGGCTGTGTTTATGCCGCTTTACACCCACTTGACACACTAACAGAGAGATATCAATACATAGGTTTTAAGATTATTACTAGTCAGATATATTCTTGTGCGGTGAATAGGGCGTGTTGAGTCCAGTTCTCTGAGCAAGGAGTAGGTCTTGTCTACTACATATTGGGTTTATGGAACGGTATCTGAGCTAATTTGATACCCTTGTTTTATGTATCACCCCACCTCACCTTTCCCGTTAAGCAGCCATAGTGTGTTTTCTGCATGTGTGACTCTGTTCTGTTTTGTAATTCAGTTCAAGTGTAACGGTTTTTACATTCCCTCTATCAGTGATACCTTATGAGAAGTGTCCTTTTCTGTGTGACTTATTTCACTTAGAATCGTCGTACCTAAATCCACTCATCATGCTGCTACTAACCTTATGACATTGATTTCATGGCTGAGTGATATTCCATTGTACATAAGGACCACAACTTCTTTATCCATTTTTCTCTTTCCTGGGATATTTAAGGTGGAATGAAGTGGAGGTCCTTGTCAACAGAGCAGCCCTCAACTTTGGGGTGCTTGTGTCTTGCTGATTTTTAATTTTCCCAATTTATACCCCCATGAGTGGAAGTGCCCTATGCTCTCTAAGCTGTGTTTTTCAGATGTTTCAGGACACACCGTACACTTCTCCAGAGTGGCTGTTGGCAATTTACATCCCGCCCATCAGTGTAGCAAGGCTCTCATTTCTCCATGGCCTGTCCTGCATTTCTGGTTTTGACACATTTTTCAGCATGGCCCTTTTGACCGATGGGAAGTGAGACTTCTTTGTAGCGCTGATTTGCCTTTCCAGGTTGCTTGGTTGGCCAAAAAGGGCGTATGCGTTTTTTCCTGAATATATTCAGGAAAAAACGCATACGCCCTTTTTGGCCAAGGGCATCATTGTCAACATTTTGCCGCTTTTCATGTGCTTTAAAGGCGATTCGAATCTACCTCCTGAAATCTGTTTCCTGCAATTCTGCCTTGATTTAAAATCCTCTTCTTTGCCTTCCCTCAATATATTTGTGGACGAGAGTTATCATTTATAACTCTGCAGGTTTGTGAATTGCAGTGCCCTGAACCTCCATTTTACAACTCGCTTTTTTGGGAGCTGGCCGCAAAAGTGCAGGATGGCTTCAGGCCCTGTTCTGGTTCCGGGGGGCAGGCTGAGCATGTGGTTAATTCTTCTTCCTGATGGGAAAATAGAGTGACCTGTGCCTGTCCCGACACCAAGAGCTAGTCTCTCGTTGGTTCCCCGTCTTCCCGTTCATCCTCAGGACAAATTGCAACCTGTACGGAACAGGAGGTTAAAGGTGCTGATGCTCCAAGTAGGGAGATTGCTAGTAAAGCGGCTGGAATGGCGAACCCGGGCACAAGGAGATGAGAAATGAGGTGCATTTTAGAAACTTTTCCCCATCACACGGTGTACCATCTTCTGGGTTTCTCATGCATGTTTTCGATGTAGGAAGATGCCCTTGAACCTGGAGATTTGGGACCCATGCGATGGGTACCACGCAGTATTACTTTAAAGGGTCTGCGTTTGCTCACCCAACCTCACCAAACCTCTCAGCCCCAAGAGTGTCCACCCTTATGTCTCATCCAGCTGTGGGTCTAGATATGGTCAATCCAGGTTGCATCACAGCCCCTGAACTCATTGTGTAAGAATTTCTATCTCTTTCACTGTCGTTGTTTCATGGGTTTTTCAAAGTAATTTATTTTCATAATGGGGTTTAGCTGCTTTTCACGGCTGTGTTTATGCCGCTTTACACCCACTTGACACACTAACAGAGAGATATCAATACATAGGTTTTAAGATTATTACTAGTCAGATATATTCTTGTGCAGTGAATAGGGCGTGTTGAGTCCAGTTCTCTGAGCAAGGAGTAGGTCTTGTATACTACATATTGGGTTTATGGAACGGTATCTGAGCTAATTTGATACCCTTGTTTTATGTATCACCCCACCTCACCTTTCCCGTTAAGCAGCCATAGTGTGTTTTCTGCATGTGTGACTCTGTTCTGTTTTGTAATTCAGTTCAAGTGTAACGGTTTTTACATTCCCTCTATCAGTGATACCTTATGAGAAGTGTCCTTTTCTGTGTGACTTATTTCACTTAGAATCGTCGTACCTAAATCCACTCATCATGCTGCTACTAACCTTATGACATTGATTTCATGGCTGAGTGATATTCCATTGTACATAAGGACCACAACTTCTTTATCCATTTTTCTCTTTCCTGGGATATTTAAGGTGGAATGAAGTGGAGGTCCTTGTCAACAGAGCAGCCCTCAACTTTGGGGTGCTTGTGTCTTGCTGATTTTTCATTTTCCCAATTTATACCCCCATGAGTGGAAGTGCCCTATGCTCTCTAAGCTGTGTTTTTCAGATGTTTCAGGACACACCGTACACTTCTCCAGAGTGGCTGTTGGCAATTTACATCCCGCCCATCAGTGTAGCAAGGGTCCCATTTCTCCATGGCCTGTCCTGCATTTCTGGTTTTGACACTTTTTTGAGCATGGCCCTTTTGACCGATGGGAAGCGAGACTTCTCTGTAGCGCTGATTTGCCTTTCCAGGTTGCTTGGTTGGCCAAAAAGGGCGTATGCGTTTTTTCCTGAATATATTCAGGAAAAAACGCATACGCCCTTTTTGGCCAAGGGCATCATTGTCAACGTTTTGCCGCTTTTCATGTGCTTTAAAGGCGATTCGTATCTACCTCCTGAAATCTGTTTCGTGCAATTCTGTCTTGATTTCAAATCCTCTTCTTTGCCTTCCCTCAATATATTGGTGGACGAGAGTTATCATTTATAACTCTGCAAGTTTGTGAATTGCAGTGCCCTGAACCTCCATTTTACAACTCGCTTTTTTGGGAGCTGGCCGCAAAAGCACAGGATGGCTTCAGGCCCTGTTCTGGTTCCGGGGGGCAGGCTGAGCCTGTGGTTAATTCTTCTTCCTGATGGGAAAATAGAGTGACCTGTGCCTGTCCCGACACCAAGAGCTAGTCTCTCGTTGGTTCCCCGTCTTCCCGTTCATCCTCAGGACAAATTGCAACCTGTACGGAACAGGAGGTTAAAGGTGCTGATGCTCCAAGTAGGGAGATTGCTAGTAAAGCGGCTGGAATGGCGAACCCGGGCACAAGGAGATGAGAAATGAGGTGCATTTTAGAAACCTTTCCCCATCACACGGTGTACCATCTTCTGGGTTTCTCATGCATGTTTTCGATGTAGGAAGATGCCCTTGAAGCTGGAGATTTGGGACCCATGCGATGGGTACCACGCAGTATTACTTTAAAGGGTCTGCGTTTGTTCACCCAACCTCACCAAACCTCTCAGCCCCAAGAGTGTCCACCCTTATGTCTCATCCAGCTGTGGGTCTAGATATGGTCAATCCAGGTTGCATCACAGCCCCTGAACTCATTGTGTAAGAATTTCCATCTCTTTCACTGTCGTTGTTTCATGGGTTTTTCAAAGTAATTTATTTTCATAATGGGGTTTAGCTGCTTTTCACGGCTGTGTTTATGCCGCTTTACACCCACTTGACACACTAACAGAGAGATATCAATACATAGGTTTTAAGATTATTACTAGTCAGATATATTCTTGTGCGGTGAATAGGGCGTCTTGAGTCCAGTTCTCTGAGCAAGGAGTAGGTCTTGTCTACTACATATTGGGTTTATGGAACGGTATCTGAGCTAATTTGATACCCTTGGTTTATGTATCACCCCACCTCACCTTTCCCGTTAAGCAGCCATTGTCTGTTTTCTGCATGTGTGACTCTGTTCTGTTTTGTAATTCAGTTCAAGTGTAACGGTTTTTACATTCCCTCTAAAAGTGATACCTTATGAGAAGTGTCCTTTTCTGTGTGACTTATTTCACTTAGAATCATCGTACCTAAATCCACTCATCATGCTGCTACTAACCTTATGACATTGATTTCATGGCTGAGTGATATTCCATTGTACATAAGGACCACAACTTCTTTATCCATTTTTCTCTTTCCTTGGATATTTAAGGTGGAATGAAGTGGAGGTCCTTGTCAACAGAGCAGCCCTAAACTTTGGGGTGCTTGTGTCTTGCTGATTTTTCATTTTCCCAATTTATACCCCCATGAGTGGAAGTGCCCTATGCTCTCTAAGCTGTGTTTTTCAGATGTTTCAGGACACACCGTACACTTCTCCAGAGTGGCTGTTGGCAATTTACATCCCGCCCATCAGTGTAGCAAGGCTCTCATTTCTCCATGGCCTGTCCTGCATTTCTGGTTTTGACACATTTTTCAGCATGGCCCTTTTGACCGATGGGAAGTGAGACTTCTTTGTAGCGCTGATTTGCCTTTCCAGGTTGCTTGGTTGGTCAAAAAGGGCGTATGCGTTTTTTCCTGAATATATTCAGGAAAAAACGCATACGCCCTTTTTGCCCAAGGGCATCATTGTCAACATTTTGCCGCTTTTCATGTGCTTTAAAGGCGATTCGAATCTACCTCCTGAAATCTGTTTCCTGCAATTCTGCCTTGAATTAAAATCCTCTTCTTTGCCTTCCCTCAATATATTTGTGGACGAGAGTTATCATTTATAACTCTGCAGGTTTGTGAATTGCAGTGCCCTGAACCTCCATTTTACAACTCGCTTTTTTGGGAGCTGGCCGCAAAAGTGCAGGATGGCTTCAGGCCCTGTTCTGGTTCCGGGTGGCAGGCTGAGCATGTGGTTAATTCTTCTTCCTGATGGGAAAATAGAGTGACCTGTGCCTGTCCCGACACCAAGAGCTAGTCTCTCGTTGGTTCCCCGTCTTCCCGTTCATCCTCAGGACAAATTGCAACTATACGGAACAGGAGGTTAAAGGTGCTGATGCTCCAAGTAGGGAGATTGCTAGTAAAGCGGCTGGAATGGCGAACCCAGGCACAAGGAGATGAGAAATGAGGTGCGTTTTAGAAACCTTTCCCCATCACACGGTGTACCATCTTCTGGGTTTCTCATGCATGTTTTCGATGTAGGAAGATGCCCTTGAACCTGGAGATTTGGGACCCATGCGATGGGTACCACGCAGTATTACTTTAAAGGGTCTGCGTTTGCTCACCCAACCTCACCAAACCTCTCAGCCCCAAGAGTGTCCACCCTTATGTCTCATCCAGCTGTGGGTCTAGATATGGTCAATCCAGGTTGCATCACAGCCCCTGAACTCATTGTGTAAGAATTTCTATCTCTTTCACTGTCGTTGTTTCATGGGTTTTTCAAAGTAATTTATTTTCATAATGGGGTTTAGCTGCTTTTCACTGCTGTGTTTATGCCGCTTTACACCCACTTGACACACTAACAGAGAGATATCAATACATAGGTTTTAAGATTATTACTAGTCAGATATATTCTTGTGCGGTGAATAGGGCGTGTTGAGTCCAGTTCTCTGAGCAAGGAGTAGGTCTTGTCTACTACATATTGGGTTTATGGAACGGTATCTGAGCTAATTTGATACCCTTGTTTCATGTATCACCCCACCTCACCTTTCCCGTTAAGCAGCCAGAGTGTGTTTTCTGCATGTGTGACTCTGTTCTGTTTTGTAATTCAGTTCAAGTGTAACGGTTTTTACATTCCCTCTATCAGTGATACCTTATGAGAAGTGTCCTTTTCTGTGTGACTTATTTCACTTAGAATCGTCGTACCTAAATCCACTCATCATGCTGCTACTAACCTTATGACATTGATTTCATGGCTGAGTGATATTCCATTGTACATAAGGACCACAACTTCTTTATCCATTTTTCTCTTTCCTGGGATATTTAAGGTGGAATGAAGTGGAGGTCCTTGTCAACAGAGCAGCCCTCAACTTTGGGGTGCTTGTGTCTTGCTGATTTTTCATTTTCCCAATTTATACCCCCATGAGTGGAAGTGCCCTATGCTCTCTAAGCTGTGTTTTTCAGATGTTTCAGGACACACCGTACACTTCTCCAGAGTGGCTGTTGGCAATTTACATCCCGCCCATCAGTGTAGCAAGGGTCCCATTTCTCCATGGCCTGTCCTGCATTTCTGGTTTTGACACTTTTTTCAGCATGGCCCTTTTGACCGATGGGAAGCGAGACTTCTCTGTAGCGCTGATTTGCCTTTCCAGGTTGCTTGGTTGGCCAAAAAGGGCGTATGCGTTTTTTCCTGAATATATTCAGGAAAAAACGCATACGCCCTTTTTGGCCAAGGGCATCATTGTCAACGTTTTGCCGCTTTTCATGTGCTTTAAAGGCGATTCGTATCTACCTCCTGAAATCTGTTTCGTGCAATTCTGTCTTGATTTCAAATCCTCTTCTTTGCCTTCCCTCAATATATTGGTGGACGAGAGTTATCATTTATAACTCTGCAAGTTTGTGAATTGCAGTGCCCTGAACCTCCATTTTACAACTCGCTTTTTTGGGAGCTGGCCGCAAAAGCACAGGATGGCTTCAGGCCCTGTTCTGGTTCCGGGGGGCAGGCTGAGCCTGTGGTTAATTCTTCTTCCTGATGGGAAAATAGAGTGACCTGTGCCTGTCCCGACACCAAGAGCTAGTCTCTCGTTGGTTCCCCGTCTTCCCGTTCATCCTCAGGACAAATTGCAACCTGTACGGAACAGGAGGTTAAAGGTGCTGATGCTCCAAGTAGGGAGATTGCTAGTAAAGCGGCTGGAATGGCGAACCCGGGCACAAGGAGATGAGAAATGAGGTGCATTTTAGAAACCTTTCCCCATCACACGGTGTACCATCTTCTGGGTTTCTCATGCATGTTTTTGATGTAGGAAGATGCCCTTGAAGCTGGAGATTTTGGACCCATGCGATGGGTACCACGCAGTATTACTTTAAAGGGTCTGCGTTTGTTCACCCAACCTCACCAAACCTCTCAGCCCCAAGAGTGTCCACCCTTATGTCTCATCCAGCTGTGGGTCTAGATATGGTCAATCCAGGTTGCATCACAGCCCCTGAACTCATTGTGTAAGAATTTCCATCTCTTTCACTGTCGTTGTTTCATGGGTTTTTCAAAGTAATTTATTTTCATAATGGGGTTTAGCTGCTTTTCACGGCTGTGTTTATGCCGCTTTACACCCACTTGACACACTAACAGAGAGATATCAATACATAGGTTTTAAGATTATTACTAGTCAGATATATTCTTGTGCGGTGAATAGGGCGTCTTGAGTCCAGTTCTCTGAGCAAGGAGTAGGTCTTGTCTACTACATATTGGGTTTATGGAACGGTATCTGAGCTAATTTGATACCCTTGGTTTATGTATCACCCCACCTCACCTTTCCCGTTAAGCAGCCATTGTCTGTTTTCTGCATGTGTGACTCTGTTCTGTTTTGTAATTCAGTTCAAGTGTAACGGTTTTTACATTCCCTCTAAAAGTGATACCTTGTGAGAAGTGTCCTTTTCTGTGTGACTTATTTCACTTAGAATCATCGTACCTAAATCCACTCATCATGCTGCTACTAACCTTATGACATTGATTTCATGGCTGAGTGATATTCCATTGTACATAAGGACCACAACTTCTTTATCCATTTTTCTCTTTCCTTGGATATTTAAGGTGGAATGAAGTGGAGGTCCTTGTCAACAGAGCAGCCCTAAACTTTGGGGTGCTTGTGTCTTGCTGATTTTTCATTTTCCCAATTTATACCCCCATGAGTGGAAGTGCCCTATGCTCTCTAAGCTGTGTTTTTCAGATGTTTCAGGACACACCGTACACTTCTCCAGAGTGGCTGTTGGCAATTTACATCCCGCCCATCAGTGTAGCAAGGCTCTCATTTCTCCATGGCCTCTCCTGCATTTCTGGTTTTGACACATTTTTCAGCATGGCCCTTTTGACCGATGGGAAGTGAGACTTCTTTGTAGCGCTGATTTGCCTTTCCAGGTTGCTTGGTTGGTCAAAAAGGGCGTATGCGTTTTTTCCTGAATATATTCAGGAAAAAACGCATACGCCCTTTTTGGCCAAGGGCATCATTGTCAACATTTTGCCGCTTTTCATGTGCTTTAAAGGCGATTCGAATCTACCTCCTGAAATCTGTTTCCTGCAATTCTGCCTTGATTTAAAATCCTCTTCTTTGCCTTCCCTCAATATATTTGTGGACGAGAGTTATCATTTATAACTCTGCAGGTTTGTGAATTGCAGTGCCCTGAACCTCCATTTTACAACTCGCTTTTTTGGGAGCTGGCCGCAAAAGTGCAGGATGGCTTCAGGCCCTGTTCTGGTTCCGGGGGGCAGGCTGAGCATGTGGTTAATTCTTCTTCCTGATGGGAAAATAGAGTGACCTGTGCCTGTCCCGACACCAAGAGCTAGTCTCTCGTTGGTTCCCCGTCTTCCCGTTCATCCTCAGGACAAATTGCAACTATACGGAACAGGAGGTTAAAGGTGCTGATGCTCCAAGTAGGGAGATTGCTAGTAAAGCGGCTGGAATGGCGAACCCGGGCACAAGGAGATGAGAAATGAGGTGCGTTTTAGAAACCTTTCCCCATCACACGGTGTACCATCTTCTGGGTTTCTCATGCATGTTTTCGATGTAGGAAGATGCCCTTGAACCTGGAGATTTGGGACCCATGCGATGGGTACCACGCAGTATTACTTTAAAGGGTCTGCGTTTGCTCACCCAACCTCACCAAACCTCTCAGCCCCAAGAGTGTCCACCCTTATGTCTCATCCTGCTGTGGGTCTAGATATGGTCAATCCAGGTTGCATCACAGCCCCTGAACTCATTGTGTAAGAATTTCTATCTCTTTCACTGTCGTTGTTTCATGGGTTTTTCAAAGTAATTTATTTTCATAATGGGGTTTAGCTGCTTTTCACGGCTGTGTTTATGCCGCTTTACACCCACTTGACACACTAACAGAGAGATATCAATACATAGGTTTTAAGATTATTACTAGTCAGATATATTCTTGTGCGGTGAATAGGGCGTGTTGAGTCCAGTTCTCTGAGCAAGGAGTAGGTCTTGTCTACTACATATTGGGTTTATGGAACGGTATCTGAGCTAATTTGATACCCTTGTTTCATGTATCACCCCACCTCACCTTTCCCGTTAAGCAGCCAGAGTGTGTTTTCTGCATGTGTGACTCTGTTCTGTTTTGTAATTCAGTTCAAGTGTAACGGTTTTTACATTCCCTCTATCAGTGATACCTTATGAGAAGTGTCCTTTTCTGTGTGACTTATTTCACTTAGAATCGTCGTACCTAAATCCACTCATCATGCTGCTACTAACCTTATGACATTGATTTCATGGCTGAGTGATATTCCATTGTACATAAGGACCACAACTTCTTTATCCATTTTTCTCTTTCCTGGGATATTTAAGGTGGAATGAAGTGGAGGTCCTTGTCAACAGAGCAGCCCTCAACTTTGGGGTGCTTGTGTCTTGCTGATTTTTAATTTTCCCAATTTATACCCCCATGAGTGGAAGTGCCCTATGCTCTCTAAGCTGTGTTTTTCAGATGTTTCAGGACACACCGTACACTTCTCCAGAGTGGCTGTTGGCAATTTACATCCCGCCCATCAGTGCAGCAAGGCTCCCATTTCTCCATGGCCTGTCCTGCATTTCTGGTTTTGACACTTTTTTCAGCATGGCCCTTTTGACCGATGGGAAGCGAGACTTCTCTGTAGCGCTGATTTGCCTTTCCAGGTTGCTTGGTTGGCCAAAAAGGGCGTATGCGTTTTTTCCTGAATATATTCAGGAAAAAACGCATACGCCCTTTTTGGCCAAGGGCATCATTGTCAACGTTTTGCCGCTTTTCATGTGCTTTAAAGGCGATTCGTATCTACCTCCTGAAATCTGTTTCGTGCAATTCTGCCTTGATTTCAAATCCTCTTCTTTGCCTTCCCTCAATATATTGGTGGACGAGAGTTATCATTTATAACTCTGCAGGTTTGTGAATTGCAGTGCCCTGAACCTCCATTTTACAACTCGCTTTTTTGGGAGCTGGCTGCAAAAGCGCAGGATGGCTTCAGGCCCTGTTCTGGTTCCGGGGGGCAGGCTGAGCCTGAGGTTAATTCTTCTTCCTGACGGGAAAATAGAGTGACCTGTGCCTGTCCCGACACCAAGAGCTTGTCTCTCGTTGGTTCCCCGTCTTCCCGTTCATCCTCAGGACAAATTGCAACCTGTACGGAACAGGAGGTTAAAGGTGCTGATGCTCCAAGTAGGGAGATTGCTAGTAAAGCGGCTGGAATGGCGAACCCGGGCACAAGGAGATGAGAAATGAGGTGCGTTTTAGAAACCTTTCCCTATCACACGGTGTACCATCTTCTGGGTTTCTCATGCATGTTTTCGATGTAGGAAGATGCCCTTGAACCTGGAGATTTGGGACCCATGCGATGGGTACCACGCAGTATTACTTTAAAGGGTCTGCGTTTGCTCACCCAACCTCACCAAACCTCTCAGCCCCAAGAGTGTCCACCCTTATGTCTCATCCAGCTGTGGGTCTAGATATGGTCAATCCAGGTTGCATCACAGCCCCTGAACTCATTGTGTAAGAATTTCCATCTCTTTCACTGTCGTTGTTTCATGGGTTTTTCAAAGTAATTTATTTTCATAATGGGGTTTAGCTGCTTTTCACGGCTGTGTTTATGCCGCTTTACACCCACTTGACACACTAACAGAGAGATATCAATACATAGGTTTTAAGATTATTACTAGTCAGATATATTCTTGTGCGGTGAATAGGGCGTGTTGAGTCCAGTTCTCTGAGCAAGGAGTAGGTCTTGTCTACTACATATTGGGTTTATGGAACGGTATCTGAGCTAATTTGATACCCTTGTTTTATGTATCACCCCACCTCACCTTTCCCGTTAAGCAGCCATAGTGTGTTTTCTGCATGTGTGACTCTGTTCTGTTTTGTAATTCAGTTCAAGTGTAACGGTTTTTACATTCCCTCTATCAGTGATACCTTATGAGAAGTGTCCTTTTCTGTGTGACTTATTTCACTTAGAATCGTCGTACCTAAATCCACTCATCATGCTGCTACTAACCTTATGACATTGATTTCATGGCTGAGTGATATTCCATTGTACATAAGGACCACAACTTCTTTATCCATTTTTCTCTTTCCTGGGATATTGAAGGTGGAATGAAGTGGAGGTCCTTGTCAACAGAGCAGCCCTCAACTTTGGGGTGCTTGTGTCTTGCTGATTTTTCATTTTCCCAATTTATACCCCCATGAGTGGAAGTGCCCTATGCTCTCTAAGCTGTGTTTTTCAGATGTTTCAGGACACACCGTACACTTCTCCAGAGTGGCTGTTGGCAATTTACATCCCGCCCATCAGTGTAGCAAGGCTCCCATTTCTCCATGGCCTGTCCTGCATTTCTGGTTTTGACACTTTTTTCAGCATGGCCCTTTTGACCGATGGGAAGCGAGACTTCTCTGTAGCGCTGATTTGCCTTTCCAGGTTGCTTGGTTGGCCAAAAAGGGCGTATGCGTTTTTTCCTGAATATATTCAGGAAAAAACGCATACGCCCTTTTAGGCCAAGGGCATCATTGTCAACGTTTTGCCGCTTTTCATGTGCTTTAAAGGCGATTCGTATCTACCTCCTGAAATCTGTTTCCTGCAATTCTGCCTTGATTTCAAATCCTCTTCTTTGCCTTCCCTCAATATATTGGTGGACGAGAGTTATCATTTATAACTCTGCAGGTTTGTGAATTGCAGTGCCCTGAACCTCCATTTTACAACTCGCTTTTTTGGGAGCTGGCCGCAAAAGCGCAGGATGGCTTCAGGCCCTGTTCTGGTTCCGGGGGGCAGGCTGAGCCTGTGGTTAATTCTTCTTCCTGATGGGAAAATAGAGTGACCTGTGCCTGTCCCGACACCAAGAGCTTGTCTCTCGTTGGTTCCCCGTCTTCCCGTTCATCCTCAGGACAAATTGCAACCTGTACGGAACAGGAGGTTAAAGGTGCTGATGCTCCAAGTAGGGAGATTGCTAGTAAAGCGTCTGGAATGGCGAACCCGGGCACAAGGAGATGAGAAATGAGGTGCGTTTTAGAAACCTTTCCCTATCACACGGTGTACCATCTTCTGGGTTTCTCATGCATGTTTTCGATGTAGGAAGATGCCCTTGAACCTGGAGATTTGGGACCCATGCGATGGGTACCATGCAGTATTACTTTAAAGGGTCTGCGTTTGCTCACCCAACCTCACCAAACCTCTCAGCCCCAAGAGTGTCCACCCTTATGTCTCATCCAGCTGTGGGTCTAGATATGGTCAATCCAGGTTGCATCACAGCCCCTGAACTCATTGTGTAAGAATTTCTATCTCTTTCACTGTTGTTGTTTCATGGGTTTTTCAAAGTAATTTATTTTCATAATGGGGTTTAGCTGCTTTTCACTGCTGTGTTTATGCCGCTTTACACCCACTTGACACACTAACAGAGAGATATCAATACATAGGTTTTAAGATTATTACTAGTAAGGTATATTCTTGTGCGGTGAATAGGGCGTGTTGAGTCCAGTTCTCTGAGCAAGGAGTAGGTCTTGTCTACTACATATTGGGTTTATGGAACGGTATCTGAGCTAATTTGATACCCTTGTTTTATGTATCACCCCACCTCACCTTTCCCGTTAATCAGCCATAGTCTGTTTTCTGCATGTGTGACTCTGTTCTGTTTTGTAATTCAGTTCAAGTGTAACGGTTTTTACATTCCCTCTAAAAGTGATACCTTATGAGAAGTGTCCTTTTCTGTGTGACTTATTTCATTTAGAATCGTCGTACCTAAATCCACTCATCATGCTGCTACTAACCTTATGACATTGATTTCATGGCTGAGTGATATTCCATTGTACATAAGGACCACAACTTCTTTATCCATTTTTCTCTTTCCTGGGATATTTAAGGTGGAATGAAGTGGAGGTCCTTGTCAACAGAGCAGCCCTCAACTTTGGGGTGCTTGTGTCTTGCTGATATTTCATTTTCCCAATTTATACCCCCATGAGTGGAAGTGCCCTATGCTCTCTAAGCTGTGTTTTTCAGATGTTTCAGGACACACCGTACACTTCTCCAGAGTGGCTGTTGGCAATTTACATCCCGCCCATCAGTGTAGCAAGGCTCTCATTTCTCCGTGGCCTGTCCTGCATTTCTGGTTTTGACACTTTTTTCAGCATGGCCCTTTTGACCAATGGGAAGCGAGACTTCTTTGTAGCGCTGATTTGCCTTTCCAGGTTGCTTGGTTGGCCAAAAAGGGCGTATGCGTTTTTTCCTGAATATATTCAGGAAAAAACGCATACGCTCTTTTTGGCCAAGGGCATCATTGTCAACATTTTGCCGCTTTTCATGTGCTTTAAAGGCGATTCGAATCTACCTCCTGAAATCTGTTTCCTGCAATTCTGCCTTGATTTCAAATCCTCTTCTTTGCCTTCCCTCAATATATTTGTGGACGAGAGTTATCATTTATAACTCTGCAGGTTTGTGAATTGCAGTGCCCTGAACCTCCATTTTACAACTCGCTTTTTTGGGGGCTGGCCGCAAAAGCGCAGGATGGCTTCAGGCCCTGTTCTGGTTCCGGGGGGCAGGCTGAGCCTGTGGTTAATTCTTCTTCCTGATGGGAAAATAGAGTGACCTGTGCCTGTCCCAACACCAAGAGCTAGTCTCTCGTTGGTTCCCCGTCTTCCCGTTCATCCTCAGGACAAATTGCAACCTGTACGGAACAGGAGGTTAAAGGTGCTGATGCTCCAAGTAGGGAGCTTGCTAGTAAAGCGGCTGGAATGGCGAACCCGGGCACAAGGAGATGAGAAATGAGGTGCGTTTTAGAAACCTTTCCCCATCACACGGTGTACCATCTTCTGGGTTTCTCATGCATGTTTTCGATGTAGGAAGATGCCCTTGAACCTGGAGATTTGGGACCCATGCGATGGGTACCACGCAGTATTACTTTAAAGGGTCTGCGTTTGCTCACCCAACCTCACCAAACCTCTCAGCCCCAAGAGTGTCCACCCTTATGTCTCATCCAGCTGTGGGTCTAGATATGGTCAATCCAGGTTGCATCACAGCCCCTGAACTCATTGTGTAAGAATTTCCATCTCTTTCACTGTCGTTGTTTCATGGGTTTTTCAAAGTAATTTATTTTCATAATGGGGTTTAGCTGCTTTTCACGGCTGTGTTTATGCCGCTTTACACCCACTTGACACACTAACAGAGAGATATCAATACATAGGTTTTAAGATTATTACTAGTCAGATATATTCTTGTGCGGTGAATAGGGCGTCTTGAGTCCAGTTCTCTGAGCAAGGAGTAGGTCTTGTCTACTACATATTGGGTTTATGGAACGGTATCTGAGCTAATTTGATACCCTTGGTTTATGTATCACCCCACCTCACCTTTCCCGTTAAGCAGCCATTGTCTGTTTTCTGCATGTGTGACTCTGTTCTGTTTTGTAATTCAGTTCAAGTGTAACGGTTTTTACATTCCCTCTAAAAGTGATACCTTATGAGAAGTGTCCTTTTCTGTGTGACTTATTTCACTTAGAATCGTCGTACCTAAATCCACTCATCATGCTGCTACTAACCTTATGACATTGATTTCATGGCTGAGTGATATTCCATTGTACATAAGGACCACAACTTCTTTATCCATTTTTCTCTTTCCTTGGATATTTAAGGTGGAATGAAGTGGAGGTCCTTGTCAACAGAGCAGCCCTAAACTTTGGGGTGCTTGTGTCTTGCTGATTTTTAATTTTCCCAATTTATACCCCCATGAGTGGAAGTGCCCTATGCTCTCTAAGCTGTGTTTTTCAGATGTTTCAGGACACACCGTACACTTCTCCAGAGTGGCTGTTGGCAATTTACATCCCGCCCATCAGTGTAGCAAGGCTCTCATTTCTCCATGGCCTGTCCTGCATTTCTGGTTTTGACACATTTTTCAGCATGGCCCTTTTGACCGATGGGAAGTGAGACTTCTTTGTAGCGCTGATTTGCCTTTCCAGGTTGCTTGGTTGGCCAAAAAGGGCGTATGCGTTTTTTCCTGAATATATTCAGGAAAAAACGCATACGCCCTTTTTGGCCAAGGGCATCATTGTCAACATTTTGCCGCTTTTCATGTGCTTTAAAGGCGATTCGAATCTACCTCCTGAAATCTGTTTCGTGCAATTCTGCCTTGATTTAAAATCCTCTTCTTTGCCTTCCCTCAATATATTTGTGGACGACAGTTATCATTTATAACTCTGCAGGTTTGTGAATTGCAGTGCCCTGAACCTCCATTTTACAACTCGCTTTTTTGGGAGCTGGCCGCAAAAGTGCAGGATGGCTTCAGGCCCTGTTCTGGTTCCGGGGGGCAGGCTGAGCATGTGGTTAATTCTTCTTCCTGATGGGAAAATAGAGTGACCTGTGCCTGTCCCGACACCAAGAGCTAGTCTCTCGTTGGTTCCCCGTCTTCCCGTTCATCCTCAGGACAAATTGCAACCTGTACGGAACAGGAGGTTAAAGGTGCTGATGCTCCAAGTAGGGAGATTGCTAGTAAAGCGGCTGGAATGGCGAACCCGGGCACAAGGAGATGAGAAATGAGGTGCGTTTTAGAAACCTTTCCCCATCACACGGTGTACCATCTTCTGGGTTTCTCATGCATGTTTTCGATGTAGGAAGATGCCCTTGAACCTGGAGATTTGGGACCCATGCGATGGGTACCACGCAGTATTACTTTAAAGGGTCTGCGTTTGCTCACCCAACCTCACCAAACCTCTCAGCCCCAAGAGTGTCCACCCTTATGTCTCATCCAGCTGTGGGTCTAGATATGGTCAATCCAGGTTGCATCACAGCCCCTGAACTCATTGTGTAAGAATTTCTATCTCTTTCACTGTCGTTGTTTCATGGGTTTTTCAAAGTAATTTATTTTCATAATGGGGTTTAGCTGCTTTTCACGGCTGTGTTTATGCCGCTTTACACCCACTTGACACACTAACAGAGAGATATCAATACATAGGTTTTAAGATTATTACTAGTCAGATATATTCTTGTGCGGTGAATAGGGCGTGTTGAGTCCAGTTCTCTGAGCAAGGAGTAGGTCTTGTCTACTACATATTGGGTTTATGGAACGGTATCTGAGCTAATTTGATACCCTTGTTTTATGTATCACCCCACCTCACCTTTCCCGTTAAGCAGCCATAGTGTGTTTTCTGCATGTGTGACTCTGTTCCGTTTTGTAATTCAGTTCAAGTGTAACGGTTTTTACATTCCCTCTATCAGTGATACCTTATGAGAAGTGTCCTTTTCTGTGTGACTTATTTCACTTAGAATCGTCGTACCTAAATCCACTCATCATGCTGCTACTAACCTTATGACATTGATTTCATGGCTGAGTGATATTCCATTGTACATAAGGACCACAACTTCTTTATCCATTTTTCTCTTTCCTGGGATATTGAAGGTGGAATGAAGTGGAGGTCCTTGTCAACAGAGCAGCCCTCAACTTTGGGGTGCTTGTGTCTTGCTGATTTTTCATTTTCCCAATTTATACCCCCATGAGTGGAAGTGCCCTATGCTCTCTAAGCTGTGTTTTTCAGATGTTTCAGGACACACCGTACACTTCTCCAGAGTGGCTGTTGGCAATTTACATCCCGCCCATCAGTGTAGCAAGGCTCTCATTTCTCCATGGCCTGTCCTGCATTTCTGGTTTTGACACTTTTTTCAGCATGGCCCTTTTGACCGATGGGAAGTGAGACTTCTTTGTAGCGCTGATTTGCCTTTCCAGGTTGCTTGGTTGGCCAAAAAGGGCGTATGCGTTTTTTCCTGAATATATTCAGGAAAAACCGCATACGCCCTTTTTGGCCAAGGGCATCATTGTCAACGTTTTGCCGATTTTCATGTGCTTTAAAGGCGATTCGTATCTACCTCCTGAAATCTGTTTCGTGCAATTCTGCCTTGAATTCAAATCCTCTTCTTTGCCTTCCCTCAATATATTTGTGGACGAGAGTTATCATTTATAACTCTGCAGATTTGTGAATTGCAGTGCCCTGAACCTCCATTTTACAACTCGCTTTTTTGGGAGCTGGCCGCAAAAGCACAGGATGGCTTCAGGCCCTGTTCTGGTTCCGGGGGGCAGGCTGAGCCTGTGGTTAATTCTTCTTCCTGATGGGAAAATAGAGTGACCTGTGCCTCTCCCGACACCAAGAGCTAGTCTCTCGTTGGTTCCCCGTCTTCCCGTTCATCCTCAGGACAAATTGCAACCTGTACGGAACAGGAGGTTAAAGGTGCTGATGCTCCAAGTAGGGAGATTGCTAGTAAAGCGGCTGGAATGGCGAACCTGGGCACAAGGAGATGAGAAATGAGGTGCATTTTAGAAACCTTTCCCCATCACACGGTGTACCATCTTCTGGGTTTCTCATGCATGTTTTCGATGTAGGAAGATGCCCTTGAACCTGGAGATTTGGGACCCATGCGATGGGTACCACGCAGTATTACTTTAAAGGGTCTGCGTTTGCTCACCCAACCTCACCAAACCTCTCAGCCCCAAGAGTGTCCACCCTTATGTCTCATCCAGCTGTGGGTCTAGATATGGTCAATCCAGGTTGCATCACAGCCCCTGAACTCATTGTGTAAGAATTTCCATCTCTTTCACTGTCGTTGTTTCATGGGTTTTTCAAAGTAATTTATTTTCATAATGGGGTTTAGCTGCTTTTCACGGCTGTGTTTATGCCGCTTTACACCCACTTGACACACTAACAGAGAGATATCAATACATAGGTTTTAAGATTATTACTAGTCAGATATATTCTTGTGCGGTGAATAGGGCGTGTTGAGTCCAGTTCTCTGAGCAAGGAGTAGGTCTTGTCTACTACATATTGGGTTTATGGAACGGTATCTGAGCTAATTTGATACCCTTGGTTTATGTATCACCCCACCTCACCTTTCCCGTTAAGCAGCCATTGTCTGTTTTCTGCATGTGTGACTCTGTTCTGTTTTGTAATTCAGTTCAAGTGTAACGGTTTTTACATTCCCTCTAAAAGTGATACCTTATGAGAAGTGTCCTTTTCTGTGTGACTTATTTCACTTAGAATCGTCGTACCTAAATCCACTCATCATGCTGCTACTAACCTTATGACATTGATTTCATGGCTGAGTGATATTCCATTGTACATAAGGACCACAACTTCTTTATCCATTTTTCTCTTTCCTTGGATATTTAAGGTGGAATGAAGTGGAGGTCCTTGTCAACAGAGCAGCCCTAAACTTTGGGGTGCTTGTGTCTTGCTGATTTTTAATTTTCCCAATTTATACCCTCATGAGTGGAAGTGCCCTATGCTCTCTAAGCTGTGTTTTTCAGATGTTTCAGGACACACCGTACACTTCTCCAGAGTGGCTGTTGGCAATTTACATCCCGCCCATCAGTGTAGCAAGGCTCTCATTTCTCCATGGCCTGTCCTGCATTTCTGGTTTTGACACTTTTTTCAGCATGGCCCTTTTGACCGATGGGAAGTGAGACTTCTTTGTAGCGCTGATTTGCCTTTCCAGGTTGCTTGGTTGGCCAAAAAGGGCGTATGCGTTTTTTCCTGAATATATTCAGGAAAAAACGCATACGCCCTTTTTGGCCAAGGGCATCATTGTCAACGTTTTGCCGCTTTTCTTGTGCTTTAAAGGCAATTCGTATCTACCTCCTGAAATGTGTTTCGTGCAATTCTGCCTTGAATTCAAATCCTCTTCTTTGCCTTCCCTCAATATATTTGTGGACGAGAGTTATCATTTATAACTCTGCAGATTTGTGAATTGCAGTGCCCTGAACCTCCATTTTACAACTCGCTTTTTTGGGAGCTGGCCGCAAAAGCACAGGATGGCTTCAGGCCCTGTTCTGATTCCGGGGGGCAGGCTGAGCCTGTGGTTAATTCTTCTTCCTGATGGGAAAATAGAGTGACCTGTGCCTGTCCCGACACCAAGAGCTAGTCTCTCGTTGGTTCCCCGTCTTCCCGTTCATCCTCAGGACAAATTGCAACCTGTACGGAACAGGAGGTTAAAGGTGCTGATGCTCCAAGTAGGGAGATTGCTAGTAAAGCGGCTGGAATGGCGAACCTGGGCACAAGGAGATGAGAAATGAGGTGCATTTTAGAAACCTTTCCCCATCACACGGTGTACCATCTTCTGGGTTTCTCATGCATGTTTTCGATGTAGGAAGATGCCCTTGAACCTGGAGATTTGGGACCCATGCGATGGGTACCACGCAGTATTCCTTTAAAGGGTCTGCGTTTGCTCACCCAACCTCACCAAACCTCTCAGCCCCAAGAGTGTCCACCCTTATGTCTCATCCAGCTGTGGGTCTAGATATGGTCAATCCAGGTTGCATCACAGCCCCTGAACTCATTGTGTAAGAATTTCCATCTCTTTCACTGTCGTTGTTTCATGGGTTTTTCAAAGTAATTTATTTTCATAATGGGGTTTAGCTGCTTTTCACGGCTGTGTTTATGCCGCTTTACACCCACTTGACACACTAACAGAGAGATATCAATACATAGGTTTTAAGATTATTACTAGTCAGATATATTCTTGTGCGGTGAATAGGGCGTCTTGAGTCCAGTTCTCTGAGCAAGGAGTAGGTCTTGTCTACTACATATTGGGTTTATGGAACGGTATCTGAGCTAATTTGATACCCTTGGTTTATGTATCACCCCACCTCACCTTTCCCGTTAAGCAGCCATTGTCTGTTTTCTGCATGTGTGACTCTGTTCTGTTTTGTAATTCAGTTCAAGTGTAACGGTTTTTACATTCCCTCTAAAAGTGATACCTTATGAGAAGTGTCCTTTTCTGTGTGACTTATTTCACTTAGAATCGTCATACCTAAATCCACTCATCATGCTGCTACTAACCTTATGACATTGATTTCATGGCTGAGTGATATTCCATTGTACATAAGGACCACAACTTCTTTATCCATTTTTCTCTTTCCTTGGATATTTAAGGTGGAATGAAGTGGAGGTCCTTGTCAACAGAGCAGCCCTAAACTTTGGGGTGCTTGTGTCTTGCTGATTTTTAATTTTCCCAATTTATACCCCCATGAGTGGAAGTGCCCTATGCTCTCTAAGCTGTGTTTTTCAGATGTTTCAGGACACACCGTACACTTCTCCAGAGTGGCTGTTGGCAATTTACATCCCGCCCATCAGTGTAGCAAGGCTCTCATTTCTCCATGGCCTGTCCTGCATTTCTGGTTTTGACACATTTTTCAGCATGGCCCTTTTGACCGATGGGAAGTGAGACTTCTTTGTAGCGCTGATTTGCCTTTCCAGGTTGCTTGGTTGGCCAAAAAGGGCGTATGCGTTTTTTCCTGAATATATTCAGGAAAAAACGCATACGCCCTTTTTGGCCAAGGGCATCATTGTCAACATTTTGCCGCTTTTCATGTGCTTTAAAGGCGATTCGAATCTACCTCCTGAAATCTGTTTCGTGCAATTCTGCCTTGATTTAAAATCCTCTTCTTTGCCTTCCCTCAATATATTTGTGGACGACAGTTATCATTTATAACTCTGCAGGTTTGTGAATTGCAGTGCCCTGAACCTCCATTTTACAACTCGCTTTTTTGGGAGCTGGCCGCAAAAGTGCAGGATGGCTTCAGGCCCTGTTCTGGTTCCGGGGGGCAGGCTGAGCATGTGGTTAATTCTTCTTCCTGATGGGAAAATAGAGTGACCTGTGCCTGTCCCGACACCAAGAGCTAGTCTCTCGTTGGTTCCCCGTCTTCCCGTTCATCCTCAGGACAAATTGCAACCTGTACGGAACAGGAGGTTAAAGGTGCTGATGCTCCAAGTAGGGAGATTGCTAGTAAAGCGGCTGGAATGGCGAACCCGGGCACAAGGAGATGAGAAATGAGGTGCGTTTTAGAAACCTTTCCCCATCACACGGTGTACCATCTTCTGGGTTTCTCATGCATGTTTTCGATGTAGGAAGATGCCCTTGAACCTGGAGATTTGGGACCCATGCGATGGGTACCACGCAGTATTACTTTAAAGGGTCTGCGTTTGCTCACCCAACCTCACCAAACCTCTCAGCCCCAAGAGTGTCCACCCTTATGTCTCATCCAGCTGTGGGTCTAGATATGGTCAATCCAGGTTGCATCACAGCCCCTGAACTCATTGTGTAAGAATTTCCATCTCTTTCACTGTCGTTGTTTCATGGGTTTTTCAAAGTAATTTATTTTCATAATGGGGTTTAGCTGCTTTTCACGGCTGTGTTTATGCCGCTTTACACCCACTTGACACACTAACAGAGAGATATCAATACATAGGTTTTAAGATTATTACTAGTCAGATATATTCTTGTGCGGTGAATAGGGCGTCTTGAGTCCAGTTCTCTGAGCAAGGAGTAGGTCTTGTCTACTACATATTGGGTTTATGGAACGGTATCTGAGCTAATTTGATACCCTTGGTTTATGTATCACCCCACCTCACCTTTCCCGTTAAGCAGCCATTGTCTGTTTTCTGCATGTGTGACTCTGTTCTGTTTTGTAATTCAGTTCAAGTGTAACGGTTTTTACATTCCCTCTAAAAGTGATACCTTATGAGAAGTGTCCTTTTCTGTGTGACTTATTTCACTTAGAATCGTCGTACCTAAATCCACTCATCATGCTGCTACTAACCTTATGACATTGATTTCATGGCTGAGTGATATTCCATTGTACATAAGGACCACAACTTCTTTATCCATTTTTCTCTTTCCTTGGATATTTAAGGTGGAATGAAGTGGAGGTCCTTGTCAACAGAGCAGCCCTAAACTTTGGGGTGCTTGTGTCTTGCTGATTTTTAATTTTCCCAATTTATACCCCCATGAGTGGAAGTGCCCTATGCTCTCTAAGCTGTGTTTTTCAGATGTTTCAGGACACACCGTACACTTCTCCAGAGTGGCTGTTGGCAATTTACATCCCGCCCATCAGTGTAGCAAGGCTCTCATTTCTCCATGGCCTGTCCTGCATTTCTGGTTTTGACACATTTTTCAGCATGGCCCTTTTGACCGATGGGAAGTGAGACTTCTTTGTAGCGCTGATTTGCCTTTCCAGGTTGCTTGGTTGGCCAAAAAGGGCGTATGCGTTTTTTCCTGAATATATTCAGGAAAAAACGCATACGCCCTTTTTGGCCAAGGGCATCATTGTCAACATTTTGCCGCTTTTCATGTGCTTTAAAGGCGATTCGAATCTACCTCCTGAAATCTGTTTCCTGCAATTCTGCCTTGATTTAAAATCCTCTTCTTTGCCTTCCCTCAATATATTTGTGAACGAGAGTTATCATTTATAACTCTGCAGGTTTGTGAATTGCAGTGCCCTGAACCTCCATTTTACAACTCGCTTTTTTGGGAGCTGGCCGCAAAAGTGCAGGATGGCTTCAGGCCCTGTTCTGGTTCCGGGGGGCTGGCTGAGCATGTGGTTAATTCTTCTTCCTGATGGGAAAATAGAGTGACCTGTGCCTGTCCCGACACCAAGAGCTAGTCTCTCGTTGGTTCCCCGTCTTCCCGTTCATCCTCAGGACAAATTGCAACCTGTACGGAACAGGAGGTTAAAGGTGCTGATGCTCCAAGTAGGGAGATTGCTAGTAAAGCGGCTGGAATGGCGAACCCGGGCACAAGGAGATGAGAAATGAGGTGCGTTTTAGAAACCTTTCCCCATCACACGGTGTACCATCTTCTGGGTTTCTCATGCATGTTTTCGATGTAGGAAGATGCCCTTGAACCTGGAGATTTGGGACCCATGCGATGGGTACCACGCAGTATTACTTTAAAGGGTCTGCGTTTGCTCACCCAACCTCACCAAACCTCTCAGCCCCAAGAGTGTCCACCCTTATGTCTCATCCAGCTGTGGGTCTAGATATGGTCAATCCAGGTTGCATCACAGCCCCTGAACTCATTGTGTAAGAATTTCCATCTCTTTCACTGTCGTTGTTTCATGGGTTTTTCAAAGTAATTTATTTTCATAATGGGGTTTAGCTGCTTTTCACGGCTGTGTTTATGCCGCTTTACACCCACTTGACACACTAACAGAGAGATATCAATACATAGGTTTTAAGATTATTACTAGTCAGATATATTCTTGTGCGGTGAATAGGGCGTCTTGAGTCCAGTTCTCTGAGCAAGGAGTAGGTCTTGTCTACTACATATTGGGTTTATGGAACGGTATCTGAGCTAATTTGATACCCTTGGTTTATGTATCACCCCACCTCACCTTTCCCGTTAAGCAGCCATTGTCTGTTTTCTGCATGTGTGACTCTGTTCTGTTTTGTAATTCAGTTCAAGTGTAACGGTTTTTACATTAGCTCTAAAAGTGATACCTTATGAGAAGTGTCCTTTTCTGTGTGACTTATTTCACTTAGAATCGTCGTACCTAAATCCACTCATCATGCTGCTACTAACCTTATGACATTGATTTCATGGCTGAGTGATATTCCATTGTACATAAGGACCACAACTTCTTTATCCATTTTTCTCTTTCCTTGGATATTTAAGGTGGAATGAAGTGGAGGTCCTTGTCAACAGAGCAGCCCTAAACTTTGGGGTGCTTGTGTCTTGCTGATTTTTAATTTTCCCAATTTATACCCCCATGAGTGGAAGTGCCCTATGCTCTCTAAGCTGTGTTTTTCAGATGTTTCAGGACACACCGTACACTTCTCCAGAGTGGCTGTTGGCAATTTACATCCCGCCCATCAGTGTAGCAAGGCTCTCATTTCTCCATGGCCTGTCCTGCATTTCTGGTTTTGACACATTTTTCAGCATGGCCCTTTTGACCGATGGGAAGTGAGACTTCTTTGTAGCGCTGATTTGCCTTTCCAGGTTGCTTGGTTGGCCAAAAAGGGCGTATGCGTTTTTTCCTGAATATATTCAGGAAAAAACGCATACGCCCTTTTTGGCCAAGGGCATCATTGTCAACATTTTGCCGCTTTTCATGTGCTTTAAAGGCGATTCGAATCTACCTCCTGAAATCTGTTTCGTGCAATTCTGCCTTGATTTAAAATCCTCTTCTTTGCCTTCCCTCAATATATTTGTGGACGACAGTTATCATTTATAACTCTGCAGGTTTGTGAATTGCAGTGCCCTGAACCTCCATTTTACAACTCGCTTTTTTGGGAGCTGGCCGCAAAAGTGCAGGATGGCTTCAGGCCCTGTTCTGGTTCCGGGGGGCAGGCTGAGCATGTGGTTAATTCTTCTTCCTGATGGGAAAATAGAGTGACCTGTGCCTGTCCCGACACCAAGAGCTAGTCTCTCGTTGGTTCCCCGTCTTCCCGTTCATCCTCAGGACAAATTGCAACCTGTACGGAACAGGAGGTTAAAGGTGCTGATGCTCCAAGTAGGGAGATTGCTAGTAAAGCGGCTGGAATGGCGAACCCGGGCACAAGGAGATGAGAAACGAGGTGCGTTTTAGAAACCTTTCCCCATCACACGGTGTACCATCTTCTGGGTTTCTCATGCATGTTTTCGATGTAGGAAGATGCCCTTGAACCTGGAGATTTGGGACCCATGCGATGGGTACCACGCAGTATTACTTTAAAGGGTCTGCGTTTGCTCACCCAACCTCACCAAACCTCTCAGCCCCAAGAGTGTCCACCCTTATGTCTCATCCAGCTGTGGGTCTAGATATGGTCAATCCAGGTTGCATCACAGCCCCTGAACTCATTGTGTAAGAATTTCCATCTCTTTCACTGTCGTTGTTTCATGGGTTTTTCAAAGTAATTTATTTTCATAATGGGGTTTAGCTGCTTTTCACGGCTGTGTTTATGCCGCTTTACACCCACTTGACACACTAACAGAGAGATATCAATACATAGGTTTTAAGATTATTACTAGTCAGATATATTCTTGTGCGGTGAATAGGGCGTGTTGAGTCCAGTTCTCTGAGCAAGGAGTAGGTCTTGTCTACTACATATTGGGTTTATGGAACGGTATCTGAGCTAATTTGATACCCTTGGTTTATGTATCACCCCACCTCACCTTTCCCGTTAAGCAGCCATTGTCTGTTTTCTGCATGTGTGACTCTGTTCTGTTTTGTAATTCAGTTCAAGTGTAACGGTTTTTACATTCCCTCTAAAAGTGATACCTTATGAGAAGTGTCCTTTTCTGTGTGACTTATTTCACTTAGAATCGTCGTACCTAAATCCACTCATCATGCTGCTACTAACCTTATGACATTGATTTCATGGCTGAGTGATATTCCATTGTACATAAGGACCACAACTTCTTTATCCATTTTTCTCTTTCCTTGGATATTTAAGGTGGAATGAAGTGGAGGTCCTTGTCAACAGAGCAGCCCTAAACTTTGGGGTGCTTGTGTCTTGCTGATTTTTAATTTTCCCAATTTATACCCCCATGAGTGGAAGTGCCCTATGCTCTCTAAGCTGTGTTTTTCAGATGTTTCAGGACACACCGTACACTTCTCCAGAGTGGCTGTTGGCAATTTACATCCCGCCCATCAGTGTAGCAAGGCTCTCATTTCTCCATGGCCTGTCCTGCATTTCTGGTTTTGACACATTTTTCAGCATGGCCCTTTTGACCGATGGGAAGTGAGACTTCTTTGTAGCGCTGATTTGCCTTTCCAGGTTGCTTGGTTGGCCAAAAAGGGCGTATGCGTTTTTTCCTGAATATATTCAGGAAAAAACGCATACGCCCTTTTTGGCCAAGGGCATCATTGTCAACATTTTGCCGCTTTTCATGTGCTTTAAAGGCGATTCGAATCTACCTCCTGAAATCTGTTTCCTGCAATTCTGCCTTGATTTAAAATCCTCTTCTTTGCCTTCCCTCAATATATTTGTGAACGAGAGTTATCATTTATAACTCTGCAGGTTTGTGAATTGCAGTGCCCTGAACCTCCATTTTACAACTCGCTTTTTTGGGAGCTGGCCGCAAAAGTGCAGGATGGCTTCAGGCCCTGTTCTGGTTCCGGGGGGCTGGCTGAGCATGTGGTTAATTCTTCTTCCTGATGGGAAAATAGAGTGACCTGTGCCTGTCCCGACACCAAGAGCTAGTCTCTCGTTGGTTCCCCGTCTTCCCATTCATCCTCAGGACAAATTGCAACCTGTACGGAACAGGAGGTTAAAGGTGCTGATGCTCCAAGTAGGGAGATTGCTAGTAAAGCGGCTGGAATGGCGAACCCGGGCACAAGGAGATGAGAAATGAGGTGCGTTTTAGAAACCTTTCCCCATCACACGGTGTACCATCTTCTGGGTTTCTCATGCATGTTTTCGATGTAGGAAGATGCCCTTGAACCTGGAGATTTGGGACCCATGCGATGGGTACCACGCAGTATTACTTTAAAGGGTCTGCGTTTGCTCACCCAACCTCACCAAACCTCTCAGCCCCAAGAGTGTCCACCCTTATGTCTCATCCAGCTGTGGGTCTAGATATGGTCAATCCAGGTTGCATCACAGCCCCTGAACTCATTGTGTAAGAATTTCCATCTCTTTCACTGTCGTTGTTTCATGGGTTTTTCAAAGTAATTTATTTTCATAATGGGGTTTAGCTGCTTTTCACGGCTGTGTTTATGCCGCTTTACACCCACTTGACACACTAACAGAGAGATATCAATACATAGGTTTTAAGATTATTACTAGTCAGATATATTCTTGTGCGGTGAATAGGGCGTCTTGAGTCCAGTTCTCTGAGCAAGGAGTAGGTCTTGTCTACTACATATTGGGTTTATGGAACGGTATCTGAGCTAATTTGATACCCTTGGTTTATGTATCACCCCACCTCACCTTTCCCGTTAAGCAGCCATTGTCTGTTTTCTGCATGTGTGACTCTGTTCTGTTTTGTAATTCAGTTCAAGTGTAACGGTTTTTACATTCCCTCTAAAAGTGATACCTTATGAGAAGTGTCCTTTTCTGTGTGACTTATTTCACTTAGAATCGTCGTACCTAAATCCACTCATCATGCTGCTACTAACCTTATGACATTGATTTCATGGCTGAGTGATATTCCATTGTACATAAGGACCACAACTTCTTTATCCATTTTTCTCTTTCCTTGGATATTTAAGGTGGAATGAAGTGGAGGTCCTTGTCAACAGAGCAGCCCTAAACTTTGGGGTGCTTGTGTCTTGCTGATTTTTAATTTTCCCAATTTATACCCCCATGAGTGGAAGTGCCCTATGCTCTCTAAGCTGTGTTTTTCAGATGTTTCAGGACACACCGTACACTTCTCCAGAGTGGCTGTTGGCAATTTACATCCCGCCCATCAGTGTAGCAAGGCTCTCATTTCTCCATGGCCTGTCCTGCATTTCTGGTTTTGACACATTTTTCAGCATGGCCCTTTTGACCGATGGGAAGTGAGACTTCTTTGTAGCGCTGATTTGCCTTTCCAGGTTGCTTGGTTGGCCAAAAAGGGCGTATGCGTTTTTTCCTGAATATATTCAGGAAAAAACGCATACGCCCTTTTTGGCCAAGGGCATCATTGTCAACATTTTGCCGCTTTTCATGTGCTTTAAAGGCGATTCGAATCTACCTCCTGAAATCTGTTTCCTGCAATTCTGCCTTGATTTAAAATCCTCTTCTTTGCCTTCCCTCAATATATTTGTGGACGAGAGTTATCATTTATAACTCTGCAGGTTTGTGAATTGCAGTGCCCTGAACCTCCATTTTACAACTCGCTTTTTTGGGAGCTGGCCGCAAAAGTGCAGGATGGCTTCAGGCCCTGTTCTGGTTCCGGGGGGCAGGCTGAGCATGTGGTTAATTCTTCTTCCTGATGGGAAAATAGAGTGACCTGTGCCTGTCCCGACACCAAGAGCTAGTCTCTCGTTGGTTCCCCGTCTTCCCGTTCATCCTCAGGACAAATTGCAACCTGTACGGAACAGGAGGTTAAAGGTGCTGATGCTCCAAGTAGGGAGATTGCTAGTAAAGCGGCTGGAATGGCGAACCCGGGCACAAGGAGATGAGAAATGAGGTGCGTTTTAGAAACCTTTCCCCATCACACGGTGTACCATCTTCCGGGTTTCTCATGCATGTTTTCGATGTAGGAAGATGCCCTTGAACCTGGAGATTTGGGACCCATGCGATGGGTACCACGCAGTATTACTTTAAAGGGTCTGCGTTTGCTCACCCAACCTCACCAAACCTCTCAGCCCCAAGAGTGTCCACCCTTATGTCTCATCCAGCTGTGGGTCTAGATATGGTCAATCCAGGTTGCATCACAGCCCCTGAACTCATTGTGTAAGAATTTCTATCTCTTTCACTGTCGTTGTTTCATGGGTTTTTCAAAGTAATTTATTTTCATAATGGGGTTTAGCTGCTTTTCACGGCTGTGTTTATGCCGCTTTACACCCACTTGACACACTAACAGAGAGATATCAATACATAGGTTTTAAGATTATTACTAGTCAGATATATTCTTGTGCGGTGAATAGGGCGTCTTGAGTCCAGTTCTCTGAGCAAGGAGTAGGTCTTGTCTACTACATATTGGGTTTATGGAACGGTATCTGAGCTAATTTGATACCCTTGGTTTATGTATCACCCCACCTCACCTTTCCCGTTAAGCAGCCATTGTCTGTTTTCTGCATGTGTGACTCTGTTCTGTTTTGTAATTCAGTTCAAGTGTAACGGTTTTTACATTCCCTCTAAAAGTGATACCTTATGAGAAGTGTCCTTTTCTGTGTGACTTATTTCATTTAGAATCGTCGTACCTAAATCCACTCATCATGCTGCTACTAACCTTATGACATTGATTTCATGGCTGAGTGATATTCCATTGTACATAAGGACCACAACTTCTTTATCCATTTTTCTCTTTCCTGGGATATTTAAGGTGGAATGAAGTGGAGGTCCTTGTCAACAGAGCAGCCCTCAACTTTGGGGTGCTTGTGTCTTGCTGATTTTTAATTTTCCCAATTTATACCCCCATGAGTGGAAGTGCCCTATGCTCTCTAAGCTGTGTTTTTCAGATGTTTCAGGACACACCGTACACTTCTCCAGAGTGGCTGTTGGCAATTTACATCCCGCCCATCAGTGTAGCAAGGCTCTCATTTCTCCATGGCCTGTCCTGCATTTCTGGTTTTGACACATTTTTCAGCATGGCCCTTTTGACCGATGGGAAGTGAGACTTCTTTGTAGCGCTGATTTGCCTTTCCAGGTTGCTTGGTTGGCCAAAAAGGGCGTATGCGTTTTTTCCTGAATATATTCAGGAAAAAACGCATACGCCCTTTTTGGCCAAGGGCATCATTGTCAACATTTTGCCGCTTTTCATGTGCTTTAAAGGCGATTCGAATCTACCTCCTGAAATCTGTTTCGTGCAATTCTGCCTTGATTTAAAATCCTCTTCTTTGCCTTCCCTCAATATATTTGTGGACGACAGTTATCATTTATAACTCTGCAGGTTTGTGAATTGCAGTGCCCTGAACCTCCATTTTACAACTCGCTTTTTTGGGAGCTGGCCGCAAAAGTGCAGGATGGCTTCAGGCCCTGTTCTGGTTCCGGGGGGCAGGCTGAGCATGTGGTTAATTCTTCTTCCTGATGGGAAAATAGAGTGACCTGTGCCTGTCCCGACACCAAGAGCTAGTCTCTCGTTGGTTCCCCGTCTTCCCGTTCATCCTCAGGACAAATTGCAACCTGTACGGAACAGGAGGTTAAAGGTGCTGATGCTCCAAGTAGGGAGATTGCTAGTAAAGCGGCTGGAATGGCGAACCCGGGCACAAGGAGATGAGAAACGAGGTGCGTTTTAGAAACCTTTCCCCATCACACGGTGTACCATCTTCTGGGTTTCTCATGCATGTTTTCGATGTAGGAAGATGCCCTTGAACCTGGAGATTTGGGACCCATGCGATGGGTACCACGCAGTATTACTTTAAAGGGTCTGCGTTTGCTCACCCAACCTCACCAAACCTCTCAGCCCCAAGAGTGTCCACCCTTATGTCTCATCCAGCTGTGGGTCTAGATATGGTCAATCCAGGTTGCATCACAGCCCCTGAACTCATTGTGTAAGAATTTCCATCTCTTTCACTGTCGTTGTTTCATGGGTTTTTCAAAGTAATTTATTTTCATAATGGGGTTTAGCTGCTTTTCACGGCTGTGTTTATGCCGCTTTACACCCACTTGACACACTAACAGAGAGATATCAATACATAGGTTTTAAGATTATTACTAGTCAGATATATTCTTGTGCGGTGAATAGGGCGTGTTGAGTCCAGTTCTCTGAGCAAGGAGTAGGTCTTGTCTACTACATATTGGGTTTATGGAACGGTATCTGAGCTAATTTGATACCCTTGGTTTATGTATCACCCCACCTCACCTTTCCCGTTAAGCAGCCATTGTCTGTTTTCTGCATGTGTGACTCTGTTCTGTTTTGTAATTCAGTTCAAGTGTAACGGTTTTTACATTCCCTCTAAAAGTGATACCTTATGAGAAGTGTCCTTTTCTGTGTGACTTATTTCACTTAGAATCGTCGTACCTAAATCCACTCATCATGCTGCTACTAACCTTATGACATTGATTTCATGGCTGAGTGATATTCCATTGTACATAAGGACCACAACTTCTTTATCCATTTTTCTCTTTCCTTGGATATTTAAGGTGGAATGAAGTGGAGGTCCTTGTCAACAGAGCAGCCCTAAACTTTGGGGTGCTTGTGTCTTGCTGATTTTTAATTTTCCCAATTTATACCCCCATGAGTGGAAGTGCCCTATGCTCTCTAAGCTGTGTTTTTCAGATGTTTCAGGACACACCGTACACTTCTCCAGAGTGGCTGTTGGCAATTTACATCCCGCCCATCAGTGTAGCAAGGCTCTCATTTCTCCATGGCCTGTCCTGCATTTCTGGTTTTGACACATTTTTCAGCATGGCCCTTTTGACCGATGGGAAGTGAGACTTCTTTGTAGCGCTGATTTGCCTTTCCAGGTTGCTTGGTTGGCCAAAAAGGGCGTATGCGTTTTTTCCTGAATATATTCAGGAAAAAACGCATACGCCCTTTTTGGCCAAGGGCATCATTGTCAACATTTTGCCGCTTTTCATGTGCTTTAAAGGCGATTCGAATCTACCTCCTGAAATCTGTTTCCTGCAATTCTGCCTTGATTTAAAATCCTCTTCTTTGCCTTCCCTCAATATATTTGTGAACGAGAGTTATCATTTATAACTCTGCAGGTTTGTGAATTGCAGTGCCCTGAACCTCCATTTTACAACTCGCTTTTTTGGGAGCTGGCCGCAAAAGTGCAGGATGGCTTCAGGCCCTGTTCTGGTTCCGGGGGGCTGGCTGAGCATGTGGTTAATTCTTCTTCCTGATGGGAAAATAGAGTGACCTGTGCCTGTCCCGACACCAAGAGCTAGTCTCTCGTTGGTTCCCCGTCTTCCCATTCATCCTCAGGACAAATTGCAACCTGTACGGAACAGGAGGTTAAAGGTGCTGATGCTCCAAGTAGGGAGATTGCTAGTAAAGCGGCTGGAATGGCGAACCCGGGCACAAGGAGATGAGAAATGAGGTGCGTTTTAGAAACCTTTCCCCATCACACGGTGTACCATCTTCTGGGTTTCTCATGCATGTTTTCGATGTAGGAAGATGCCCTTGAACCTGGAGATTTGGGACCCATGCGATGGGTACCACGCAGTATTACTTTAAAGGGTCTGCGTTTGCTCACCCAACCTCACCAAACCTCTCAGCCCCAAGAGTGTCCACCCTTATGTCTCATCCAGCTGTGGGTCTAGATATGGTCAATCCAGGTTGCATCACAGCCCCTGAACTCATTGTGTAAGAATTTCCATCTCTTTCACTGTCGTTGTTTCATGGGTTTTTCAAAGTAATTTATTTTCATAATGGGGTTTAGCTGCTTTTCACGGCTGTGTTTATGCCGCTTTACACCCACTTGACACACTAACAGAGAGATATCAATACATAGGTTTTAAGATTATTACTAGTCAGATATATTCTTGTGCGGTGAATAGGGCGTGTTGAGTCCAGTTCTCTGAGCAAGGAGTAGGTCTTGTCTACTACATATTGGGTTTATGGAACGGTATCTGAGCTAATTTGATACCCTTGGTTTATGTATCACCCCACCTCACCTTTCCCGTTAAGCAGCCATTGTCTGTTTTCTGCATGTGTGACTCTGTTCTGTTTTGTAATTCAGTTCAAGTGTAACGGTTTTTACATTCCCTCTAAAAGTGATACCTTATGAGAAGTGTCCTTTTCTGTGTGACTTATTTCACTTAGAATCGTCGTACCTAAATCCACTCATCATGCTGCTACTAACCTTATGACATTGATTTCATGGCTGAGTGATATTCCATTGTACATAAGGACCACAACTTCTTTATCCATTTTTCTCTTTCCTTGGATATTTAAGGTGGAATGAAGTGGAGGTCCTTGTCAACAGAGCAGCCCTAAACTTTGGGGTGCTTGTGTCTTGCTGATTTTTAATTTTCCCAATTTATACCCCCATGAGTGGAAGTGCCCTATGCTCTCTAAGCTGTGTTTTTCAGATGTTTCAGGACACACCGTACACTTCTCCAGAGTGGCTGTTGGCAATTTACATCCCGCCCATCAGTGTAGCAAGGCTCTCATTTCTCCATGGCCTGTCCTGCATTTCTGGTTTTGACACATTTTTCAGCATGGCCCTTTTGACCGATGGGAAGTGAGACTTCTTTGTAGCGCTGATTTGCCTTTCCAGGTTGCTTGGTTGGCCAAAAAGGGCGTATGCGTTTTTTCCTGAATATATTCAGGAAAAAACGCATACGCCCTTTTTGGCCAAGGGCATCATTGTCAACATTTTGCCGCTTTTCATGTGCTTTAAAGGCGATTCGAATCTACCTCCTGAAATCTGTTTCCTGCAATTCTGCCTTGATTTAAAATCCTCTTCTTTGCCTTCCCTCAATATATTTGTGGACGAGAGTTATCATTTATAACTCTGCAGGTTTGTGAATTGCAGTGCCCTGAACCTCCATTTTACAACTCGCTTTTTTGGGAGCTGGCCGCAAAAGTGCAGGATGGCTTCAGGCCCTGTTCTGGTTCCGGGGGGCAGGCTGAGCATGTGGTTAATTCTTCTTCCTGATGGGAAAATAGAGTGACCTGTGCCTGTCCCGACACCAAGAGCTAGTCTCTCGTTGGTTCCCCGTCTTCCCGTTCATCCTCAGGACAAATTGCAACCTGTACGGAACAGGAGGTTAAAGGTGCTGATGCTCCAAGTAGGGAGATTGCTAGTAAAGCGGCTGGAATGGCGAACCCGGGCACAAGGAGATGAGAAATGAGGTGCGTTTTAGAAACCTTTCCCCATCACACGGTGTACCATCTTCCGGGTTTCTCATGCATGTTTTCGATGTAGGAAGATGCCCTTGAACCTGGAGATTTGGGACCCATGCGATGGGTACCACGCAGTATTACTTTAAAGGGTCTGCGTTTGCTCACCCAACCTCACCAAACCTCTCAGCCCCAAGAGTGTCCACCCTTATGTCTCATCCAGCTGTGGGTCTAGATATGGTCAATCCAGGTTGCATCACAGCCCCTGAACTCATTGTGTAAGAATTTCTATCTCTTTCACTGTCGTTGTTTCATGGGTTTTTCAAAGTAATTTATTTTCATAATGGGGTTTAGCTGCTTTTCACGGCTGTGTTTATGCCGCTTTACACCCACTTGACACACTAACAGAGAGATATCAATACATAGGTTTTAAGATTATTACTAGTCAGATATATTCTTGTGCGGTGAATAGGGCGTCTTGAGTCCAGTTCTCTGAGCAAGGAGTAGGTCTTGTCTACTACATATTGGGTTTATGGAACGGTATCTGAGCTAATTTGATACCCTTGGTTTATGTATCACCCCACCTCACCTTTCCCGTTAAGCAGCCATTGTCTGTTTTCTGCATGTGTGACTCTGTTCTGTTTTGTAATTCAGTTCAAGTGTAACGGTTTTTACATTCCCTCTAAAAGTGATACCTTATGAGAAGTGTCCTTTTCTGTGTGACTTATTTCATTTAGAATCGTCGTACCTAAATCCACTCATCATGCTGCTACTAACCTTATGACATTGATTTCATGGCTGAGTGATATTCCATTGTACATAAGGACCACAACTTCTTTATCCATTTTTCTCTTTCCTGGGATATTTAAGGTGGAATGAAGTGGAGGTCCTTGTCAACAGAGCAGCCCTCAACTTTGGGGTGCTTGTGTCTTGCTGATTTTTAATTTTCCCAATTTATACCCCCATGAGTGGAAGTGCCCTATGCTCTCTAAGCTGTGTTTTTCAGATGTTTCAGGACACACCGTACACTTCTCCAGAGTGGCTGTTGGCAATTTACATCCCGCCCATCAGTGTAGCAAGGCTCTCATTTCTCCATGGCCTGTCCTGCATTTCTGGTTTTGACACATTTTTCAGCATGGCCCTTTTGACCGATGGGAAGTGAGACTTCTTTGTAGCGCTGATTTGCCTTTCCAGGTTGCTTGGTTGGCCAAAAAGGGCGTATGCGTTTTTTCCTGAATATATTCAGGAAAAAACGCATACGCCCTTTTTGGCCAAGGGCATCATTGTCAACATTTTGCCGCTTTTCATGTGCTTTAAAGGCGATTCGAATCTACCTCCTGAAATCTGTTTCCTGCAATTCTGCCTTGATTTAAATCCTCTTCTTTGCCTTCCCTCAATATATTTGTGGACGAGAGTTATCATTTATAACTCTGCAGGTTTGTGAATTGCAGTGCCCTGAACCTCCATTTTACAACTCGCTTTTTTGGGAGCTGGCCGCAAAAGTGCAGGATGGCTTCAGGCCCTGTTCTGGTTCCGGGGGGCAGGCTGAGCATGTGGTTAATTCTTCTTCCTGATGGGAAAATAGAGTGACCTGTGCCTGTCCCGACACCAAGAGCTAGTCTCTCGTTGGTTCCCCGTCTTCCCGTTCATCCTCAGGACAAATTGCAACCTGTACGGAACAGGAGGTTAAAGGTGCTGATGCTCCAAGTAGGGAGATTGCTAGTAAAGCGGCTGGAATGGCGAACCCGGGCACAAGGAGATGAGAAACGAGGTGCATTTTAGAAACCTTTCCCCATCACACGGTGTACCATCTTCTGGGTTTCTCATGCATGTTTTCGATGTAGGAAGATGCCCTTGAACCTGGAGATTTGGGACCCATGCGATGGGTACCACGCAGTATTACTTTAAAGGGTCTGCGTTTGCTCACCCAACCTCACCAAACCTCTCAGCCCCAAGAGTGTCCACCCTTATGTCTCATCCAGCTGTGGGTCTAGATATGGTCAATCCAGGTTGCATCACAGCCCCTGAACTCATTGTGTAAGAATTTCTATCTCTTTCACTGTCGTTGTTTCATGGGTTTTTCAAAGTAATTTATTTTCATAATGGGGTTTAGCTGCTTTTCACGGCTGTGTTTATGCCGCTTTACACCCACTTGACACACTAACAGAGAGATATCAATACATAGGTTTTAAGATTATTACTAGTCAGATATATTCTTGTGCAGTGAATAGGGCGTGTTGAGTCCAGTTCTCTGAGCAAGGAGTAGGTCTTGTCTACTACATATTGGGTTTATGGAACGGTATCTGAGCTAATTTGATACCCTTGTTTTATGTATCACCCCACCTCACCTTTCCCGTTAAGCAGCCATAGTGTGTTTTCTGCATGTGTGACTCTGTTCTGTTTTGTAATTCAGTTCAAGTGTAACGGTTTTTACATTCCCTCTATCAGTGATACCTTATGAGAAGTGTCCTTTTCTGTGTGACTTATTTCACTTAGAATCGTCGTACCTAAATCCACTCATCATGCTGCTACTAACCTTATGACATTGATTTCATGGCTGAGTGATATTCCATTGTACATAAGGACCACAACTTCTTTATCCATTTTTCTCTTTCCTGGGATATTTAAGGTGGAATGAAGTGGAGGGCCTTGTCAACAGAGCAGCCCTCAACTTTGGGGTGCTTGTGTCTTGCTGATTTTTAATTTTCCCAATTTATACCCCCATGAGTGGAAGTGCCCTATGCTCTCTAAGCTGTGTTTTTCAGATGTTTCAGGACACACCGTACACTTCTCCAGAGTGGCTGTTGGCAATTTACATCCCGCCCATCAGTGTAGCAAGGGTCCCATTTCTCCATGGCCTGTCCTGCATTTCTGGTTTTGACACTTTTTTCAGCATGGCCCTTTTGACCGATGGGAAGCGAGACTTCTCTGTAGCGCTGATTTGCCTTTCCAGGTTGCTTGGTTGGCCAAAAAGGGCGTATGCGTTTTTTCCTGAATATATTCAGGAAAAAACGCATACGCCCTTTTTGGCCAAGGGCATCATTGTCAACGTTTTGCCGCTTTTCATGTGCTTTAAAGGCGATTCGTATCTACCTCCTGAAATCTGTTTCGTGCAATTCTGTCTTGATTTCAAATCCTCTTCTTTGCCTTCCCTCAATATATTGGTGGACGAGAGTTATCATTTATAACTCTGCAAGTTTGTGAATTGCAGTGCCCTGAACCTCCATTTTACAACTCGCTTTTTTGGGAGCTGGCCGCAAAAGCACAGGATGGCTTCAGGCCCTGTTCTGGTTCCGGGGGGCAGGCTGAGCCTGTGGTTAATTCTTCTTCCTGATGGGAAAATAGAGTGACCTGTGCCTGTCCCGACACCAAGAGCTAGTCTCTCGTTGGTTCCCCGTCTTCCCGTTCATCCTCAGGACAAATTGCAACCTGTACGGAACAGGAGGTTAAAGGTGCTGATGCTCCAAGTAGGGAGATTGCTAGTAAAGCGGCTGGAATGGCGAACCCGGGCACAAGGAGATGAGAAATGAGGTGCATTTTAGAAACCTTTCCCCATCACACGGTGTACCATCTTCTGGGTTTCTCATGCATGTTTTCGATGTAGGAAGATGCCCTTGAAGCTGGAGATTTGGGACCCATGCGATGGGTACCACGCAGTATTACTTTAAAGGGTCTGCGTTTGTTCACCCAACCTCACCAAACCTCTCAGCCCCAAGAGTGTCCACCCTTATGTCTCATCCAGCTGTGGGTCTAGATATGGTCAATCCAGGTTGCATCACAGCCCCTGAACTCATTGTGTAAGAATTTCCATCTCTTTCACTGTCGTTGTTTCATGGGTTTTTCAAAGTAATTTATTTTCATAATGGGGTTTAGCTGCTTTTCACGGCTGTGTTTATGCCGCTTTACACCCACTTGACACACTAACAGAGAGATATCAATACATAGGTTTTAAGATTATTACTAGTCAGATATATTCTTGTGCGGTGAATAGGGCGTCTTGAGTCCAGTTCTCTGAGCAAGGAGTAGGTCTTGTCTACTACATATTGGGTTTATGGAACGGTATCTGAGCTAATTTGATACCCTTGGTTTATGTATCACCCCACCTCACCTTTCCCGTTAAGCAGCCATTGTCTGTTTTCTGCATGTGTGACTCTGTTCTGTTTTGTAATTCAGTTCAAGTGTAACGGTTTTTACATTCCCTCTAAAAGTGATACCTTATGAGAAGTGTCCTTTTCTGTGTGACTTATTTCACTTAGAATCATCGTACCTAAATCCACTCATCATGCTGCTACTAACCTTATGACATTGATTTCATGGCTGAGTGATATTCCATTGTACATAAGGACCACAACTTCTTTATCCATTTTTCTCTTTCCTTGGATATTTAAGGTGGAATGAAGTGGAGGTCCTTGTCAACAGAGCAGCCCTAAACTTTGGGGTGCTTGTGTCTTGCTGATTTTTCATTTTCCCAATTTATACCCCCATGAGTGGAAGTGCCCTATGCTCTCTAAGCTGTGTTTTTCAGATGTTTCAGGACACACCGTACACTTCTCCAGAGTGGCTGTTGGCAATTTACATCCCGCCCATCAGTGTAGCAAGGCTCTCATTTCTCCATGGCCTGTCCTGCATTTCTGGTTTTGACACATTTTTCAGCATGGCCCTTTTGACCGATGGGAAGTGAGACTTCTTTGTAGCGCTGATTTGCCTTTCCAGGTTGCTTGGTTGGTCAAAAAGGGCGTATGCGTTTTTTCCTGAATATATTCAGGAAAAAACGCATACGCCCTTTTTGGCCAAGGGCATCATTGTCAACATTTTGCCGCTTTTCATGTGCTTTAAAGGCGATTCGAATCTACCTCCTGAAATCTGTTTCCTGCAATTCTGCCTTGATTTAAAATCCTCTTCTTTGCCTTCCCTCAATATATTTGTGGACGAGAGTTATCATTTATAACTCTGCAGGTTTGTGAATTGCAGTGCCCTGAACCTCCATTTTACAACTCGCTTTTTTGGGAGCTGGCCGCAAAAGTGCAGGATGGCTTCAGGCCCTGTTCTGGTTCCGGGGGGCAGGCTGAGCATGTGGTTAATTCTTCTTCCTGATGGGAAAATAGAGTGACCTGTGCCTGTCCCGACACCAAGAGCTAGTCTCTCGTTGGTTCCCCGTCTTCCCGTTCATCCTCAGGACAAATTGCAACTGTACGGAACAGGAGGTTAAAGGTGCTGATGCTCCAAGTAGGGAGATTGCTAGTAAAGCGGCTGGAATGGCGAACCCGGGCACAAGGAGATGAGAAATGAGGTGCGTTTTAGAAACCTTTCCCCATCACACGGTGTACCATCTTCTGGGTTTCTCATGCATGTTTTCGATGTAGGAAGATGCCCTTGAACCTGGAGATTTGGGACCCATGCGATGGGTACCACGCAGTATTACTTTAAAGGGTCTGCGTTTGCTCACCCAACCTCACCAAACCTCTCAGCCCCAAGAGTGTCCACCCTTATGTCTCATCCAGCTGTGGGTCTAGATATGGTCAATCCAGGTTGCATCACAGCCCCTGAACGCATTGTGTAAGAATTTCCCTCTCTTTCACTGTCGTTGTTTCATGGGTTTTTCAAAGTAATTTATTTTCATAATGGGGTTTAGCTGCTTTTCACTGCTGTGTTTATGCCGCTTTACACCCACTTGACACACTAACAGAGAGATATCAATACATAGGTTTTAAGATTATTACTAGTCAGATATATTCTTGTGCGGTGAATAGGGCGTGTTGAGTCCAGTTCTCTGAGCAAGGAGTAGGTCTTGTCTACTACATATTGGGTTTATGGAACGGTATCTGAGCTAATTTGATACCCTTGTTTCATGTATCACCCCACCTCACCTTTCCCGTTAAGCAGCCAGAGTGTGTTTTCTGCATGTGTGACTCTGTTCTGTTTTGTAATTCAGTTCAAGTGTAACGGTTTTTACATTCCCTCTATCAGTGATACCTTATGAGAAGTGTCCTTTTCTGTGTGACTTATTTCACTTAGAATCGTCGTACCTAAATCCACTCATCATGCTGCTACTAACCTTATGACATTGATTTCATGGCTGAGTGATATTCCATTGTACATAAGGACCACAACTTCTTTATCCATTTTTCTCTTTCCTGGGATATTGAAGGTGGAATGAAGTGGAGGTCCTTGTCAACAGAGCAGCCCTCAACTTTGGGGTGCTTGTGTCTTGCTGATTTTTAATTTTCCCAATTTATACCCCCATGAGTGGAAGTGCCCTATGCTCTCTAAGCTGTGTTTTTCAGATGTTTCAGGACACACCGTACACTTCTCCAGAGTGGCTGTTGGCAATTTACATCCCGCCCATCAGTGCAGCAAGGCTCCCATTTCTCCATGGCCTGTCCTGCATTTCTGGTTTTGACACTTTTTTCAGCATGGCCCTTTTGACCGATGGGAAGCGAGACTTCTCTGTAGCGCTGATTTGCCTTTCCAGGTTGCTTGGTTGGCCAAAAAGGGCGTATGCGTTTTTTCCTGAATATATTCAGGAAAAAACGCATACGCCCTTTTTGGCCAAGGGCATCATTGTCAACGTTTTGCCGCTTTTCATGTGCTTTAAAGGCGATTCGTATCTACCTCCTGAAATCTGTTTCGTGCAATTCTGCCTTGATTTCAAATCCTCTTCTTTGCCTTCCCTCAATATATTGGTGGACGAGAGTTATCATTTATAACTCTGCAGGTTTGTGAATTGCAGTGCCCTGAACCTCCATTTTACAACTCGCTTTTTTGGGAGCTGGCCGCAAAAGCGCAGGATGGCTTCAGGCCCTGTTCTGGTTCCGGGGGGCAGGCTGAGCCTGTGGTTAATTCTTCTTCCTGACGGGAAAATAGAGTGACCTGTGCCTGTCCCGACACCAAGAGCTTGTCTCTCGTTGGTTCCCCGTCTTCCCGTTCATCCTCAGGACAAATTGCAACCTGTACGGAACAGGAGGTTAAAGGTGCTGATGCTCCAAGTAGGGAGATTGCTAGTAAAGCGGCTGGAATGGCGAACCCGGGCACAAGGAGATGAGAAATGAGGTGCGTTTTAGAAACCTTTCCCCATCACACGGTGTACCATCTTCTGGGTTTCTCATGCATGTTTTCGATGTAGGAAGATGCCCTTGAACCTGGAGATTTGGGACCCATGCGATGGGTACCACGCAGTATTACTTTAAAGGGTCTGCGTTTGCTCACCCAACCTCACCAAACCTCTCAGCCCCAAGAGTGTCCACCCTTATGTCTCATCCAGCTGTGGGTCTAGATATGGTCAATCCAGGTTGCATCACAGCCCCTGAACTCATTGTGTAAGAATTTCTATCTCTTTCACTGTCGTTGTTTCATGGGTTTTTCAAAGTAATTTATTTTCATAATGGGGTTTAGCTGCTTTTCACGGCTGTGTTTATGCCGCTTTACACCCACTTGACACACTAACAGAGAGATATCAATACATAGGTTTTAAGATTATTACTAGTCAGATATATTCTTGTGCGGTGAATAGGGCGTGTTGAGTCCAGTTCTCTGAGCAAGGAGTAGGTCTTGTCTACTACATATTGGGTTTATGGAACGGTATCTGAGCTAATTTGATACCCTTGTTTTATGTATCACCCCACCTCACCTTTCCCGTTAAGCAGCCATAGTGTGTTTTCTGCATGTGTGACTCTGTTCTGTTTTGTAATTCAGTTCAAGTGTAACGGTTTTTACATTCCCTCTATCAGTGATACCTTATGAGAAGTGTCCTTTTCTGTGTGACTTATTTCACTTAGAATCGTCGTACCTAAATCCACTCATCATGCTGCTACTAACCTTATGACATTGATTTCATGGCTGAGTGATATTCCATTGTACATAAGGACCACAACTTCTTTATCCATTTTTCTCTTTCCTGGGATATTGAAGGTGGAATGAAGTGGAGGTCCTTGTCAACAGAGCAGCCCTAAACTTTGGGGTGCTTGTGTCTTGCTGATTTTTCATTTTCCCAATTTATACCCCCATGAGTGGAAGTGCCCTATGCTCTCTAAGCTGTGTTTTTCAGATGTTTCAGGACACACCGTACACTTCTCCAGAGTGGCTGTTGGCAATTTACATCCCGCCCATCAGTGTAGCAAGGCTCCCATTTCTCCATGGCCTGTCCTGCATTTCTGGTTTTGACACTTTTTTCAGCATGGCCCTTTTGACCGATGGGAAGCGAGACTTCTCTGTAGCGCTGATTTGCCTTTCCAGGTTGCTTGGTTGGCCAAAAAGGGCGTATGCGTTTTTTCCTGAATATATTCAGGAAAAAACGCATACGACCTTTTAGGCCAAGGGCATCATTGTCAACGTTTTGCCGCTTTTCATGTGCTTTAAAGGCGATTCGTATCTACCTCCTGAAATCTGTTTCCTGCAATTCTGCCTTGATTTCAAATCCTCTTCTTTGCCTTCCCTCAATATATTGGTGGACGAGAGTTATCATTTATAACTCTGCAGGTTTGTGAATTGCAGTGCCCTGAACCTCCATTTTACAACTCGCTTTTTTGGGGGCTGGCCGCAAAAGCGCAGGATGGCTTCAGGCCCTGTTCTGGTTCCGGGGGGCAGGCTGAGCCTGTGGTTAATTCTTCTTCCTGATGGGAAAATAGAGTGACCTGTGCCTGTCCCAACACCAAGAGCTAGTCTCTCGTTGGTTCCCCGTCTTCCCGTTCATCCTCAGGACAAATTGCAACCTGTACGGAACAGGAGGTTAAAGGTGCTGATGCTCCAAGTAGGGAGATTGCTAGTAAAGCGGCTGGAATGGCGAACCCGGGCACAAGGAGATGAGAAATGAGGTGCGTTTTAGAAACCTTTCCCCATCACACGGTGTACTATCTTCTGGGTTTCTCATGCATGTTTTCGATGTAGGAAGATACCCTTGAAGCTGGAGATTTGGGACCCATGCGATGGGTACCACGCAGTATTACTTTAAAGGGTCTGCGTTTGCTCACCCAACCTCACCAAACCTCTCAGCCCCAAGAGTGTCCACCCTTATGTCTCATCCAGCTGTGGGTCTAGATATGGTCAATCCAGGTTGCATCACAGCCCCTGAACGCATTGTGTAAGAATTTCCCTCTCTTTCACTGTCGTTGTTTCATGGGTTTTTCAAAGTAATTTATTTTCATAATGGGGTTTAGCTGCTTTTCACTGCTGTGTTTATGCCGCTTTACACCCACTTGACACACTAACAGAGAGATATCAATACATAGGTTTTAAGATTATTACTAGTCAGATATATTCTTGTGCGGTGAATAGGGCGTGTTGAGTCCAGTTCTCTGAGCAAGGAGTAGGTCTTGTCTACTACATATTGGGTTTATGGAACGGTATCTGAGCTAATTTGATACCCTTGTTTCATGTATCACCCCACCTCACCTTTCCCGTTAAGCAGCCAGAGTGTGTTTTCTGCATGTGTGACTCTGTTCTGTTTTGTAATTCAGTTCAAGTGTAACGGTTTTTACATTCCCTCTATCAGTGATACCTTATGAGAAGTGTCCTTTTCTGTGTGACTTATTTCACTTAGAATCGTCGTACCTAAATCCACTCATCATGCTGCTACTAACCTTATGACATTGATTTCATGGCTGAGTGATATTCCATTGTACATAAGGACCACAACTTCTTTATCCATTTTTCTCTTTCCTGGGATATTGAAGGTGGAATGAAGTGGAGGTCCTTGTCAACAGAGCAGCCCTCAACTTTGGGGTGCTTGTGTCTTGCTGATTTTTAATTTTCCCAATTTATACCCCCATGAGTGGAAGTGCCCTATGCTCTCTAAGCTGTGTTTTTCAGATGTTTCAGGACACACCGTACACTTCTCCAGAGTGGCTGTTGGCAATTTACATCCCGCCCATCAGTGCAGCAAGGCTCCCATTTCTCCATGGCCTGTCCTGCATTTCTGGTTTTGACACTTTTTTCAGCATGGCCCTTTTGACCGATGGGAAGCGAGACTTCTCTGTAGCGCTGATTTGCCTTTCCAGGTTGCTTGGTTGGCCAAAAAGGGCGTATGCGTTTTTTCCTGAATATATTCAGGAAAAAACGCATACGCCCTTTTTGGCCAAGGGCATCATTGTCAACGTTTTGCCGCTTTTCATGTGCTTTAAAGGCGATTCGTATCTACCTCCTGAAATCTGTTTCGTGCAATTCTGCCTTGATTTCAAATCCTCTTCTTTGCCTTCCCTCAATATATTGGTGGACGAGAGTTATCATTTATAACTCTGCAGGTTTGTGAATTGCAGTGCCCTGAACCTCCATTTTACAACTCGCTTTTTTGGGAGCTGGCTGCAAAAGCGCAGGATGGCTTCAGGCCCTGTTCTGGTTCCGGGGGGCAGGCTGAGCCTGTGGTTAATTCTTCTTCCTGACAGGAAAATAGAGTGACCTGTGCCTGTCCCGACACCAAGAGCTTGTCTCTCGTTGGTTCCCCGTCTTCCCGTTCATCCTCAGGACAAATTGCAACCTGTACGGAACAGGAGGTTAAAGGTGCTGATGCTCCAATAGGGAGATTGCTAGTAAAGCGGCTGGAATGGCGAACCCGGGCACAAGGAGATGAGAAATGAGGTGCGTTTTAGAAACCTTTCCCTATCACACGGTGTACCATCTTCTGGGTTTCTCATGCATGTTTTCGATGTAGGAAGATGCCCTTGAACCTGGAGATTTGGGACCCATGCGATGGGTACCACGCAGTATTACTTTAAAGGGTCTGCGTTTGCTCTCCCAACCTCACCAAACCTCTCAGCCCCAAGAGTGTCCACCCTTATGTCTCATCCAGCTGTGGGTCTAGATATGGTCAATCCAGGTTGCATCACAGCCCCTGAACTCATTGTGTAAGAATTTCTATCTCTTTCACTGTCGTTGTTTCATGGGTTTTTCAAAGTAATTTATTTTCATAATGGGGTTTAGCTGCTTTTCACGGCTGTGTTTATGCCGCTTTACACCCACTTGACACACTAACAGAGAGATATCAATACATAGGTTTTAAGATTATTACTAGTCAGATATATTCTTGTGCGGTGAATAGGGCGTGTTGAGTCCAGTTCTCTGAGCAAGGAGTAGGTCTTGTCTACTACATATTGGGTTTATGGAACGGTATCTGAGCTAATTTGATACCCTTGTTTTATGTATCACCCCACCTCACCTTTCCCGTTAAGCAGCCATAGTGTGTTTTCTGCATGTGTGACTCTGTTCTGTTTTGTAATTCAGTTCAAGTGTAACGGTTTTTACATTCCCTCTATCAGTGATACCTTATGAGAAGTGTCCTTTTCTGTGTGACTTATTTCACTTAGAATCGTCGTACCTAAATCCACTCATCATGCTGCTACTAACCTTATGACATTGATTTCATGGCTGAGTGATATTCCATTGTACATAAGGACCACAACTTCTTTATCCATTTTTCTCTTTCCTGGGATATTTAAGGTGGAATGAAGTGGAGGTCCTTGTCAACAGAGCAGCCCTCAACTTTGGGGTGCTTGTGTCTTGCTGATTTTTAATTTTCCCAATTTATACCCCCATGAGTGGAAGTGCCCTATGCTCTCTAAGCTGTGTTTTTCAGATGTTTCAGGACACACCGTACACTTCTCCAGAGTGGCTGTTGGCAATTTACATCCCGCCCATCAGTGTAGCAAGGGTCCCATTTCTCCATGGCCTGTCCTGCATTTCTGGTTTTGACACTTTTTTCAGCATGGCCCTTTTGACCGATGGGAAGCGAGACTTCTCTGTAGCGCTGATTTGCCTTTCCAGGTTGCTTGGTTGGCCAAAAAGGGCGTATGCGTTTTTTCCTGAATATATTCAGGAAAAAACGCATACGCCCTTTTTGGCCAAGGGCATCATTGTCAACGTTTTGCCGCTTTTCATGTGCTTTAAAGGCGATTCGTATCTACCTCCTGAAATCTGTTTCGTGCAATTCTGTCTTGATTTCAAATCCTCTTCTTTGCCTTCCCTCAATATATTGGTGGACGAGAGTTATCATTTATAACTCTGCAAGTTTGTGAATTGCAGTGCCCTGAACCTCCATTTTACAACTCGCTTTTTTGGGAGCTGGCCGCAAAAGCACAGGATGGCTTCAGGCCCTGTTCTGGTTCCGGGGGGCAGGCTGAGCCTGTGGTTAATTCTTCTTCCTGATGGGAAAATAGAGTGACCTGTGCCTGTCCCGACACCAAGAGCTAGTCTCTCGTTGGTTCCCCGTCTTCCCGTTCATCCTCAGGACAAATTGCAACCTGTACGGAACAGGAGGTTAAAGGTGCTGATGCTCCAAGTAGGGAGATTGCTAGTAAAGCGGCTGGAATGGCGAACCCGGGCACAAGGAGATGAGAAATGAGGTGCATTTTAGAAACCTTTCCCCATCACACGGTGTACCATCTTCTGGGTTTCTCATGCATGTTTTCGATGTAGGAAGATGCCCTTGAAGCTGGAGATTTGGGACCCATGCGATGGGTACCACGCAGTATTACTTTAAAGGGTCTGCGTTTGTTCACCCAACCTCACCAAACCTCTCAGCCCCAAGAGTGTCCACCCTTATGTCTCATCCAGCTGTGGGTCTAGATATGGTCAATCCAGGTTGCATCACAGCCCCTGAACTCATTGTGTAAGAATTTCCATCTCTTTCACTGTCGTTGTTTCATGGGTTTTTCAAAGTAATTTATTTTCATAATGGGGTTTAGCTGCTTTTCACGGCTGTGTTTATGCCGCTTTACACCCACTTGACACACTAACAGAGAGATATCAATACATAGGTTTTAAGATTATTACTAGTCAGATATATTCTTGTGCGGTGAATAGGGCGTCTTGAGTCCAGTTCTCTGAGCAAGGAGTAGGTCTTGTCTACTACATATTGGGTTTATGGAACGGTATCTGAGCTAATTTGATACCCTTGGTTTATGTATCACCCCACCTCACCTTTCCCGTTAAGCAGCCATTGTCTGTTTTCTGCATGTGTGACTCTGTTCTGTTTTGTAATTCAGTTCAAGTGTAACGGTTTTTACATTCCCTCTAAAAGTGATACCTTATGAGAAGTGTCCTTTTCTGTGTGACTTATTTCACTTAGAATCATCGTACCTAAATCCACTCATCATGCTGCTACTAACCTTATGACATTGATTTCATGGCTGAGTGATATTCCATTGTACATAAGGACCACAACTTCTTTATCCATTTTTCTCTTTCCTTGGATATTTAAGGTGGAATGAAGTGGAGGTCCTTGTCAACAGAGCAGCCCTAAACTTTGGGGTGCTTGTGTCTTGCTGATTTTTCATTTTCCCAATTTATACCCCCATGAGTGGAAGTGCCCTATGCTCTCTAAGCTGTGTTTTTCAGATGTTTCAGGACACACCGTACACTTCTCCAGAGTGGCTGTTGGCAATTTACATCCCGCCCATCAGTGTAGCAAGGCTCTCATTTCTCCATGGCCTGTCCTGCATTTCTGGTTTTGACACATTTTTCAGCATGGCCCTTTTGACCGATGGGAAGTGAGACTTCTTTGTAGCGCTGATTTGCCTTTCCAGGTTGCTTGGTTGGTCAAAAAGGGCGTATGCGTTTTTTCCTGAATATATTCAGGAAAAAACGCATACGCCCTTTTTGGCCAAGGGCATCATTGTCAACATTTTGCCGCTTTTCATGTGCTTTAAAGGCGATTCGAATCTACCTCCTGAAATCTGTTTCCTGCAATTCTGCCTTGATTTAAAATCCTCTTCTTTGCCTTCCCTCAATATATTTGTGGACGAGAGTTATCATTTATAACTCTGCAGGTTTGTGAATTGCAGTGCCCTGAACCTCCATTTTACAACTCGCTTTTTTGGGAGCTGGCCGCAAAAGTGCAGGATGGCTTCAGGCCCTGTTCTGGTTCCGGGGGGCAGGCTGAGCATGTGGTTAATTCTTCTTCCTGATGGGAAAATAGAGTGACCTGTGCCTGTCCCGACACCAAGAGCTAGTCTCTCGTTGGTTCCCCGTCTTCCCGTTCATCCTCAGGACAAATTGCAACTGTACGGAACAGGAGGTTAAAGGTGCTGATGCTCCAAGTAGGGAGATTGCTAGTAAAGCGGCTGGAATGGCGAACCCGGGCACAAGGAGATGAGAAATGAGGTGCGTTTTAGAAACCTTTCCCCATCACACGGTGTACCATCTTCTGGGTTTCTCATGCATGTTTTCGATGTAGGAAGATGCCCTTGAACCTGGAGATTTGGGACCCATGCGATGGGTACCACGCAGTATTACTTTAAAGGGTCTGCGTTTGCTCACCCAACCTCACCAAACCTCTCAGCCCCAAGAGTGTCCACCCTTATGTCTCATCCAGCTGTGGGTCTAGATATGGTCAATCCAGGTTGCATCACAGCCCCTGAACGCATTGTGTAAGAATTTCCCTCTCTTTCACTGTCGTTGTTTCATGGGTTTTTCAAAGTAATTTATTTTTATAATGGGGTTTAGCTGCTTTTCACTGCTGTGTTTATGCCGCTTTACACCCACTTGACACACTAACAGAGAGATATCAATACATAGGTTTTAAGATTATTACTAGTCAGATATATTCTTGTGCGGTGAATAGGGCGTGTTGAGTCCAGTTCTCTGAGCAAGGAGTAGGTCTTGTCTACTACATATTGGGTTTATGGAACGGTATCTGAGCTAATTTGATACCCTTGTTTCATGTATCACCCCACCTCACCTTTCCCGTTAAGCAGCCAGAGTGTGTTTTCTGCATGTGTGACTCTGTTCTGTTTTGTAATTCAGTTCAAGTGTAACGGTTTTTACATTCCCTCTATCAGTGATACCTTATGAGAAGTGTCCTTTTCTGTGTGACTTATTTCACTTAGAATCGTCGTACCTAAATCCACTCATCATGCTGCTACTAACCTTATGACATTGATTTCATGGCTGAGTGATATTCCATTGTACATAAGGACCACAACTTCTTTATCCATTTTTCTCTTTCCTGGGATATTGAAGGTGGAATGAAGTGGAGGTCCTTGTCAACAGAGCAGCCCTCAACTTTGGGGTGCTTGTGTCTTGCTGATTTTTAATTTTCCCAATTTATACCCCCATGAGTGGAAGTGCCCTATGCTCTCTAAGCTGTGTTTTTCAGATGTTTCAGGACACACCGTACACTTCTCCAGAGTGGCTGTTGGCAATTTACATCCCGCCCATCAGTGCAGCAAGGCTCCCATTTCTCCATGGCCTGTCCTGCATTTCTGGTTTTGACACTTTTTTCAGCATGGCCCTTTTGACCGATGGGAAGCGAGACTTCTCTGTAGCGCTGATTTGCCTTTCCAGGTTGCTTGGTTGGCCAAAAAGGGCGTATGCGTTTTTTCCTGAATATATTCAGGAAAAAACGCATACGCCCTTTTTGGCCAAGGGCATCATTGTCAACGTTTTGCCGCTTTTCATGTGCTTTAAAGGCGATTCGTATCTACCTCCTGAAATCTGTTTCGTGCAATTCTGCCTTGATTTCAAATCCTCTTCTTTGCCTTCCCTCAATATATTGGTGGACGAGAGTTATCATTTATAACTCTGCAGGTTTGTGAATTGCAGTGCCCTGAACCTCCATTTTACAACTCGCTTTTTTGGGAGCTGGCTGCAAAAGCGCAGGATGGCTTCAGGCCCTGTTCTGGTTCCGGGGGGCAGGCTGAGCCTGTGGTTAATTCTTCTTCCTGACGGGAAAATAGAGTGACCTGTGCCTGTCCCGACACCAAGAGCTTGTCTCTCGTTGGTTCCCCGTCTTCCCGTTCATCCTCAGGACAAATTGCAACCTGTACGGAACAGGAGGTTAAAGGTGCTGATGCTCCAAGTAGGGAGATTGCTAGTAAAGCGGCTGGAATGGCGAACCCGGGCACAAGGAGATGAGAAATGAGGTGCGTTTTAGAAACCTTTCCCCATCACACGGTGTACCATCTTCTGGGTTTCTCATGCATGTTTTCGATGTAGGAAGATGCCCTTGAACCTGGAGATTTGGGACCCATGCGATGGGTACCACGCAGTATTACTTTAAAGGGTCTGCGTTTGCTCACCCAACCTCACCAAACCTCTCAGCCCCAAGAGTGTCCACCCTTATGTCTCATCCAGCTGTGGGTCTAGATATGGTCAATCCAGGTTGCATCACAGCCCCTGAACTCATTGTGTAAGAATTTCTATCTCTTTCACTGTCGTTGTTTCATGGGTTTTTCAAAGTAATTTATTTTCATAATGGGGTTTAGCTGCTTTTCACGGCTGTGTTTATGCCGCTTTACACCCACTTGACACACTAACAGAGAGATATCAATACATAGGTTTTAAGATTATTACTAGTCAGATATATTCTTGTGCGGTGAATAGGGCGTGTTGAGTCCAGTTCTCTGAGCAAGGAGTAGGTCTTGTCTACTACATATTGGGTTTATGGAACGGTATCTGAGCTAATTTGATACCCTTGTTTTATGTATCACCCCACCTCACCTTTCCCGTTAAGCAGCCATAGTGTGTTTTCTGCATGTGTGACTCTGTTCTGTTTTGTAATTCAGTTCAAGTGTAACGGTTTTTACATTCCCTCTATCAGTGATACCTTATGAGAAGTGTCCTTTTCTGTGTGACTTATTTCACTTAGAATCGTCGTACCTAAATCCACTCATCATGCTGCTACTAACCTTATGACATTGATTTCATGGCTGAGTGATATTCCATTGTACATAAGGACCACAACTTCTTTATCCATTTTTCTCTTTCCTGGGATATTGAAGGTGGAATGAAGTGGAGGTCCTTGTCAACAGAGCAGCCCTAAACTTTGGGGTGCTTGTGTCTTGCTGATTTTTCATTTTCCCAATTTATACCCCCATGAGTGGAAGTGCCCTATGCTCTCTAAGCTGTGTTTTTCAGATGTTTCAGGACACACCGTACACTTCTCCAGAGTGGCTGTTGGCAATTTACATCCCGCCCATCAGTGTAGCAAGGCTCCCATTTCTCCATGGCCTGTCCTGCATTTCTGGTTTTGACACTTTTTTCAGCATGGCCCTTTTGACCGATGGGAAGCGAGACTTCTCTGTAGCGCTGATTTGCCTTTCCAGGTTGCTTGGTTGGCCAAAAAGGGCGTATGCGTTTTTTCCTGAATATATTCAGGAAAAAACGCATACGACCTTTTAGGCCAAGGGCATCATTGTCAACGTTTTGCCGCTTTTCATGTGCTTTAAAGGCGATTCGTATCTACCTCCTGAAATCTGTTTCCTGCAATTCTGCCTTGATTTCAAATCCTCTTCTTTGCCTTCCCTCAATATATTGGTGGACGAGAGTTATCATTTATAACTCTGCAGGTTTGTGAATTGCAGTGCCCTGAACCTCCATTTTACAACTCGCTTTTTTGGGGGCTGGCCGCAAAAGCGCAGGATGGCTTCAGGCCCTGTTCTGGTTCCGGGGGGCAGGCTGAGCCTGTGGTTAATTCTTCTTCCTGATGGGAAAATAGAGTGACCTGTGCCTGTCCCAACACCAAGAGCTAGTCTCTCGTTGGTTCCCCGTCTTCCCGTTCATCCTCAGGACAAATTGCAACCTGTACGGAACAGGAGGTTAAAGGTGCTGATGCTCCAAGTAGGGAGATTGCTAGTAAAGCGGCTGGAATGGCGAACCCGGGCACAAGGAGATGAGAAATGAGGTGCGTTTTAGAAACCTTTCCCCATCACACGGTGTACTATCTTCTGGGTTTCTCATGCATGTTTTCGATGTAGGAAGATACCCTTGAAGCTGGAGATTTGGGACCCATGCGATGGGTACCACGCAGTATTACTTTAAAGGGTCTGCGTTTGCTCACCCAACCTCACCAAACCTCTCAGCCCCAAGAGTGTCCACCCTTATGTCTCATCCAGCTGTGGGTCTAGATATGGTCAATCCAGGTTGCATCACAGCCCCTGAACGCATTGTGTAAGAATTTCCCTCTCTTTCACTGTCGTTGTTTCATGGGTTTTTCAAAGTAATTTATTTTCATAATGGGGTTTAGCTGCTTTTCACTGCTGTGTTTATGCCGCTTTACACCCACTTGACACACTAACAGAGAGATATCAATACATAGGTTTTAAGATTATTACTAGTCAGATATATTCTTGTGCGGTGAATAGGGCGTGTTGAGTCCAGTTCTCTGAGCAAGGAGTAGGTCTTGTCTACTACATATTGGGTTTATGGAACGGTATCTGAGCTAATTTGATACCCTTGTTTCATGTATCACCCCACCTCACCTTTCCCGTTAAGCAGCCAGAGTGTGTTTTCTGCATGTGTGACTCTGTTCTGTTTTGTAATTCAGTTCAAGTGTAACGGTTTTTACATTCCCTCTATCAGTGATACCTTATGAGAAGTGTCCTTTTCTGTGTGACTTATTTCACTTAGAATCGTCGTACCTAAATCCACTCATCATGCTGCTACTAACCTTATGACATTGATTTCATGGCTGAGTGATATTCCATTGTACATAAGGACCACAACTTCTTTATCCATTTTTCTCTTTCCTGGGATATTGAAGGTGGAATGAAGTGGAGGTCCTTGTCAACAGAGCAGCCCTCAACTTTGGGGTGCTTGTGTCTTGCTGATTTTTAATTTTCCCAATTTATACCCCCATGAGTGGAAGTGCCCTATGCTCTCTAAGCTGTGTTTTTCAGATGTTTCAGGACACACCGTACACTTCTCCAGAGTGGCTGTTGGCAATTTACATCCCGCCCATCAGTGCAGCAAGGCTCCCATTTCTCCATGGCCTGTCCTGCATTTCTGGTTTTGACACTTTTTTCAGCATGGCCCTTTTGACCGATGGGAAGCGAGACTTCTCTGTAGCGCTGATTTGCCTTTCCAGGTTGCTTGGTTGGCCAAAAAGGGCGTATGCGTTTTTTCCTGAATATATTCAGGAAAAAACGCATACGCCCTTTTTGGCCAAGGGCATCATTGTCAACGTTTTGCCGCTTTTCATGTGCTTTAAAGGCGATTCGTATCTACCTCCTGAAATCTGTTTCGTGCAATTCTGCCTTGATTTCAAATCCTCTTCTTTGCCTTCCCTCAATATATTGGTGGACGAGAGTTATCATTTATAACTCTGCAGGTTTGTGAATTGCAGTGCCCTGAACCTCCATTTTACAACTCGCTTTTTTGGGAGCTGGCTGCAAAAGCGCAGGATGGCTTCAGGCCCTGTTCTGGTTCCGGGGGGCAGGCTGAGCCTGTGGTTAATTCTTCTTCCTGACAGGAAAATAGAGTGACCTGTGCCTGTCCCGACACCAAGAGCTTGTCTCTCGTTGGTTCCCCGTCTTCCCGTTCATCCTCAGGACAAATTGCAACCTGTACGGAACAGGAGGTTAAAGGTGCTGATGCTCCAATAGGGAGATTGCTAGTAAAGCGGCTGGAATGGCGAACCCGGGCACAAGGAGATGAGAAATGAGGTGCGTTTTAGAAACCTTTCCCTATCACACGGTGTACCATCTTCTGGGTTTCTCATGCATGTTTTCGATGTAGGAAGATGCCCTTGAACCTGGAGATTTGGGACCCATGCGATGGGTACCACGCAGTATTACTTTAAAGGGTCTGCGTTTGCTCTCCCAACCTCACCAAACCTCTCAGCCCCAAGAGTGTCCACCCTTATGTCTCATCCAGCTGTGGGTCTAGATATGGTCAATCCAGGTTGCATCACAGCCCCTGAACTCATTGTGTAAGAATTTCTATCTCTTTCACTGTCGTTGTTTCATGGGTTTTTCAAAGTAATTTATTTTCATAATGGGGTTTAGCTGCTTTTCACGGCTGTGTTTATGCCGCTTTACACCCACTTGACACACTAACAGAGAGATATCAATACATAGGTTTTAAGATTATTACTAGTCAGATATATTCTTGTGCGGTGAATAGGGCGTGTTGAGTCCAGTTCTCTGAGCAAGGAGTAGGTCTTGTCTACTACATATTGGGTTTATGGAACGGTATCTGAGCTAATTTGATACCCTTGTTTTATGTATCACCCCACCTCACCTTTCCCGTTAAGCAGCCATAGTGTGTTTTCTGCATGTGTGACTCTGTTCTGTTTTGTAATTCAGTTCAAGTGTAACGGTTTTTACATTCCCTCTATCAGTGATACCTTATGAGAAGTGTCCTTTTCTGTGTGACTTATTTCACTTAGAATCGTCGTACCTAAATCCACTCATCATGCTGCTACTAACCTTATGACATTGATTTCATGGCTGAGTGATATTCCATTGTACATAAGGACCACAACTTCTTTATCCATTTTTCTCTTTCCTGGGATATTTAAGGTGGAATGAAGTGGAGGTCCTTGTCAACAGAGCAGCCCTCAACTTTGGGGTGCTTGTGTCTTGCTGATTTTTAATTTTCCCAATTTATACCCCCATGAGTGGAAGTGCCCTATGCTCTCTAAGCTGTGTTTTTCAGATGTTTCAGGACACACCGTACACTTCTCCAGAGTGGCTGTTGGCAATTTACATCCCGCCCATCAGTGTAGCAAGGGTCCCATTTCTCCATGGCCTGTCCTGCATTTCTGGTTTTGACACTTTTTTCAGCATGGCCCTTTTGACCGATGGGAAGCGAGACTTCTCTGTAGCGCTGATTTGCCTTTCCAGGTTGCTTGGTTGGCCAAAAAGGGCGTATGCGTTTTTTCCTGAATATATTCAGGAAAAAACGCATACGCCCTTTTTGGCCAAGGGCATCATTGTCAACGTTTTGCCGCTTTTCATGTGCTTTAAAGGCGATTCGTATCTACCTCCTGAAATCTGTTTCGTGCAATTCTGTCTTGATTTCAAATCCTCTTCTTTGCCTTCCCTCAATATATTGGTGGACGAGAGTTATCATTTATAACTCTGCAAGTTTGTGAATTGCAGTGCCCTGAACCTCCATTTTACAACTCGCTTTTTTGGGAGCTGGCCGCAAAAGCACAGGATGGCTTCAGGCCCTGTTCTGGTTCCGGGGGGCAGGCTGAGCCTGTGGTTAATTCTTCTTCCTGATGGGAAAATAGAGTGACCTGTGCCTGTCCCGACACCAAGAGCTAGTCTCTCGTTGGTTCCCCGTCTTCCCGTTCATCCTCAGGACAAATTGCAACCTGTACGGAACAGGAGGTTAAAGGTGCTGATGCTCCAAGTAGGGAGATTGCTAGTAAAGCGGCTGGAATGGCGAACCCGGGCACAAGGAGATGAGAAATGAGGTGCATTTTAGAAACCTTTCCCCATCACACGGTGTACCATCTTCTGGGTTTCTCATGCATGTTTTCGATGTAGGAAGATGCCCTTGAAGCTGGAGATTTGGGACCCATGCGATGGGTACCACGCAGTATTACTTTAAAGGGTCTGCGTTTGTTCACCCAACCTCACCAAACCTCTCAGCCCCAAGAGTGTCCACCCTTATGTCTCATCCAGCTGTGGGTCTAGATATGGTCAATCCAGGTTGCATCACAGCCCCTGAACTCATTGTGTAAGAATTTCCATCTCTTTCACTGTCGTTGTTTCATGGGTTTTTCAAAGTAATTTATTTTCATAATGGGGTTTAGCTGCTTTTCACGGCTGTGTTTATGCCGCTTTACACCCACTTGACACACTAACAGAGAGATATCAATACATAGGTTTTAAGATTATTACTAGTCAGATATATTCTTGTGCGGTGAATAGGGCGTCTTGAGTCCAGTTCTCTGAGCAAGGAGTAGGTCTTGTCTACTACATATTGGGTTTATGGAACGGTATCTGAGCTAATTTGATACCCTTGGTTTATGTATCACCCCACCTCACCTTTCCCGTTAAGCAGCCATTGTCTGTTTTCTGCATGTGTGACTCTGTTCTGTTTTGTAATTCAGTTCAAGTGTAACGGTTTTTACATTCCCTCTAAAAGTGATACCTTATGAGAAGTGTCCTTTTCTGTGTGACTTATTTCACTTAGAATCATCGTACCTAAATCCACTCATCATGCTGCTACTAACCTTATGACATTGATTTCATGGCTGAGTGATATTCCATTGTACATAAGGACCACAACTTCTTTATCCATTTTTCTCTTTCCTTGGATATTTAAGGTGGAATGAAGTGGAGGTCCTTGTCAACAGAGCAGCCCTAAACTTTGGGGTGCTTGTGTCTTGCTGATTTTTCATTTTCCCAATTTATACCCCCATGAGTGGAAGTGCCCTATGCTCTCTAAGCTGTGTTTTTCAGATGTTTCAGGACACACCGTACACTTCTCCAGAGTGGCTGTTGGCAATTTACATCCCGCCCATCAGTGTAGCAAGGCTCTCATTTCTCCATGGCCTGTCCTGCATTTCTGGTTTTGACACATTTTTCAGCATGGCCCTTTTGACCGATGGGAAGTGAGACTTCTTTGTAGCGCTGATTTGCCTTTCCAGGTTGCTTGGTTGGTCAAAAAGGGCGTATGCGTTTTTTCCTGAATATATTCAGGAAAAAACGCATACGCCCTTTTTGGCCAAGGGCATCATTGTCAACATTTTGCCGCTTTTCATGTGCTTTAAAGGCGATTCGAATCTACCTCCTGAAATCTGTTTCCTGCAATTCTGCCTTGATTTAAAATCCTCTTCTTTGCCTTCCCTCAATATATTTGTGGACGAGAGTTATCATTTATAACTCTGCAGGTTTGTGAATTGCAGTGCCCTGAACCTCCATTTTACAACTCGCTTTTTTGGGAGCTGGCCGCAAAAGTGCAGGATGGCTTCAGGCCCTGTTCTGGTTCCGGGGGGCAGGCTGAGCATGTGGTTAATTCTTCTTCCTGATGGGAAAATAGAGTGACCTGTGCCTGTCCCGACACCAAGAGCTAGTCTCTCGTTGGTTCCCCGTCTTCCCGTTCATCCTCAGGACAAATTGCAACTGTACGGAACAGGAGGTTAAAGGTGCTGATGCTCCAAGTAGGGAGATTGCTAGTAAAGCGGCTGGAATGGCGAACCCGGGCACAAGGAGATGAGAAATGAGGTGCGTTTTAGAAACCTTTCCCCATCACACGGTGTACCATCTTCTGGGTTTCTCATGCATGTTTTCGATGTAGGAAGATGCCCTTGAACCTGGAGATTTGGGACCCATGCGATGGGTACCACGCAGTATTACTTTAAAGGGTCTGCGTTTGCTCACCCAACCTCACCAAACCTCTCAGCCCCAAGAGTGTCCACCCTTATGTCTCATCCAGCTGTGGGTCTAGATATGGTCAATCCAGGTTGCATCACAGCCCCTGAACGCATTGTGTAAGAATTTCCCTCTCTTTCACTGTCGTTGTTTCATGGGTTTTTCAAAGTAATTTATTTTTATAATGGGGTTTAGCTGCTTTTCACTGCTGTGTTTATGCCGCTTTACACCCACTTGACACACTAACAGAGAGATATCAATACATAGGTTTTAAGATTATTACTAGTCAGATATATTCTTGTGCGGTGAATAGGGCGTGTTGAGTCCAGTTCTCTGAGCAAGGAGTAGGTCTTGTCTACTACATATTGGGTTTATGGAACGGTATCTGAGCTAATTTGATACCCTTGTTTCATGTATCACCCCACCTCACCTTTCCCGTTAAGCAGCCAGAGTGTGTTTTCTGCATGTGTGACTCTGTTCTGTTTTGTAATTCAGTTCAAGTGTAACGGTTTTTACATTCCCTCTATCAGTGATACCTTATGAGAAGTGTCCTTTTCTGTGTGACTTATTTCACTTAGAATCGTCGTACCTAAATCCACTCATCATGCTGCTACTAACCTTATGACATTGATTTCATGGCTGAGTGATATTCCATTGTACATAAGGACCACAACTTCTTTATCCATTTTTCTCTTTCCTGGGATATTGAAGGTGGAATGAAGTGGAGGTCCTTGTCAACAGAGCAGCCCTCAACTTTGGGGTGCTTGTGTCTTGCTGATTTTTAATTTTCCCAATTTATACCCCCATGAGTGGAAGTGCCCTATGCTCTCTAAGCTGTGTTTTTCAGATGTTTCAGGACACACCGTACACTTCTCCAGAGTGGCTGTTGGCAATTTACATCCCGCCCATCAGTGCAGCAAGGCTCCCATTTCTCCATGGCCTGTCCTGCATTTCTGGTTTTGACACTTTTTTCAGCATGGCCCTTTTGACCGATGGGAAGCGAGACTTCTCTGTAGCGCTGATTTGCCTTTCCAGGTTGCTTGGTTGGCCAAAAAGGGCGTATGCGTTTTTTCCTGAATATATTCAGGAAAAAACGCATACGCCCTTTTTGGCCAAGGGCATCATTGTCAACGTTTTGCCGCTTTTCATGTGCTTTAAAGGCGATTCGTATCTACCTCCTGAAATCTGTTTCGTGCAATTCTGCCTTGATTTCAAATCCTCTTCTTTGCCTTCCCTCAATATATTGGTGGACGAGAGTTATCATTTATAACTCTGCAGGTTTGTGAATTGCAGTGCCCTGAACCTCCATTTTACAACTCGCTTTTTTGGGAGCTGGCTGCAAAAGCGCAGGATGGCTTCAGGCCCTGTTCTGGTTCCGGGGGGCAGGCTGAGCCTGTGGTTAATTCTTCTTCCTGACGGGAAAATAGAGTGACCTGTGCCTGTCCCGACACCAAGAGCTTGTCTCTCGTTGGTTCCCCGTCTTCCCGTTCATCCTCAGGACAAATTGCAACCTGTACGGAACAGGAGGTTAAAGGTGCTGATGCTCCAAGTAGGGAGATTGCTAGTAAAGCGGCTGGAATGGCGAACCCGGGCACAAGGAGATGAGAAATGAGGTGCGTTTTAGAAACCTTTCCCCATCACACGGTGTACCATCTTCTGGGTTTCTCATGCATGTTTTCGATGTAGGAAGATGCCCTTGAACCTGGAGATTTGGGACCCATGCGATGGGTACCACGCAGTATTACTTTAAAGGGTCTGCGTTTGCTCACCCAACCTCACCAAACCTCTCAGCCCCAAGAGTGTCCACCCTTATGTCTCATCCAGCTGTGGGTCTAGATATGGTCAATCCAGGTTGCATCACAGCCCCTGAACTCATTGTGTAAGAATTTCTATCTCTTTCACTGTCGTTGTTTCATGGGTTTTTCAAAGTAATTTATTTTCATAATGGGGTTTAGCTGCTTTTCACGGCTGTGTTTATGCCGCTTTACACCCACTTGACACACTAACAGAGAGATATCAATACATAGGTTTTAAGATTATTACTAGTCAGATATATTCTTGTGCGGTGAATAGGGCGTGTTGAGTCCAGTTCTCTGAGCAAGGAGTAGGTCTTGTCTACTACATATTGGGTTTATGGAACGGTATCTGAGCTAATTTGATACCCTTGTTTTATGTATCACCCCACCTCACCTTTCCCGTTAAGCAGCCATAGTGTGTTTTCTGCATGTGTGACTCTGTTCTGTTTTGTAATTCAGTTCAAGTGTAACGGTTTTTACATTCCCTCTATCAGTGATACCTTATGAGAAGTGTCCTTTTCTGTGTGACTTATTTCACTTAGAATCGTCGTACCTAAATCCACTCATCATGCTGCTACTAACCTTATGACATTGATTTCATGGCTGAGTGATATTCCATTGTACATAAGGACCACAACTTCTTTATCCATTTTTCTCTTTCCTGGGATATTGAAGGTGGAATGAAGTGGAGGTCCTTGTCAACAGAGCAGCCCTAAACTTTGGGGTGCTTGTGTCTTGCTGATTTTTCATTTTCCCAATTTATACCCCCATGAGTGGAAGTGCCCTATGCTCTCTAAGCTGTGTTTTTCAGATGTTTCAGGACACACCGTACACTTCTCCAGAGTGGCTGTTGGCAATTTACATCCCGCCCATCAGTGTAGCAAGGCTCCCATTTCTCCATGGCCTGTCCTGCATTTCTGGTTTTGACACTTTTTTCAGCATGGCCCTTTTGACCGATGGGAAGCGAGACTTCTCTGTAGCGCTGATTTGCCTTTCCAGGTTGCTTGGTTGGCCAAAAAGGGCGTATGCGTTTTTTCCTGAATATATTCAGGAAAAAACGCATACGACCTTTTAGGCCAAGGGCATCATTGTCAACGTTTTGCCGCTTTTCATGTGCTTTAAAGGCGATTCGTATCTACCTCCTGAAATCTGTTTCCTGCAATTCTGCCTTGATTTCAAATCCTCTTCTTTGCCTTCCCTCAATATATTGGTGGACGAGAGTTATCATTTATAACTCTGCAGGTTTGTGAATTGCAGTGCCCTGAACCTCCATTTTACAACTCGCTTTTTTGGGGGCTGGCCGCAAAAGCGCAGGATGGCTTCAGGCCCTGTTCTGGTTCCGGGGGGCAGGCTGAGCCTGTGGTTAATTCTTCTTCCTGATGGGAAAATAGAGTGACCTGTGCCTGTCCCAACACCAAGAGCTAGTCTCTCGTTGGTTCCCCGTCTTCCCGTTCATCCTCAGGACAAATTGCAACCTGTACGGAACAGGAGGTTAAAGGTGCTGATGCTCCAAGTAGGGAGATTGCTAGTAAAGCGGCTGGAATGGCGAACCCGGGCACAAGGAGATGAGAAATGAGGTGCGTTTTAGAAACCTTTCCCCATCACACGGTGTACTATCTTCTGGGTTTCTCATGCATGTTTTCGATGTAGGAAGATACCCTTGAAGCTGGAGATTTGGGACCCATGCGATGGGTACCACGCAGTATTACTTTAAAGGGTCTGCGTTTGCTCACCCAACCTCACCAAACCTCTCAGCCCCAAGAGTGTCCACCCTTATGTCTCATCCAGCTGTGGGTCTAGATATGGTCAATCCAGGTTGCATCACAGCCCCTGAACGCATTGTGTAAGAATTTCCCTCTCTTTCACTGTCGTTGTTTCATGGGTTTTTCAAAGTAATTTATTTTCATAATGGGGTTTAGCTGCTTTTCACTGCTGTGTTTATGCCGCTTTACACCCACTTGACACACTAACAGAGAGATATCAATACATAGGTTTTAAGATTATTACTAGTCAGATATATTCTTGTGCGGTGAATAGGGCGTGTTGAGTCCAGTTCTCTGAGCAAGGAGTAGGTCTTGTCTACTACATATTGGGTTTATGGAACGGTATCTGAGCTAATTTGATACCCTTGTTTCATGTATCACCCCACCTCACCTTTCCCGTTAAGCAGCCAGAGTGTGTTTTCTGCATGTGTGACTCTGTTCTGTTTTGTAATTCAGTTCAAGTGTAACGGTTTTTACATTCCCTCTATCAGTGATACCTTATGAGAAGTGTCCTTTTCTGTGTGACTTATTTCACTTAGAATCGTCGTACCTAAATCCACTCATCATGCTGCTACTAACCTTATGACATTGATTTCATGGCTGAGTGATATTCCATTGTACATAAGGACCACAACTTCTTTATCCATTTTTCTCTTTCCTGGGATATTGAAGGTGGAATGAAGTGGAGGTCCTTGTCAACAGAGCAGCCCTCAACTTTGGGGTGCTTGTGTCTTGCTGATTTTTAATTTTCCCAATTTATACCCCCATGAGTGGAAGTGCCCTATGCTCTCTAAGCTGTGTTTTTCAGATGTTTCAGGACACACCGTACACTTCTCCAGAGTGGCTGTTGGCAATTTACATCCCGCCCATCAGTGCAGCAAGGCTCCCATTTCTCCATGGCCTGTCCTGCATTTCTGGTTTTGACACTTTTTTCAGCATGGCCCTTTTGACCGATGGGAAGCGAGACTTCTCTGTAGCGCTGATTTGCCTTTCCAGGTTGCTTGGTTGGCCAAAAAGGGCGTATGCGTTTTTTCCTGAATATATTCAGGAAAAAACGCATACGCCCTTTTTGGCCAAGGGCATCATTGTCAACGTTTTGCCGCTTTTCATGTGCTTTAAAGGCGATTCGTATCTACCTCCTGAAATCTGTTTCGTGCAATTCTGCCTTGATTTCAAATCCTCTTCTTTGCCTTCCCTCAATATATTGGTGGACGAGAGTTATCATTTATAACTCTGCAGGTTTGTGAATTGCAGTGCCCTGAACCTCCATTTTACAACTCGCTTTTTTGGGAGCTGGCTGCAAAAGCGCAGGATGGCTTCAGGCCCTGTTCTGGTTCCGGGGGGCAGGCTGAGCCTGTGGTTAATTCTTCTTCCTGACAGGAAAATAGAGTGACCTGTGCCTGTCCCGACACCAAGAGCTTGTCTCTCGTTGGTTCCCCGTCTTCCCGTTCATCCTCAGGACAAATTGCAACCTGTACGGAACAGGAGGTTAAAGGTGCTGATGCTCCAAGTAGGGAGATTGCTAGTAAAGCGGCTGGAATGGCGAACCCGGGCACAAGGAGATGAGAAATGAGGTGCGTTTTAGAAACCTTTCCCTATCACACGGTGTACCATCTTCTGGGTTTCTCATGCATGTTTTCGATGTAGGAAGATGCCCTTGAACCTGGAGATTTGGGACCCATGCGATGGGTACCACGCAGTATTACTTTAAAGGGTCTGCGTTTGCTCACCCAACCTCACCAAACCTCTCAGCCCCAAGAGTGTCCACCCTTATGTCTCATCCAGCTGTGGGTCTAGATATGGTCAATCCAGGTTGCATCACAGCCCCTGAACTCATTGTGTAAGAATTTCTATCTCTTTCACTGTCGTTGTTTCATGGGTTTTTCAAAGTAATTTATTTTCATAATGGGGTTTAGCTGCTTTTCACGGCTGTGTTTATGCCGCTTTACACCCACTTGACACACTAACAGAGAGATATCAATACATAGGTTTTAAGATTATTACTAGTCAGATATATTCTTGTGCGGTGAATAGGGCGTGTTGAGTCCAGTTCTCTGAGCAAGGAGTAGGTCTTGTCTACTACATATTGGGTTTATGGAACGGTATCTGAGCTAATTTGATACCCTTGTTTTATGTATCACCCCACCTCACCTTTCCCGTTAAGCAGCCATAGTGTGTTTTCTGCATGTGTGACTCTGTTCTGTTTTGTAATTCAGTTCAAGTGTAACGGTTTTTACATTCCCTCTATCAGTGATACCTTATGAGAAGTGTCCTTTTCTGTGTGACTTATTTCACTTAGAATCGTCGTACCTAAATCCACTCATCATGCTGCTACTAACCTTATGACATTGATTTCATGGCTGAGTGATATTCCATTGTACATAAGGACCACAACTTCTTTATCCATTTTTCTCTTTCCTGGGATATTTAAGGTGGAATGAAGTGGAGGTCCTTGTCAACAGAGCAGCCCTCAACTTTGGGGTGCTTGTGTCTTGCTGATATTTCATTTTCCCAATTTATACCCCCATGAGTGGAAGTGCCCTATGCTCTCTAAGCTGTGTTTTTCAGATGTTTCAGGACACACCGTACACTTCTCCAGAGTGGCTGTTGGCAATTTACATCCCGCCCATCAGTGTAGCAAGGCTCTCATTTCTCCGTGGCCTGTCCTGCATTTCTGGTTTTGACACTTTTTTCAGCATGGCCCTTTTTACCAATGGGAAGCGAGACTTCTTTGTAGCGCTGATTTGCCTTTCCAGGTTGCTTGGTTGGCCAAAAAGGGCGTATGCGTTTTTTCCTGAATATATTCAGGAAAAAACGCATACGCCCTTTTTGGCCAAGGGCATCATTGTCAACATTTTGCCGCTTTTCATGTGCTTTAAAGGCGATTCGAATCTACCTCCTGAAATCTGTTTCCTGCAATTCTGCCTTGATTTCAAATCCTCTTCTTTGCCTTCCCTCAATATATTTGTGGACGAGAGTTATCATTTATAACTCTGCAGGTTTGTGAATTGCAGTGCCCTGAACCTCCATTTTACAACTCGCTTTTTTGGGAGCTGGCCGCAAAAGTGCAGGATGGCTTCAGGCCCTGTTCTGGTTCCGGGGGGCAGGCTGAGCCTGTGGTTAATTCTTCTTCCTGATGGGAAAATAGAGTGACCTGTGCCTGTCCCAACACCAAGAGCTAGTCTCTCGTTGGTTCCCCGTCTTCCCGTTCATCCTCAGGACAAATTGCAACCTGTACGGAACAGGAGGTTAAAGGTGCTGATGCTCCAAGTAGGGAGATTGCTAGTAAAGCGGCTGGAATGGTGAACCCGGGCACAAGGAGATGAGAAATGAGGTGCGTTTTAGAAACCTTTCCCCATCACACGGTGTACTATCTTCTGGGTTTCTCATGCATGTTTTCGATGTAGGAAGATACCCTTGAACCTGGAGATTTGGGACCCATGCGATGGGTACCACGCAGTATTACTTTAAAGGGTCTGCGTTTGCTCACCCAACCTCACCAAACCTCTCAGCCCCAAGAGTGTCCACCCTTATGTCTCATCCAGCTGTGGGTCTAGATATGGTCAATCCAGGTTGCATCACAGCCCCTGAACGCATTGTGTAAGAATTTCCCTCTCTTTCACTGTCGTTGTTTCATGGGTTTTTCAAAGTAATTTATTTTCATAATGGGGTTTAGCTGCTTTTCACTGCTGTGTTTATGCCGCTTTACACCCACTTGACACACTAACAGAGAGATATCAATACATAGGTTTTAAGATTATTACTAGTCAGATATATTCTTGTGCGGTGAATAGGGCGTGTTGAGTCCAGTTCTCTGAGCAAGGAGTAGGTCTTGTCTACTACATATTGGGTTTATGGAACGGTATCTGAGCTAATTTGATACCCTTGTTTTATGTATCACCCCACCTCACCTTTCCCGTTAATCAGCCATAGTCTGTTTTCTGCATGTGTGACTCTGTTCTGTTTTGTAATTCAGTTCAAGTGTAACGGTTTTTACATTCCCTCTATCAGTGATACCTTATGAGAAGTGTCCTTTTCTGTGTGACTTATTTCACTTAGAATCGTCGTACCTAAATCCACTCATCATGCTGCTACTAACCTTATGACATTGATTTCATGGCTGAGTGATATTCCATTGTACATAAGGACCACAACTTCTTTATCCATTTTTCTCTTTCCTGGGATATTGAAGGTGGAATGAAGTGGAGGTCCTTGTCAACAGAGCAGCCCTAAACTTTGGGGTGCTTGTGTCTTGCTGATTTTTAATTTTCCCAATTTATACCCCCATGAGTGGAAGTGCCCTATGCTCTCTAAGCTGTGTTTTTCAGATGTTTCAGGACACACCGTACACTTCTCCAGAGTGGCTGTTGGCAATTTACATCCCGCCCATCAGTGTAGCAAGGCTCCCATTTATCCATGGCCTGTCCTGCATTTCTGGTTTTGACACTTTTTTCAGCATGGCCCTTTTGACCGATGGGAAGCGAGACTTCTCTGTAGCGCTGATTTGCCTTTCCAGGTTGCTTGGTTGGCCAAAAAGGGCGTATGCGTTTTTTCCTGAATATATTCAGGAAAAAACGCATACGACCTTTTAGGCCAAGGGCATCATTGTCAACGTTTTGCCGCTTTTCATGTGCTTTAAAGGCGATTCGTATCTACCTCCTGAAATCTGTTTCCTGCAATTCTGCCTTGATTTCAAATCCTCTTCTTTGCCTTCCCTCAATATATTGGTGGACGAGAGTTATCATTTATAACTCTGCAGGTTTGTGAATTGCAGTGCCCTGAACCTCCATTTTACAACTCGCTTTTTTGGGAGCTGGCCGCAAAAGCACAGGATGGCTTCAGGCCCTGTTCTGGTTCCGGGGGGCAGGCTGAGCCTGTGGTTAATTCTTCTTCCTGATGGGAAAATAGAGTGACCTGTGCCTGTCCCGACACCAAGAGCTTGTCTCTCGTTGGTTCCCCGTCTTCCCGTTCATCCTCAGGACAAATTGCAACCTGTACGGAACAGGAGGTTAAAGGTGCTGATGCTCCAAGTAGGGAGATTGCTAGTAAAGCGTCTGGAATGGCGAACCCGGGCACAAGGAGATGAGAAATGAGGTGCGTTTTAGAAACCTTTCCCTATCACACGGTGTACCATCTTCTGGGTTTCTCATGCATGTTTTCGATGTAGGAAGATGCCCTTGAACCTGGAGATTTGGGACCCATGCGATGTGTACCATGCAGTATTCCTTTAAAGGGTCTGCGTTTGCTCACCCAACCTCACCAAACCTCTCAGCCCCAAGAGTGTCCACCCTTATGTCTCATCCAGCTGTGGGTCTAGATATGGTCAATCCAGGTTGCATCACAGCCCCTGAACTCATTGTGTAAGAATTTCTATCTCTTTCACTGTTGTTGTTTCATGGGTTTTTCAAAGTAATTTATTTTCATAATGGGGTTTAGCTGCTTTTCACTGCTGTGTTTATGCCGCTTTACACCCACTTGACACACTAACAGAGAGATATCAATACATAGGTTTTAAGATTATTACTAGTAAGGTATATTCTTGTGCGGTGAATAGGGCGTGTTGAGTCCAGTTCTCTGAGCAAGGAGTAGGTCTTGTCTACTACATATTGGGTTTATGGAACGGTATCTGAGCTAATTTGATACCCTTGTTTTATGTATCACCCCACCTCACCTTTCCCGTTAATCAGCCATAGTCTGTTTTCTGCATGTGTGACTCTGTTCTGTTTTGTAATTCAGTTCAAGTGTAACGGTTTTTACATTCCCTCTAAAAGTGATACCTTATGAGAAGTGTCCTTTTCTGTGTGACTTATTTCATTTAGAATCGTCGTACCTAAATCCACTCATCATGCTGCTACTAACCTTATGACATTGATTTCATGGCTGAGTGATATTCCATTGTACATAAGGACCACAACTTCTTTATCCATTTTTCTCTTTCCTGGGATATTTAAGGTGGAATGAAGTGGAGGTCCTTGTCAACAGAGCAGCCCTCAACTTTGGGGTGCTTGTGTCTTGCTGATATTTCATTTTCCCAATTTATACCCCCATGAGTGGAAGTGCCCTATGCTCTCTAAGCTGTGTTTTTCAGATGTTTCAGGACACACCGTACACTTCTCCAGAGTGGCTGTTGGCAATTTACATCCCGCCCATCAGTGTAGCAAGGCTCTCATTTCTCCGTGGCCTGTCCTGCATTTCTGGTTTTGACACTTTTTTCAGCATGGCCCTTTTGACCAATGGGAAGCGAGACTTCTTTGTAGCGCTGATTTGCCTTTCCAGGTTGCTTGGTTGGCCAAAAAGGGCGTATGCGTTTTTTCCTGAATATATTCAGGAAAAAACGCATACGCCCTTTTTGGCCAAGGGCATCATTGTCAACATTTTGCCGCTTTTCATGTGCTTTAAAGGCGATTCGAATCTACCTCCTGAAATCTGTTTCCTGCAATTCTGCCTTGATTTCAAATCCTCTTCTTTGCCTTCCCTCAATATATTTGTGGACGAGAGTTATCATTTATAACTCTGCAGGTTTGTGAATTGCAGTGCCCTGAACCTCCATTTTACAACTCGCTTTTTTGGGGGCTGGCCGCAAAAGCGCAGGATGGCTTCAGGCCCTGTTCTGGTTCCGGGGGGCAGGCTGAGCCTGTGGTTAATTCTTCTTCCTGATGGGAAAATAGAGTGACCTGTGCCTGTCCCAACACCAAGAGCTAGTCTCTCGTTGGTTCCCCGTCTTCCCGTTCATCCTCAGGACAAATTGCAACCTGTACGGAACAGGAGGTTAAAGGTGCTGATGCTCCAAGTAGGGAGATTGCTAGTAAAGCGGCTGGAATGGCGAACCCGGGCACAAGGAGATGAGAAATGAGGTGCGTTTTAGAAACCTTTCCCCATCACACGGTGTACTATCTTCTGGGTTTCTCATGCATGTTTTCGATGTAGGAAGATACCCTTGAAGCTGGAGATTTGGGACCCATGCGATGGGTACCACGCAGTATTACTTTAAAGGGTCTGCGTTTGCTCACCCAACCTCACCAAACCTCTCAGCCCCAAGAGTGTCCACCCTTATGTCTCATCCAGCTGTGGGTCTAGATATGGTCAATCCAGGTTGCATCACAGCCCCTGAACGCATTGTGTAAGAATTTCCCTCTCTTTCACTGTCGTTGTTTCATGGGTTTTTCAAAGTAATTTATTTTCATAATGGGGTTTAGCTGCTTTTCACTGCTGTGTTTATGCCGCTTTACACCCACTTGACACACTAACAGAGAGATATCAATACATAGGTTTTAAGATTATTACTAGTCAGATATATTCTTGTGCGGTGAATAGGGCGTGTTGAGTCCAGTTCTCTGAGCAAGGAGTAGGTCTTGTCTACTACATATTGGGTTTATGGAACGGTATCTGAGCTAATTTGATACCCTTGTTTTATGTATCACCCCACCTCACCTTTCCCGTTAATCAGCCATAGTCTGTTTTCTGCATGTGTGACTCTGTTCTGTTTTGTAATTCAGTTCAAGTGTAACGGTTTTTACATTCCCTCTAAAAGTGATACCTTATGAGAAGTGTCCTTTTCTGTGTGACTTATTTCATTTAGAATCGTCGTACCTAAATCCACTCATCATGCTGCTACTAATCTTATGACATTGATTTCATGGCTGAGTGATATTCCATTGTACATAAGGACCACAACTTCTTTATCCATTTTTCTCTTTCCTGGGATATTTAAGGTGGAATGAAGTGGAGGTCCTTGTCAACAGAGCAGCCCTCAACTTTGGGGTGTTTGTGTCTTGCTGATATTTCATTTTCCCAATTTATACCCCCATGAGTGGAAGTGCCCTATGCTCTCTAAGCTGTGTTTTTCAGATGTTTCAGGACACACCGTACACTTCTCCAGAGTGGCTGTTGGCAATTTACATCCCGCCCATCAGTGTAGCAAGGCTCTCATTTCTCCGTGGCCTGTCCTGCATTTCTGGTTTTGACACTTTTTTCAGCATGGCCCTTTTGACCAATGGGAAGCGAGACTTCTTTGTAGCGCTGATTTGCCTTTCCAGGTTGCTTGGTTGGCCAAAAAGGGCGTATGCGTTTTTTCCTGAATATATTCAGGAAAAAACGCATACGACCTTTTAGGCCAAGGGCATCATTGTCAACGTTTTGCCGCTTTTCATGTGCTTTAAAGGCGATTCGTATCTACCTCCTGAAATCTGTTTCCTGCAATTCTGCCTTGATTTCAAATCCTCTTCTTTGCCTTCCCTCAATATATTGGTGGACGAGAGTTATCATTTATAACTCTGCAGGTTTGTGAATTGCAGTGCCCTGAACCTCCATTTTACAACTCGCTTTTTTGGGAGCTGGCCGCAAAAGCACAGGATGGCTTCAGGCCCTGTTCTGGTTCCGGGGGGCAGGCTGAGCCTGTGGTTAATTCTTCTTCCTGATGGGAAAATAGAGTGACCTGTGCCTGTCCCGACACCAAGAGCTTGTCTCTCGTTGGTTCCCCGTCTTCCCGTTCATCCTCAGGACAAATTGCAACCTGTACGGAACAGGAGGTTAAAGGTGCTGATGCTCCAAGTAGGGAGATTGCTAGTAAAGCGTCTGGAATGGCGAACCCGGGCACAAGGAGATGAGAAATGAGGTGCGTTTTAGAAACCTTTCCCTATCACACGGTGTACCATCTTCTGGGTTTCTCATGCATGTTTTCGATGTAGGAAGATGCCCTTGAACCTGGAGATTTGGGACCCATGCGATGTGTACCATGCAGTATTCCTTTAAAGGGTCTGCGTTTGCTCACCCAACCTCACCAAACCTCTCAGCCCCAAGAGTGTCCACCCTTATGTCTCATCCAGCTGTGGGTCTAGATATGGTCAATCCAGGTTGCATCACAGCCCCTGAACTCATTGTGTAAGAATTTCTATCTCTTTCACTGTTGTTGTTTCATGGGTTTTTCAAAGTAATTTATTTTCATAATGGGGTTTAGCTGCTTTTCACTGCTGTGTTTATGCCGCTTTACACCCACTTGACACACTAACAGAGAGATATCAATACATAGGTTTTAAGATTATTACTAGTAAGGTATATTCTTGTGCGGTGAATAGGGCGTGTTGAGTCCAGTTCTCTGAGCAAGGAGTAGGTCTTGTCTACTACATATTGGGTTTATGGAACGGTATCTGAGCTAATTTGATACCCTTGTTTTATGTATCACCCCACCTCACCTTTCCCGTTAATCAGCCATAGTCTGTTTTCTGCATGTGTGACTCTGTTCTGTTTTGTAATTCAGTTCAAGTGTAACGGTTTTTACATTCCCTCTAAAAGTGATACCTTATGAGAAGTGTCCTTTTCTGTGTGACTTATTTCATTTAGAATCGTCGTACCTAAATCCACTCATCATGCTGCTACTAACCTTATGACATTGATTTCATGGCTGAGTGATATTCCATTGTACATAAGGACCACAACTTCTTTATCCATTTTTCTCTTTCCTGGGATATTGAAGGTGGAATGAAGTGGAGGTCCTTGTCAACAGAGCAGCCCTCAACTTTGGGGTGCTTGTGTCTTGCTGATATTTCATTTTCCCAATTTATACCCCCATGAGTGGAAGTGCCCTATGCTCTCTAAGCTGTGTTTTTCAGATGTTTCAGGACACACCGTACACTTCTCCAGAGTGGCTGTTGGCAATTTACATCCCGCCCATCAGTGTAGCAAGGCTCCCATTTCTCCATGGCCTGTCCTGCATTTCTGGTTTTGACACTTTTTTCAGCATGGCCCTTTTGACCGATGGGAAGCGAGACTTCTCTGTAGCGCTGATTTGCCTTTCCAGGTTGCTTGGTTGGCCAAAAAGGGCGTATGCGTTTTTTCCTGAATATATTCAGGAAAAAACGCATACGCCCTTTTTGGCCAAGGGCATCATTGTCAACATTTTGCCGCTTTTCATGTGCTTTAAAGGCGATTCGAATCTACCTCCTGAAATCTGTTTCCTGCAATTCTGCCTTGATTTCAAATCCTCTTCTTTGCCTTCCCTCAATATATTTGTGGACGAGAGTTATCATTTATAACTCTGCAGGTTTGTGAATTGCAGTGCCCTGAACCTCCATTTTACAACTCGCTTTTTTGGGGGCTGGCCGCAAAAGCGCAGGATGGCTTCAGGCCCTGTTCTGGTTCCGGGGGGCAGGCTGAGCCTGTGGTTAATTCTTCTTCCTGATGGGAAAATAGAGTGACCTGTGCCTGTCCCAACACCAAGAGCTAGTCTCTCGTTGGTTCCCCGTCTTCCCGTTCATCCTCAGGACAAATTGCAACCTGTACGGAACAGGAGGTTAAAGGTGCTGATGCTCCAAGTAGGGAGATTGCTAGTAAAGCGGCTGGAATGGCGAACCCGGGCACAAGGAGATGAGAAATGAGGTGCGTTTTAGAAACCTTTCCCCATCACACGGTGTACTATCTTCTGGGTTTCTCATGCATGTTTTCGATGTAGGAAGATACCCTTGAAGCTGGAGATTTGGGACCCATGCGATGGGTACCACGCAGTATTACTTTAAAGGGTCTGCGTTTGCTCACCCAACCTCACCAAACCTCTCAGCCCCAAGAGTGTCCACCCTTATGTCTCATCCAGCTGTGGGTCTAGATATGGTCAATCCAGGTTGCATCACAGCCCCTGAACGCATTGTGTAAGAATTTCCCTCTCTTTCACTGTCGTTGTTTCATGGGTTTTTCAAAGTAATTTATTTTCATAATGGGGTTTAGCTGCTTTTCACTGCTGTGTTTATGCCGCTTTACACCCACTTGACACACTAACAGAGAGATATCAATACATAGGTTTTAAGATTATTACTAGTCAGATATATTCTTGTGCGGTGAATAGGGCGTGTTGAGTCCAGTTCTCTGAGCAAGGAGTAGGTCTTGTCTACTACATATTGGGTTTATGGAACGGTATCTGAGCTAATTTGATACCCTTGTTTTATGTATCACCCCACCTCACCTTTCCCGTTAATCAGCCATAGTCTGTTTTCTGCATGTGTGACTCTGTTCTGTTTTGTAATTCAGTTCAAGTGTAACGGTTTTTACATTCCCTCTAAAAGTGATACCTTATGAGAAGTGTCCTTTTCTGTGTGACTTATTTCATTTAGAATCGTCGTACCTAAATCCACTCATCATGCTGCTACTAACCTTATGACATTGATTTCATGGCTGAGTGATATTCCATTGTACATAAGGACCACAACTTCTTTATCCATTTTTCTCTTTCCTGGGATATTTAAGGTGGAATGAAGTGGAGGTCCTTGTCAACAGAGCAGCCCTCAACTTTGGGGTGCTTGTGTCTTGCTGATATTTCATTTTCCCAATTTATACCCCCATGAGTGGAAGTGCCCTATGCTCTCTAAGCTGTGTTTTTCAGATGTTTCAGGACACACCGTACACTTCTCCAGAGTGGCTGTTGGCAATTTACATCCCGCCCATCAGTGTAGCAAGGCTCTCATTTCTCCGTGGCCTGTCCTGCATTTCTGGTTTTGACACTTTTTTCAGCATGGCCCTTTTGACCAATGGGAAGCGAGACTTCTTTGTAGCACTGATTTGCCTTTCCAGGTTGCTTGGTTGGCCACAAAGGGCCTATGGGATTTTTCCTGAATTCATTCAGAAAAAAACGCATATGCTCTTTTTGGCCAAGTGCATCATTTTCGACGTTTTGCCGCTTTTCATGTGCTTTAAAGGCGATTCGTATCTACCTCCTGAAATCTGTTTCGTGCAATTCTGCCTTGATTTCAAATCCTCTTCTTTGCCTTCCCTCAATATATTTTTGGACGAGAGTTATCATTTATAACTCTGCTGGTTTGTGAATTGCAATGCCCCTGAGCTCCATTTTTCAACTCGCTTTTTTGGGAGCTGGCCGCAAAAGCGCAGGATGGCCTCAGGCACTATTCTTGTTCTGGGCGGCAGGCTGAGCCTGTGGTTAATTCTTCTTCCTGATGGGAAAATAGAGTGACCTGTGCCTGTCCCGACACCAAGAGCTTGTCTCTCGTTGGTTCCCCGTCTTCCCGTTCATCCTCAGGACAAATTGCAACCTGTACGGAACAGGAGGTTAAAGGTGCTGATGCTCCAAGTAGGGAGATTGCTAGTAAAGCGGCTGGAATGGCGAACCCGGGCACAAGGAGATGAGAAATGAGGTGTGTTTTAGAAACCTTTCCCTATCACACGGTGTACCATCTTCTGGATTTCTCATGCATGTTTTCGATGTAGGAAGATGCCCTTGAACCTGGAGATTTGGGACCCATGCGATGGGTACCACGCAGTATTACTTTAAAGGGTCTGCGTTTGCTCACCCAACCTCACCAAACCTCTCAGCCCCAAGAGTGTCCACCCTTATGTCTCATCCAGCTGTGGGTCTAGATATGGTCAATCCAGGTTGCATCACAGCCCCTGAACTCATTGTGTAAGAATTTCCATCTCTTTCACTGTCGTTGTTTCATGGGTTTTTCAAAGTAATTTATTTTCATAATGGGGTTTAGCTGCTTTTCACGGCTGTGTTTATGCCGCTTTACACCCACTTGACACACTAACAGAGAGATATCAATACATAGGTTTTAAGATTATTACTAGTCAGAAATATTCTTGTGCGGTGAATAGGGCGTGTTGAGTCCAGTTCTCTGAGCAAGGAGTAGGTCTTGTCTACTACATATTGGGTTTATGGAACGGTATCTGAGCTAATTTGATACCCTTGTTTCATGTATCACCCCACGTCACCTTTCCCGTTAAGCAGCCATAGTGTGTTTTCTGCATGTGTGACTCTGTTCTGTTTTGTAATTCAGTTCAAGTGTAACGGTTTTTACATTCCCTCTATCAGTGATACCTTATGAGAAGTGTCCTTTTCTGTGTGACTTATTTCACTTAGAATCGTCGTACCTAAATCCACTCATCATGCTGCTACTAACCTTATGACATTGATTTCATGGCTGAGTGATATTCCATTGTACATAAGGACCACAACTTCTTTATCCATTTTTCTCTTTCCTGGGATATTTAAGGTGGAATGAAGTGGAGGTCCTTGTCAACAGAGCAGCCCTCAACTTTGGGGTGCTTGTGTCTTGCTGATTTTTCATTTTCCCAATTTATACCCCCATGAGTGGAAGTGCCCTATGCTCTCTAAGCTGTGTTTTTCAGATGTTTCAGGACACACCGTACACTTCTCCAGAGTGGCTGTTGGCAATTTACATCCCGCCCATCAGTGTAGCAAGGCTCCCATTTCTCCATGGCCTGTCCTGCATTTCTGGTTTTGACACTTTTTTCAGCATGGCCCTTTTGACCGATGGGAAGCGAGACTTCTCTGTAGCGCTGATTTGCCTTTCCAGGTTGCTTGGTTGGCCAAAAAGGGCGTATGCGTTTTTTCCTGAATATATTCAGGAAAAAACGCATACGACCTTTTAGGCCAAGGGCATCATTGTCAACGTTTTGCCGCTTTTCATGTGCTTTAAAGGCGATTCGTATCTACCTCCTGAAATCTGTTTCGTGCAATTCTGCCTTGATTTCAAATCCTCTTCTTTGCCTTCCCTCAATATATTGGTGGACGAGAGTTATCATTTATAACTCTGCAGGTTTGTGAATTGCAGTGCCCTGAACCTCCATTTTACAACTCGCTTTTTTGGGGGCTGGCCGCAAAAGCGCAGGATGGCTTCAGGCCCTGTTCTGGTTCCGGGGGGCAGGCTGAGCCTGTGGTTAATTCTTCTTCCTGATGGGAAAATAGAGTGACCTGTGCCTGTCCCGACACCAAGAGCTTGTCTCTCGTTGGTTCCCCGTCTTCCCGTTCATCCTCAGGACAAATTGCAACCTGTACGGAACAGGAGGTTAAAGGTGCTGATGCTCCAAGTAGGGAGATTGCTAGTAAAGCGGCTGGAATGGCGAACCCGGGCACAAGGAGATGAGAAATGAGGTGCGTTTTAGAAACCTTTCCCTATCACACGGTGTACCATCTTCTGGGTTTCTCATGCATGTTTTCGATGTAGGAAGATGCCCTTGAACCTGGAGATTTGGGACCCATGCGATGTGTACCATGCAGTATTCCTTTAAAGGGTCTGCGTTTGCTCACCCAACCTCACCAAACCTCTCAGCCCCAAGAGTGTCCACCCTTATGTCTCATCCAGCTGTGGGTCTAGATATGGTCAATCCAGGTTGCATCACAGCCCCTGAACTCATTGTGTAAGAATTTCTATCTCTTTCACTGTTGTTGTTTCATGGGTTTTTCAAAGTAATTTATTTTCATAATGGGGTTTAGCTGCTTTTCACTGCTGTGTTTATGCCGCTTTACACCCACTTGACACACTAACAGAGAGATATCAATACATAGGTTTTAAGATTATTACTAGTAAGGTATATTCTTGTGCGGTGAATAGGGCGTGTTGAGTCCAGTTCTCTGAGCAAGGAGTAGGTCTTGTCTACTACATATTGGGTTTATGGAACGGTATCTGAGCTAATTTGATACCCTTGTTTTATGTATCACCCCACCTCACCTTTCCCGTTAATCAGCCATAGTCTGTTTTCTGCATGTGTGACTCTGTTCTGTTTTGTAATTCAGTTCAAGTGTAACGGTTTTTACATTCCCTCTAAAAGTGATACCTTATGAGAAGTGTCCTTTTCTGTGTGACTTATTTCACTTAGAATCGTCGTACCTAAATCCACTCATCATGCTGCTACTAACCTTATGACATTGATTTCATGGCTGAGTGATATTCCATTGTACATAAGGACCACAACTTCTTTATCCATTTTTCTCTTTCCTGGGATATTTAAGGTGGAATGAAGTGGAGGTCCTGGTCAACAGAGCAGCCCTCAACTTTGGGGTGCTTGTGTCTTGCTGATATTTCATTTTCCCAATTTATACCCCCATGAGTGGAAGTGCCCTATGCTCTCTAAGCTGTGTTTTTCAGATGTTTCAGGACACACCGTACACTTCTCCAGAGTGGCTGTTGGCAATTTACATCCCGCCCATCAGTGTAGCAAGGCTCTCATTTCTCCGTGGCCTGTCCTGCATTTCTGGTTTTGACACTTTTTTCAGCATGGCCCTTTTGACCAATGGGAAGCGAGACTTCTTTGTAGCGCTGATTTGCCTTTCCAGGTTGCTTGGTTGGCCAAAAAGGGCGTATGCGTTTTTTCCTGAATATATTCAGGAAAAAACGCATACGCCCTTTTTGGCCAAGGGCATCATTGTCAACATTTTGCCGCTTTTCATGTGCTTTAAAGGCGATTCGAATCTACCTCCTGAAATCTGTTTCCTGCAATTCTGCCTTGATTTCAAATCCTCTTCTTTGCCTTCCCTCAATATATTTGTGGACGAGAGTTATCATTTATAACTCTGCAGGTTTGTGAATTGCAGTGCCCTGAACCTCCATTTTACAACTCGCTTTTTTGGGGGCTGGCCGCAAAAGCGCAGGATGGCTTCAGGCCCTGTTCTGGTTCCGGGGGGCAGGCTGAGCCTGTGGTTAATTCTTCTTCCTGATGGGAAAATAGAGTGACCTGTGCCTGTCCCAACACCAAGAGCTAGTCTCTCGTTGGTTCCCCGTCTTCCCGTTCATCCTCAGGACAAATTGCAACCTGTACGGAACAGGAGGTTAAAGGTGCTGATGCTCCAAGTAGGGAGATTGCTAGTAAAGCGGCTGGAATGGCGAACCCGGGCACAAGGAGATGAGAAATGAGGTGCGTTTTAGAAACCTTTCCCCATCACACGGTGTACTATCTTCTGGGTTTCTCATGCATGTTTTCGATGTAGGAAGATACCCTTGAAGCTGGAGATTTGGGACCCATGCGATGGGTACCACGCAGTATTACTTTAAAGGGTCTGCGTTTGCTCACCCAACCTCACCAAACCTCTCAGCCCCAAGAGTGTCCACCCTTATGTCTCATCCAGCTGTGGGTCTAGATATGGTCAATCCAGGTTGCATCACAGCCCCTGAACGCATTGTGTAAGAATTTCCCTCTCTTTCACTGTCGTTGTTTCATGGGTTTTTCAAAGTAATTTATTTTCATAATGGGGTTTAGCTGCTTTTCACTGCTGTGTTTATGCCGCTTTACACCCACTTGACACACTAACAGAGAGATATCAATACATAGGTTTTAAGATTATTACTAGTCAGATATATTCTTGTGCGGTGAATAGGGCGTGTTGAGTCCAGTTCTCTGAGCAAGGAGTAGGTCTTGTCTATTACATATTGGGTTTATGGAACGGTATCTGAGCTAATTTGATACCCTTGTTTTATGTATCACCCCACCTCACCTTTCCCGTTAAGCAGCCATAGTGTGTTTTCTGCATGTGTGACTCTGTTCTGTTTTGTAATTCAGTTCAAGTGTAACGGTTTTTACATTCCCTCTATCAGTGATACCTTATGAGAAGTGTCCTTTTCTGTGTGACTTATTTCACTTAGAATCGTCGTACCTAAATCCACTCATCATGCTGCTACTAACCTTATGACATTGATTTCATGGCTGAGTGATATTCCATTGTACATAAAGACCACAACTTCTTTATCCATTTTTCTCTTTCCTGGGATATTTAAGGTGGAATGAAGTGGAGGTCCTTGTCAACAGAGCAGCCCTCAACTTTGGGGTGCTTGTGTCTTGCTGATTTTTCATTTTCCCAATTTATACCCCCATGAGTGGAAGTGCCCTATGCTCTCTAAGCTGTGTTTTTCAGATGTTTCAGGACACACCGTACACTTCTCCAGAGTGGCTGTTGGCAATTTACATCCCACCCATCAGTGTAGCAAGGCTCCCATTTCTCCATGGCCTGTCCTGCATTTCTGGTTTTGACACTTTTTTCAGCATGGCCCTTTTGACCGATGGGAAGCGAGATATCTTTGTAGCACTGATTTGCCTTTCCAGGTTGCTTGGTTGGCCACAAAGGGCCTATGGGATTTTTCCTGAATTCATTCAGAAAAAAACGCATATGCTCTTTTTGGCCAAGTGCATCATTTTCGACGTTTTGCCGCTTTTCATGTGCTTTAAAGGCGATTCGTATCTACCTCCTGAAATCTGTTTCGTGCAATTCTGCCTTGATTTCAAATCCTCTTCGTTGCCTTCCCTCAATATATTTTTGGACGAGAGTTATCATTTATAACTCTGCTGGTTTGTGAATTGCAATGCCCCTGAGCTCCATTTTTCAACTCGCTTTTTTGGGAGCTGTCCGCAAAAGCGCAGGATGGCCTCAGGCACTATTCTTGTTCTGGGCGGCAGGCTGAGCCTGTGGTTAATTCTTCTTCCTGATGGGAAAATAGAGTGACCTGTGCCTGTCCCGACACCAAGAGCTTGTCTCTCGTTGGTTCCCCGTCTTCCCGTTCATCCTCAGGACAAATTGCAACCTGTACGGAACAGGAGGTTAAAGGTGCTGATGCTCCAAGTAGGGAGATTGCTAGTAAAGCGGCTGGAATGGCGAACCCGGGCACAAGGAGATGAGAAATGAGGTGTGTTTTAGAAACCTTTCCCTATCACACGGTGTACCATCTTCTGGATTTCTCATGCATGTTTTCGATGTAGGAAGATGCCCTTGAACCTGGAGATTTGGGACCCATGCGATGGGTACCACGCAGTATTACTTTAAAGGGTCTGCGTTTGCTCACCCAACCTCACCAAACCTCTCAGCCCCAAGAGTGTCCACCCTTATGTCTCATCCAGCTGTGGGTCTAGATATGGTCAATCCAGGTTGCATCACAGCCCCTGAACTCATTGTGTAAGAATTTCCATCTCTTTCACTGTCGTTGTTTCATGGGTTTTTCAAAGTAATTTATTTTCATAATGGGGTTTAGCTGCTTTTCACGGCTGTGTTTATGCCGCTTTACACCCACTTGACACACTAACAGAGAGATATCAATACATAGGTTTTAAGATTATTACTAGTCAGAAATATTCTTGTGCGGTGAATAGGGCGTGTTGAGTCCAGTTCTCTGAGCAAGGAGTAGGTCTTGTCTACTACATATTGGGTTTATGGAACGGTATCTGAGCTAATTTGATACCCTTGTTTCATGTATCACCCCACGTCACCTTTCCCGTTAAGCAGCCATAGTGTGTTTTCTGCATGTGTGACTCTGTTCTGTTTTGTAATTCAGTTCAAGTGTAACGGTTTTTACATTCCCTCTATCAGTGATACCTTATGAGAAGTGTCCTTTTCTGTGTGACTTATTTCACTTAGAATCGTCGTACCTAAATCCACTCATCATGCTGCTACTAACCTTATGACATTGATTTCATGGCTGAGTGATATTCCATTGTACATAAGGACCACAACTTCTTTATCCATTTTTCTCTTTCCTGGGATATTTAAGGTGGAATGAAGTGGAGGTCCTTGTCAACAGAGCAGCCCTCAACTTTGGGGTGCTTGTGTCTTGCTGATTTTTCATTTTCCCAATTTATACCCCCATGAGTGGAAGTGCCCTATGCTCTCTAAGCTGTGTTTTTCAGATGTTTCAGGACACACCGTACACTTCTCCAGAGTGGCTGTTGGCAATTTACATCCCGCCCATCAGTGTAGCAAGGCTCCCATTTCTCCATGGCCTGTCCTGCATTTCTGGTTTTGACACTTTTTTCAGCATGGCCCTTTTGACCGATGGGAAGCGAGACTTCTCTGTAGCGCTGATTTGCCTTTCCAGGTTGCTTGGTTGGCCAAAAAGGGCGTATGCGTTTTTTCCTGAATATATTCAGGAAAAAACGCATACGACCTTTTAGGCCAAGGGCATCATTGTCAACGTTTTGCCGCTTTTCATGTGCTTTAAAGGCGATTCGTATCTACCTCCTGAAATCTGTTTCGTGCAATTCTGCCTTGATTTCAAATCCTCTTCTTTGCCTTCCCTCAATATATTGGTGGACGAGAGTTATCATTTATAACTCTGCAGGTTTGTGAATTGCAGTGCCCTGAACCTCCATTTTACAACTCGCTTTTTTGGGGGCTGGCCGCAAAAGCGCAGGATGGCTTCAGGCCCTGTTCTGGTTCCGGGGGGCAGGCTGAGCCTGTGGTTAATTCTTCTTCCTGATGGGAAAATAGAGTGACCTGTGCCTGTCCCGACACCAAGAGCTTGTCTCTCGTTGGTTCCCCGTCTTCCCGTTCATCCTCAGGACAAATTGCAACCTGTACGGAACAGGAGGTTAAAGGTGCTGATGCTCCAAGTAGGGAGATTGCTAGTAAAGCGGCTGGAATGGCGAACCCGGGCACAAGGAGATGAGAAATGAGGTGCGTTTTAGAAACCTTTCCCTATCACACGGTGTACCATCTTCTGGGTTTCTCATGCATGTTTTCGATGTAGGAAGATGCCCTTGAACCTGGAGATTTGGGACCCATGCGATGGGTACCATGCAGTATTACTTTAAAGGGTCTGCGTTTGCTCACCCAACCTCACCAAACCTCTCAGCCCCAAGAGTGTCCACCCTTATGTCTCATCCAGCTGTGGGTCTAGATATGGTCAATCCAGGTTGCATCACAGCCCCTGAACTCATTGTGTAAGAATTTGTATCTCTTTCACTGTTGTTGTTTCATGGGTTTTTCAAAGTAATTTATTTTCATAATGGGGTTTAGCTGCTTTTCACTGCTGTGTTTATGCCGCTTTACACCCACTTGACACACTAACAGAGAGATATCAATACATAGGTTTTAAGATTATTACTAGTAAGGTATATTCTTGTGCGGTGAATAGGGCGTGTTGAGTCCAGTTCTCTGAGCAAGGAGTAGGTCTTGTCTACTACATATTGGGTTTATGGAACGGTATCTGAGCTAATTTGATACCCTTGTTTTATGTATCACCCCACCTCACCTTTCCCGTTAATCAGCCATAGTCTGTTTTCTGCATGTGTGACTCTGTTCTGTTTTGTAATTCAGTTCAAGTGTAACGGTTTTTACATTCCCTCTAAAAGTGATACCTTATGAGAAGTGTCCTTTTCTGTGTGACTTATTTCACTTAGAATCGTCGTACCTAAATCCACTCATCATGCTGCTACTAACCTTATGACATTGATTTCATGGCTGAGTGATATTCCATTGTACATAAGGACCACAACTTCTTTATCCATTTCTCTCTTTCCTGGGATATTTAAGGTGGAATGAAGTGGAGGTCCTGGTCAACAGAGCAGCCCTAAACTTTGGGGTGCTTGTGTCTTGCTGATATTTCATTTTCCCAATTTATACCCCCATGAGTGGAAGTGCCCTATGCTCTCTAAGCTGTGTTTTTCAGATGTTTCAGGACACACCGTACACTTCTCCAGAGTGGCTGTTGGCAATTTACATCCCGCCCATCAGTGTAGCAAGGCTCTCATTTCTCCATGGCCTGTCCTGCATTTCTGGTTTTGACACTTTTTTCAGCATGGCCCTTTTGACCAATGGGAAGCGAGACTTCTTTGTAGCGCTGATTTGCCTTTCCAGGTTGCTTGGTTGGCCAAAAAGGGCGTATGCGTTTTTTCCTGAATATATTCAGGAAAAAACGCATACGCCCTTTTTGGCCAAGGGCATCATTGTCAACATTTTGCCGCTTTTCATGTGCTTTAAAGGCGATTCGAATCTACCTCCTGAAATCTGTTTCCTGCAATTCTGCCTTGATTTCAAATCCTCTTCTTTGCCTTCCCTCAATATATTTGTGGACGAGAGTTATCATTTATAACTCTGCAGGTTTGTGAATTGCAGTGCCCTGAACCTCCATTTTACAACTCGCTTTTTTGGGGGCTGGCCGCAAAAGCGCAGGATGGCTTCAGGCCCTGTTCTGGTTCCGGGGGGCAGGCTGAGCCTGTGGTTAATTCTTCTTCCTGATGGGAAAATAGAGTGACCTGTGCCTGTCCCAACACCAAGAGCTAGTCTCTCGTTGGTTCCCCGTCTTCCCGTTCATCCTCAGGACAAATTGCAACCTGTACGGAACAGGAGGTTAAAGTTGCTGATGCTCCAAGTAGGGAGATTGCTAGTAAAGCGGCTGGAATGGCGAACCCGGGCACAAGGAGATGAGAAATGAGGTGCGTTTTAGAAACCTTTCCCCATCACACGGTGTACTATCTTCTGGGTTTCTCATGCATGTTTTCGATGTAGGAAGATACCCTTGAAGCTGGAGATTTGGGACCCATGCGATGGGTACCACGCAGTATTACTTTAAAGGGTCTGCGTTTGCTCACCCAACCTCACCAAACCTCTCAGCCCCAAGAGTGTCCACCCTTATGTCTCATCCAGCTGTGGGTCTAGATATGGTCAATCCAGGTTGCATCACAGCCCCTGAACGCATTGTGTAAGAATTTCCCTCTCTTTCACTGTCGTTGTTTCATGGGTTTTTCAAAGTAATTTATTTTCATAATGGGGTTTAGCTGCTTTTCACTGCTGTGTTTATGCCGCTTTACACCCACTTGACACACTAACAGAGAGATATCAATACATAGGTTTTAAGATTATTACTAGTCAGATATATTCTTGTGCGGTGAATAGGGCGTGTTGAGTCCAGTTCTCTGAGCAAGGAGTAGGTCTTGTCTATTACATATTGGGTTTATGGAACGGTATCTGAGCTAATTTGATACCCTTGTTTTATGTATCACCCCACCTCACCTTTCCCGTTAAGCAGCCATAGTGTGTTTTCTGCATGTGTGACTCTGTTCTGTTTTGTAATTCAGTTCAAGTGTAACGGTTTTTACATTCCCTCTATCAGTGATACCTTATGAGAAGTGTCCTTTTCTGTGTGACTTATTTCACTTAGAATCGTCGTACCTAAATCCACTCATCATGCTGCTACTAACCTTATGACATTGATTTCATGGCTGAGTGATATTCCATTGTACATAAAGACCACAACTTCTTTATCCATTTTTCTCTTTCCTGGGATATTTAAGGTGGAATGAAGTGGAGGTCCTTGTCAACAGAGCAGCCCTCAACTTTGGGGTGCTTGTGTCTTGCTGATTTTTCATTTTCCCAATTTATACCCCCATGAGTGGAAGTGCCCTATGCTCTCTAAGCTGTGTTTTTCAGATGTTTCAGGACACACCGTACACTTCTCCAGAGTGGCTGTTGGCAATTTACATCCCACCCATCAGTGTAGCAAGGCTCCCATTTCTCCATGGCCTGTCCTGCATTTCTGGTTTTGACACTTTTTTCAGCATGGCCCTTTTGACCGATGGGAAGCGAGATATCTTTGTAGCACTGATTTGCCTTTCCAGGTTGCTTGGTTGGCCACAAAGGGCCTATGGGATTTTTCCTGAATTCATTCAGAAAAAAACGCATATGCTCTTTTTGGCCAAGTGCATCATTTTCGACGTTTTGCCGCTTTTCATGTGCTTTAAAGGCGATTCGTATCTACCTCCTGAAATCTGTTTCTTGCAATTCTGCCTTGATTTCAAATCCTCTTCGTTGCCTTCCCTCAATATATTTTTGGACGAGAGTTATCATTTATAACTCTGCTGGTTTGTGAATTGCAATGCCCCTGAGCTCCATTTTTCAACTCGCTTTTTTGGGAGCTGTCCGCAAAAGCGCAGGATGGCCTCAGGCACTATTCTTGTTCTGGGCGGCAGGCTGAGCCTGTGGTTAATTCTTCTTCCTGATGGGAAAATAGAGTGACCTGTGCCTGTCCCGACACCAAGAGCTTGTCTCTCGTTGGTTCCCCGTCTTCCCGTTCATCCTCAGGACAAATTGCAACCTGTACGGAACAGGAGGTTAAAGGTGCTGATGCTCCAAGTAGGGAGATTGCTAGTAAAGCGGCTGGAATGGCGAACCCGGGCACAAGGAGATGAGAAATGAGGTGTGTTTTAGAAACCTTTCCCTATCACACGGTGTACCATCTTCTGGATTTCTCATGCATGTTTTCGATGTAGGAAGATGCCCTTGAACCTGGAGATTTGGGACCCATGCGATGGGTACCACGCAGTATTACTTTAAAGGGTCTGCGTTTGCTCACCCAACCTCACCAAACCTCTCAGCCCCAAGAGTGTCCACCCTTATGTCTCATCCAGCTGTGGGTCTAGATATGGTCAATCCAGGTTGCATCACAGCCCCTGAACTCATTGTGTAAGAATTTCCATCTCTTTCACTGTCGTTGTTTCATGGGTTTTTCAAAGTAATTTATTTTCATAATGGGGTTTAGCTGCTTTTCACGGCTGTGTTTATGCCGCTTTACACCCACTTGACACACTAACAGAGAGATATCAATACATAGGTTTTAAGATTATTACTAGTCAGAAATATTCTTGTGCGGTGAATAGGGCGTGTTGAGTCCAGTTCTCTGAGCAAGGAGTAGGTCTTGTCTACTACATATTGGGTTTATGGAACGGTATCTGAGCTAATTTGATACCCTTGTTTCATGTATCACCCCACGTCACCTTTCCCGTTAAGCAGCCATAGTGTGTTTTCTGCATGTGTGACTCTGTTCTGTTTTGTAATTCAGTTCAAGTGTAACGGTTTTTACATTCCCTCTATCAGTGATACCTTATGAGAAGTGTCCTTTTCTGTGTGACTTATTTCACTTAGAATCGTCGTACCTAAATCCACTCATCATGCTGCTACTAACCTTATGACATTGATTTCATGGCTGAGTGATATTCCATTGTACATAAGGACCACAACTTCTTTATCCATTTTTCTCTTTCCTGGGATATTTAAGGTGGAATGAAGTGGAGGTCCTTGTCAACAGAGCAGCCCTCAACTTTGGGGTGCTTGTGTCTTGCTGATTTTTCATTTTCCCAATTTATACCCCCATGAGTGGAAGTGCCCTATGCTCTCTAAGCTGTGTTTTTCAGATGTTTCAGGACACACCGTACACTTCTCCAGAGTGGCTGTTGGCAATTTACATCCCACCCATCAGTGTAGCAAGGCTCCCATTTCTCCATGGCCTGTCCTGCATTTCTGATTTTGACACTTTTTTCAGCATGGCCCTTTTGACCGATGGGAAGCGAGACTTCTCTGTAGCGCTGATTTGCCTTTCCAGGTTGCTTGGTTGGCCAAAAAGGGCGTATGCGTTTTTTCCTGAATATATTCAGGAAAAGACGCATACGCCCTTTTTGGCCAAGGGCATCATTGTCAACGTTTTGCCGCTTTTCATGTGCTTTAAAGGCGATTCGTATCTACCTCCTGAAATCTCTTTCCTGCAATTCTGCCTTGATTTCAAATCCTCTTCTTTGCCTTCCCTCAGTATATTTGTGGACGAGAGTTATCATTTATAACTCTGCAGGTTTGTGAATTGCAGTGCCCTGAACCTCCATTTTACAACTCGTTTTTATGGGAGCTGGCCGCAAAATCGCAGGATGGCTTCAGGCCCTGTTCTGGTTCCGGGGGGCAGGCTGAGCCTGTGGTTAATTCTTCTTCCTGATGGGAAAATAGAGTGACCTGTGCCTGTCCCGACACCAAGAGCTTGTCTCTCGTTGGTTCCCCGTCTTCCCGTTCATCCTCAGGACAAATTGCAACCTGTACGGAACAGGAGGTTAAAGGTGCTGATGCTCCAAGTAGGGAGATTGCTAGAAAAGCGTCTGGAATGGCGAACCCGGGCACAAGGAGATGAGAAATGAGGTGCGTTTTAGAAACCTTTCCCTATCACACGGTGTACCATCTTCTGGGTTTCTCATGCATGTTTTCGATGTAGGAAGATGCCCTTGAACCTGGAGATTTGGGACCCATGCGATGGGTACCATGCAGTATTACTTTAAAGGGTCTGCGTTTGCTCACCCAACCTCACCAAACCTCTCAGCCCCAAGAGTGTCCACCCTTATGTCTCATCCAGCTGTGGGTCTAGATATGGTCAATCCAGGTTGCATCACAGCCCCTGAACTCATTGTGTAAGAATTTCTATCTCTTTCACTGTTGTTGTTTCATGGGTTTTTCAAAGTAATTTATTTTCATAATGGGGTTTAGCTGCTTTTCACTGCTGTGTTTATGCCGCTTTACACCCACTTGACACACTAACAGAGAGATATCAATACATAGGTTTTAAGATTATTACTAGTAAGGTATATTCTTGTGCGGTGAATAGGGCGTGTTGAGTCCAGTTCTCTGAGCAAGGAGTAGGTCTTGTCTACTACATATTGGGTTTATGGAACGGTATCTGAGCTAATTTGATACCCTTGTTTTATGTATCACCCCACCTCACCTTTCCCGTTAATCAGCCATAGTCTGTTTTCTGCATGTGTGACTCTGTTTTGTTTTGTAATTCAGTTCAAGTGTAACGGTTTTTACATTCCCTCTAAAAGTGATACCTTATGAGAAGTGTCCTTTTCTGTGTGACTTATTTCACTTAGAATCGTCGTACCTAAATCCACTCATCATGCTGCTACTAACCTTATGACATTGATTTCATGGCTGAGTGATATTCCATTGTACATAAGGACCACAACTTCTTTATCCATTTTTCTCTTTCCTGGGATATTTAAGGTGGAATGAAGTGGAGGTCCTTGTCAACAGAGCAGCCCTCAACTTTGGGGTACTTGTGTCTTGCTGATATTTCATTTTCCCAATTTATACCCCCATGAGTGGAAGTGCCCTATGCTCTCTAAGCTGTGTTTTTCAGATGTTTCAGGACACACCGTACACTTCTCCAGAGTGGCTGTTGGCAATTTACATCCCACCCATCAGTGTAGCAAGGCTCTCATTTCTCCATGGCCTGTCCTGCATTTCTGGTTTTGACACTTTTTTCAGCATGGCCCTTTTGACCAATGGGAAGCGAGACTTCTTTGTAGCGCTGATTTGCCTTTCCAGGTTGCTTGGTTGGCCAAAAAGGGCGTATGCGTTTTTTCCTGAATATATTCAGGAAAAAACGCATACGCCCTTTTTGGCCAAGGGCATCATTGTCAACATTTTGCCGCTTTTCATGTGCTTTAAAGGCGATTCGAATCTACCCCCTGAAATCTGTTTCCTGCAATTCTGCCTTGATTTCAAATCCTCTTCTTTGCCTTCCCTCAATATATTTGTGGACGAGAGTTATCATTTATAACTCTGCAGGTTTGTGAATTGCAGTGCCCTGAACCTCCATTTTACAACTCGCTTTTTTGGGGGCTGGCCGCAAAAGCGCAGGATGGCTTCAGGCCCTGTTCTGGTTCCGGGGGGCAGGCTGAGCCTGTGGTTAATTCTTCTTCCTGATGGGAAAATAGAGTGACCTGTGCCTGTCCCAACACCAAGAGCTAGTCTCTCGTTGGTTCCCCGTCTTCCCGTTCATCCTCAGGACAAATTGCAACCTGTACGGAACAGGAGGTTAAAGGTGCTGATTCTCCATGGAGGGCGATTGCTACTAAAGCAGCTGGAATGGCGAACCCGAGCACAAGGAGAGGAGAAATGAGGTGCGTTTTAGAAACCTTTCCCGATCACACAGTGTACCACCTTCTGGGTTTCTCATGCATGTTTTCGATGTAGGAAGATGCCCTTGAACCTGGAGATTTGGAACCCATGGGATGGGTAACAGGCAGTATTACTTTAAAGGCTCTGCGTTTGCTCCCCCAGCCTCACCAAGCCTCTCAGCCCCGAGAGTGTCCACCCTTATGTCTCATCCAGCTGTGGGTCTAGATATGGTCAATCCAGGTGGCATCACAGCCCCTGAACGAATTTTGTAAGAATTTCTCTCTTTCACTGTCTTTGTTTCACGGGTTTTTAAAAGTAATTTATTTTTATAATGGGGTTTAGCTGCTTTTCACGGCTGTGTTTATGCCGCTTTACACCCACTTGACTCACTTCCAGAGAGATATCAATACACAGGTTTTACGATTCTTACTAGTCATATATGTTTTTGAGAGGTGAATAGGGGGTGTTGAGTCCAGTTCACTGAGCAAGGAGTAGGTCTTGTCTATTACATATTGGATTTATGGAACGTTATCTGAGCTAATTTGAAATCCTTGTTTTATGCATCACCCCACCTCACATTTCCCGTTAAGCAACCATAGTGTGTTTTCTTAATGTGTGAATCTGTTCTGTTTTGTAATTCCGTTCAAGTGTAGCAGTTTTTACATTCCCTCTGTTAGTGATATCTTATGATGAGTGTCTTTTTCTGTGTGACTTATTTCACTTAGAATAGTCCTACCTAAATCCACTCATCATGCTGCTACCAGCCTTATAATATTTATCTCACGCCTGAGTGATATACAATTGTACATATGGACCACAACTTCTTTATCCATTTTTCTCTTTCCTTGGATATTTAAGGTGGAATTAAGTGGAGGTTTTTGTCTACAGAGCAGCCCTAATGTTTGGGGTGCCTGTGTCTTGCTGATTTTTAGTTTTCCCAATTTATACGCCCATGAGTGGATGTGCCCCTTTCTGTCTAGCTGTGTTTTTTAGATGTTTTAGGAAACACCATACCCTTCTCCAGAGTCATCATTGGCAATTTATACCCCACCCATCAGTGTAACAAGGCTCCCTTTCCTCCCTGGCCTCTCCTGCATTTCTTGTTTTTACACTTTTTTAGCAAGGCCATTTTGACCGATGGGAAGTCAGACTTCTTTGTAGTGCTGAATTGCATTTCCGGCTTGCTTGGTTGGCCACAAAGGGCCTATGGGTTTTTTCCTGAATTCATTCAGAAAAAAACGCATATGCTCTTTTTGGCCAAGTGCATCATTGTCGACGTTTTGCCGCTTTTCATGTGCTTTAGGGGTGATTCGAATCTAACTCCTGAAATCTGTTTCCTGCAATTCTGCCTTGATTTCAAATCCTCTTCGTTGCCTTCCCTCAATATATTTGTGGACGAGAGTTATCATTTATAACTCTGCAGATTTGTGAATTGCAGTGCCCCTGAGCTCCATTTTTCAACTCGCTTTTTTGGGAGCTTTCCACAGAAACTCTCATTTGCTTCTGGCCCTACTCTGGTTCCCGGTGGCAGGCTAAGCCTTTTCTTAATTCTTCTTCCTGACTGGAAAGTAGAGTGACATGTGCCTCTCCGAACATCTAGGGCTTGGCTCTCCTTGTTTCTCCTCCTTCCCCTTCTTCCTTTGGACAAATTCCAATTTCTGTGCAACTGGATGTTGAAGGTGCTGACATCCTCAAGTGGGGAGATTTTAAGGAAAAAGGCTGGAGAGGTGAACCCAACAACCAGGAAATTAGGAGTTTTGGTGCCTTTTCCAAAATCTTCCTGATCCAACCGTGTTCCATCTTCTGGGTGTCACAGGCATGTTTTAGCTGTAGGAAAGGTCCCGTGTATGTAAGGAGAACACAAGGGATTTTTCCAAATCAGTGTCTCCCCGAACTCCAATCTGGGGAATTTTTAAGCTACTGGTACATGTGTGTTCATTAAGGGACTTGGGCCGTGGGCAGAGTCCGAACTTTAGATGATTGAAGTCTTCAGGTTCAGAAACGCTCACCATCGGCCTCCTTTAGTTTCCATTTTATCTGTAGTTGATAGATGATGTCGATATAGATATCTATTGTTTTTCAGATTATTTCCCCTCAGGGGTCATTACAAAATATTGAGTATAGTTCCCTGTGCTATACAGTAGTTCCTTGTTGATGATATATTTTATACATAGCAGTGTGTATATGTTAGTCTGGAACTGTTAATTTATCCCTCCTCCCACCTTTCCCCTTTGGTAATAAAAAATATAAGATTTTATACTTCTCAGAAATCTAGGAGCTGAAAGAGAGGTATCATTTTCAATGGAAAATCATTCCAAACAAGGTTGAAACTTCAACCAAGATTATTAGATGTACATCCTTGGAAAGAAATCACTGCATTTCTCTACTGTTGACCTGACAAATAAGACAAACCCCTCCACTGAACTTGCTTATAATAAAGTGATGGAAATATCAAATGGAAGTGTTAGAAACATCTTATTTTACACGAGCCTTATACACTGCTCTATGTTAATTACAGTTTGGCTCACACATCTGTTCATTGAAGTTACAATGTTCTCAAATTCTGTTACTGATCCTGCAGAGTGGGCCCCAACAAGGGTCTCCCTGCCCAGTGTCATTGGAGCCAACAGATCGAGACTGACTTTGGTTCAGAAGCAAAGGAAAACTTTATATTTTGATCAGAGAATGGAGAGGTGAGAGTGTGTGCTCCCCTGCGGGTTGTGGGCCGGGCTGCTGTGTAGGGATCCTGTCAGCATCAGCGGGAGGGAGGGGGCGGAGCTCTCGAGGGCCAGGTTGGCTGGAGCTCAGGCTCTATGTCGCAGAGTGTGCACGGGGCCCCACGAGCTGAGGTGTCGGCCCAGCCATTTTGCACGAGGAAATCGGGTCTGAAGTGTCGGGTGTGGGACCTCTGCATGTGGAAACCTAGGAGCAAGTGAAATTAGACAAAGCACAAAGGAAAAAATGGTTAGACTTTATTTTATTGCCCAGATTCTATTTTTATCTCCCAGGAATTTTTAATGGGCTTTGCCAGTGACAAAGCCCTCCTCTGCCTTTTGTCCCATTCCTCATTCTTGGGGCGCTGAGGGTGCAGACACGTCTTCTGTAAATGCTTCATGCTGAGTTGGGTGTCCTCATACCCGGGGGGAGGGGCAGGACTTCTCCCCAGCAGCCTCCAGGTGAGGTTGATTGTCCGCAGGCCTCCTCCCTCACTGCTCGTCTGCCTGAGCACCAGCATTGGAAGTTTTATAGATTCTAATGACCTTTAAGGGTCCAGGAAAGAGATGTGCAGAGACGCTGGGGGGGTGGGCGGTTTTACCCTGCTCCACATTGGTTCGGCCCCCTTAGGCTGATGGTTTCTGCCAGCCTAGATGCTCTGACCAGTAGTCTGTGCTTTCTTTAGTTAGGCCACTGAATTAACGTACAAACAGCACCAGGTGTCAGAGCCCTGCTTGCTCAACTCCCAGACAGTCCAGGGCCGGTGGTGATCCAGGACCATGACGGCCACTCAGTCAACGGCCTTTTGAAGTAGCCAGGAGTACAGCCGGTCTCATTGGCCGCCGTCACTGCGGTGTCTGTAGGCTTTTCTATGGTGGCAGCGTTATTTACGGTTCCCCTGCCAAGTTTATTAGCTCCGCTCTGGGTGCAGTAAGTCCTGTAAGCAATAGTCTGCTCTTTTGGGGCACACTCTTGTTGTTTTCTGAGAGAAGCTCCAGGTCAAGTGATGGTCACACGAGTCGTCATGGGGGCCCATTGCCCCAGGTTGTCTCTCTGGAGGTTGGTGTTGGAGGGCCTCCTCACTCGAGGTCATTGTGCCCACGGAGCAATCCCTGCAACTTCAGGGCATGGTGGGTGGTTAGGATCACCAAGTGGCGTCCTTTTCCCTTAGGAGGGAGCTGGCCTTGCGGGCTGCTGATTTCCAGGTTTTTAGATACCCCCAGTATCCTGGTCGGATGGGGTGGCTGGCCAATGCCTGGAGGGCATTCTTACATTGTTCCATTTCAAGTGGTCCCAGTTTTTGCACTAATACTCCAAGGGCGATTCGCCTTGGACCAGGAATGTAAAGGTCAAAGGGTTTAGCTAACTTAGGGAGGTCCAGGGCCAGGGTCTGAATTGACTGCTCTTTCCATTCTTGAAAGGCCGCTTCTGGATTCTATTCAAAAGGATCATCATCTTTTCCTTTCAGTGTTTCATATAGAGGCCCAGCTATTAGACTGTAGTTAGGGATCCAGATGCAGCAAACCCCGGTCTCCCCAGGAACCCCTAAGCTGTCTTCTAGTTTCAGGAAAGGTGAGGCTGCAAATGGCTTCTTCCCTTTCCTGGGGTGGGCTTCTCCGACCTTCTGTGCGAATGAAGCCCAGGAAGGCCACCTTAGTTTGTGATATTTGAGCCTTTTCCTTGGACACCTTCTATCTTTTATTGGCTAGGTAGTTCAGAGGCCTCCTTAGTCGGGCTGGTGATCAGAATGTCATCTGCATATTGAAGGAGGGTTCCCTTTTCCAGAGGTAGATCTTTTAGGTCTTTAGCTAACGTTTCCCCAAAGATGGTGTGGGAATTTTTGAACCCCTGGGGCAGGACGGCCCAGCAGTATTGTTTTTGTTGTAGGTTGAGTCCTGCCACTCACAGCCAAAATTTCTTGTGACTCTGGGACTAATGGAATACAGAAGAAGGCATCATTGAAGTCTAATACAGAATGCCATGTCCTGGTGGATGGTAGAATGACCAGCAGGGTGTAGGAATTAGGAACTACTAGATGTATATCCTCTGTGGCTTCACTGACTGTCCTGGCGTCCTCTACCAGGTCCCCAGCAGCCCACGGGGCTCTTGTGGTCAGGCCCCTCCCAGGATACGGAGCTCACCTGGGCAGGTACGCAGCAGCCCACGGGGCTCTCGTGGGCAGGCCCCTCCCTGGATATGGAGCTCCCGTGGACAGGTACCCCGGCAGGGCTGGGCACACAGGAACCGTGCACATAGCCCTCATTGCAGAGCACCCCCAGCACCCCTGTCACTCAGAGCTGACACAGAGCACCTCAGAGCAGAGCTTGAACTAACAAACAGCAGCTCCAACAGGTCTGTGACCCTAGGCTTCACTCTGTGCGGCCTCCCTCTGCCTGGTCTTCCAGGGGCTTCCACTGCAGCCGGGGCACCAGGCCTCTGTCTCCACCCACCACCCCTCCTCTCCCTGACTCCTGGATTCCTCTCATTAGCAGAGGGTCTTCTTGAAGTTGTCTCCCACTCATGGACCAGATAAAATGATTCGAAAACAAGCCAGGGCTGCCGCCCCTTATCTATCCTGACTCTCGGGACCCTACACCTGTTCCTTGGATCTGGCCGGTGCAGCAAGGCCCATTTTCTGCAACTCTGAGCCCCTGAGGGGCGAGGATTGGCTGACCTGGGCAGCCTGACCCGGCCGGCCAGCCCTTCCCAGGTGTGCCTGGGTTGAGGTCAATATAAACACCCCTCCAGGCAGCAAAAGCCTCTGCAGCTGTGCCTGACGCCATATTCTCTGCCCCGTCAGCAGTCTCGGGGTTGGGCTGGTGGGAGGGAGTAGGGCCCACGGCTCTATGAGTGGCCCAGTGTGACTGGGGCTCTGCTGGACTTTCTGCAGGAGTTGCCGGGCTGCCACCTGCTAAAGAAGAGGATGTGTCACCCATACTTGCTGCTGGAATTTCTCCCCGGGCAGAGGTGAGGAAGGAAAAAAGCAGTGGGGGCCGGGACAGGAGGGGTACCTCAGGCAGGGAAATGGAAAGCTTCCAGACGAGCGCCCGGGGCCAGGACCATCCTGGCTGGCCTGCAGGCACCAAGTCGGCCTGCGTGCTGTCGCTGGTGTGACTCCAAGCCCCTTCCTCTAGTTTTTAAAGTCTTTGCACACATTCAGGTGTTTTACCTGGGAAGGGTGGGAAAAGTTCAGCAGCAGCTGGCCTGGGGCTCAGCTCACGTTTACTCAGAGATGCCTCCTCACGGTCCCCCAGCTTTGCAATGAGGACGCTCCTCGTGTGGGGGCTGCTGGCTGCATGGGAGATGATTCCCCACCTGTGACCAACTTCAGAATTGTTTACCCCTGGAGCAAGTGCCCTGATAGGGTTTTCCTCTGTATGACCAGTGGGTTCTGTTTTTTTTTTTTTTTCTTTTTTGGTTCAAGGTAAGTTTTATTCCTCTTTTTGTATTTACGGATATAAGCATGGAAATAATTCATTCATATAAATACGTCTATGGGAAGGACAGAACTTTTTTTCTGTTTTATTTTTTTAAGTATTACTTATTTTTTAATTTTTGAATTTATTTTATTCATTTTTTTATACAGCAGGCTCTTATTGGTAACCTATTTTATACATATAAGTGTATATATGTCAATCCCAGGCTCGCAATTCATCCCACCACCACCACCCTGCCACTTTCCCCCCTTGGTGTCCATACATTTGTTCTCTACATCTGTGTCTCTATTTGTGCCTTGCAAACCGGTTCATCTTTACCATTTTTCTAGGTTCCACATGTATGCGTTAATATACGATATTTGTTTTTCTCTTTCTGACTTACTTCACTCTGTATGACAGTCTCTAGATCTATCCACGTCTCTACAAATGACCCAATTTCATTCCTTTTTATGGCTGAGTAATATTCCATTTTATATATGTAGCACATCTTTTCTGTTCGTCTGTCTATGGGCATTTAGGTTGCTTCCATGACCTGGCTATTGTAAATAGTGCTGCAATGAATATTGTGGTGAATATGTCTTTTTGAATTATGGTTTTCTCTGGGTATATGGCCAGTAGTGGGATTGCTGGGTCATATGGTAATTCTATTTTTAGTTTCTTAAGGAACCTCCATACTGTTCTCCATCGTGACTGTATCAATTTACATTCCCACAAATAGTGTAAGAGGGTTCCCTTTTCTCCACACCCTCTCCAGCATTTGTTGCTTGTAGATTTTCTGATGATGCCCATTCTAACTCATGTGAGGCGATACCTCATTGTAGTTTTGGTTTATATTTCTCTAATAATTAGTGATGTTGAGCAACTTTTCATGTGCTTCTTGGTCATCTGTATGTCTTCTTGGGACAAATGTCTATTTACGTCATCTGCCCATTTTTGGATTGGGTTGTTTGTTTTTTTACTGTTGAGCTGCATGAGCTGTTTATATACATTGGAGATTAATCCTTTGTCCATTGATTCGTTTGCAAATATTTTCTCCCATTGTGAGGGTTGTCTTTTCGTCTTGTTTGTAGTTTCCTTTGCTTTGCAAAAGCTTTTAGGTTTCATTTGCTCCCATATGTTTATTTTTTTTTATTCCATTACTCTAGGAGGTGGATCAAAAAAGATCTTGCTGTGATTTATGTCAAAGAGTATTCTTCCTATGTTTTCCTCTAAGAGTTTTATAGTGTCCGGTCTTACATTTCGGTCTCTAATCCATTTTGAGTTTATTTTTTGTGTATGGTGTTAGGGAGTGTTCTAATTTCATTCTTTTACATGTAGCTGTCCATTTTTCCCAGCACCACTTATTGAAGAGACTGTCTTTTCTCCTTTGTATACCCTTGCCTCCTTTGTCATAGATTAGTGGGCCATAGGTGTGTAGGTTTATCTCTGGGCTTTTTTTTTTCTTTTACATCTTTATTGGAGTATAATTGCTTTACAATTGTGTGTTAGTTTCTGCTGTATAAAAAAGTGAATCAGCTGTGCGTATACATATAACACCATATCCCCTCCCTCTTGCAACTCCCTCTCACTCCCTTATCCCACCCTTTTAGGTGGTCACAAAGCACAGCGCTGATCTCCCTGTGCTATGTGGCTGCTTCCCAGTAGCTATCAATTTTACATTTGGTAGTGTATATATGTCCATACCACTCTCTCACTTTGTCCCAGCTTACCCTTCCCTCTCCCCATGTCCTCAAGTCCTTTCTCTACGTCTGTGTCCTTAATCCTTTCCTGCCCCTAGGTTCTTCATAAACTTTTTTTTTTAAGATTCCATATATATGTGTTAGCATACGGTATTTGTTTTTCTCTTTCTGACTTACTTCACTCTGTAGGACAGACTCTAGATCCATCCACCTCACTAAAAGTAACTCAATTTCGTTTCTTTTTATGGCTGAATAATGTTCCATTGTATATTTGTGCCACATCTTCCTTATCCATTTATCTGTTGATGGACACTTAGGTTGCTTCCATGTCCTGGCTATTGTAAATAGAGCTACAGTGAACATTGTGGTACATGACTCTTTTTGAATTATGGTTTTCTCAGGGTAAATGTCCAGGAGTGGGTTTGCTGGGTTGTATGGTAGTTCTATTTTTAGTTTTTAAGGAACCCCCATACCGTTCTCCCTAGTGGCTATATCAATTTACATTCCCACCAACAGTGCAAGAGGGTTCCCTTTGCTCCAATAAATGCCTCTCCAGCATTTATTGTTGGTAGATTTTTTGATGATGGCCATTCTGACTGGTGTGAGGTGATACCTCACTGTAGTTTTGATTTGCATTTCTCTAATGATTAGTGATGTTCAGCATCCTTTCATGTGTTTGTTGGCAACCTGTATATCTTCTTTGGAGAAATGTCTATTTAGGTCTTCTGCCCATTTTTGGATTGAATTGTTTGGTTTTGTGATATTGAGCTACATGAGCTGCTTTTTGGAGATTAATCCTTTGCCATTTGCTTCATTTGAAAATATTTTCTCCCATTCTGATGGTTGTCTTTTCATCTTGCTTATGTTTTCCTTTGCTGTGCAAAAGAATTTATGTTTCATTCGGTCCCATTTTTTTATTTTTGTTTTTATTTCCATTTCTCTAGGAGGTGGGTCAAAAAGGATCTTGCTGTGATTTATGTCATAGACTGTTCTGCTTATGTTTTCCTCTAAGAGTTTTATAGTGGCTGGTCTTATATTTAGGTCTCTAATCCATTTTGAGTTTATTTTTGTGTATGGTGTTAGGGTGTGTACTAATTTCATTCTTTTACATGTAACTGTCCAGTTTTCCCAGCACCACTTGCTGAAGACACTGTCTTTTCTCCATTGTATACCCTTGCCTCCTTTGTCATAGATTAGTGAACCATAGGTACGTGGGTTTATCTCTGTGCTTTCTATCCTGCTCTATTGACCTATATTTCTGTTCTTGTGTCAGTACCATATTATCTTGATTACTGTAGCTTTGCAATATAGTCTGAAGTCTGGAAGTCTGATTCCTCCAGCTCTTTTTTTTCCCCCCTCAAGACTGCTTTGGCTATCCAGGGTCTTTTGTGTCTCCCTACAAATTTTAAGATTTTTTTTTTCTTGTTCTGTAGAAAATGCCAAAGGTATTTTGATCGGGATTGCATTGAATCTGTAGATTGCTTTGGGTAGTATAGTCATTTTCACAATATTGATTCTTCTAATCCGAGAACATGGTATATGTCTCCATCTGTTTATATCATCTTTGATTTCTTTCATCAGTGTCTTATAGTTTTCTGAGTACAGGTCTTTTACTTCCTTAGGTAGGTTTATTCCTAGGTATTTTATTCTTTTTGTTGCAGTGGTAATGGGATTGTTTCCTTAATTTCTCTTTCTGATCTTTCATTGTTAGTGTATAGGAATGCAAGCAATTTCTGTGCATTAATTTTGTATCCTGCAACTTTACCAAATTCATTGATTAGCTCCAGTGGTTTTCTGGTGGCATCTTTAGGATTCTCTATCTATGATATCATGTCATCTGCAAACAGTGACAATTTTACTTCTTCTTTTCCTTTTTGTATTCCTTTTATTTCTTTTTCTTCTCTGATTGCCATGGCTAGGACTTCCAAAACTATGTTGAATAGCAGTGGTGAGAGTGGACATCCTCGTCTTGTTCCTGATCTTAGAGGAAACGCTTTCAGTTTTTCACCATTGAGAATGTTGTTTGCTGTGGGTTTGTCATATATGGCCTTTATTATGTTGAGGTAGTTTCCCTCTATGCCCACACTCTGCAGAGTTTTTATCGTAAATGAGTGTTGAATTTTCTCAAAATCTTTTCCTTCATCTATTGAGATGATCATATGCTTTTATTCTACAATTTGTTAATATGGTGTATCACATTGATTTGTGTATATTGAAGAATCCTCGCATCCCTGGGATAAACCCCACTTGATCATGGTGTATGATCCTTTTCATGTGTTGTTCGATTCTGTTTGCTAGTATTTTGTTGAGGATTTTTACATCTATATTCATCAGTGATATTGGTCTATAATTTTCTTTCCTTGTAGTATCTCTGTCTGATTTTGGTATCAGGGTGATGGTGGTCTCATAGAATGAGTTTGGGAGTGTTCCTTCCGCTGCAATTGTTTTGAAGAATTTGAGAAGGTTGGGTGTTAGCTCTGCTCTAAATGTTTGATAGAATTCACCTGTGATGCCATCTGGTTCTGGACTTTTGTTTGTTGGAAGATTTTTAATCACAGTTTCAATTTCATTGCTTGTGATAGGTTTGTTCATATTTTCTATTTCTTCCTGGTTCAGTCTTAGAAGGTTATCCCTTTCTAAGAATTTGTCCATTTCTTCCAGATTGTCCATTTTATTGGCCTAGAGTTGCTTGTAGTAGTCTCTTAGGATGCTTTGTATTCCTGTGGTGTCTGTTGTAACTTCTGCTTTTTCACTTCTAATTTTGTTGATTTGCGTCCTCTCCCTCTTTTTCTGGAGTCCGGCTAAAGGTTGATCATTTTTGCTTATCTTCTCAAAGAACCAGCTTTTAGTTTTATTGATCTTTGCTTTCGTTTTCTTTGTTTCTATTTCATTTATTTCTGCTCTGATCTTTATGATTTCTTTCCTTCTACTAACTTTGGGTTTTGTTCTTCTTTCTCTAGTTCCTCTAGGTGTAAGGTTAGATTGTTTATTTGAGATTTTTCTTGTTTCTTGAGGTAGGCTTGTATTGCTATAAACTTCCCTCTTAGAACTCCTTTTGCTGCATCCCATAGGTTTTGGATCATCGTGTTTTTGTTGTCATTTGTCTCTAGGTAGTTTTTGATTTCCTCTTTGATTTCTTCAGTGATCTCTTGGTTATTTAGTAACGTATTGTTTAGCCTCCATGTGTTTGTGTTTTTTACGGTTTTTTCCGTGTAATTGATTTCTAATCTCATAGCATTGTGGTCGGAACAGCTGCTTGATATGATTTCAGTTTTCTTAAATTTACTGAGGCTTTATCTGTGACCCAAGATGTGATCTATCCTGGAGAATGTTCCGTGTGCAGTTGAGAAGAACGTGTAATCTGCTGTTTTTGGATGGAATGTCCTATAAATATCAATTAACTCTATCTGGTCTATTGTGTCATTTAAAGCTTGTGTTTCCTTATTAATTTTCTGTCTGGCTGATCTCCACTGGTGTAAGTGAGCTGTTAAAGTCCCCCGCTATTATTGTGTTACTGTCGATTTCCTCTTTTATAGCTGTTAGCAGTTGCCTTATACATTGAGCTGCTCCTATTTTGGGTACATATATATTTATAGTTGTTATATCTTCTTCTTGGATTGATCCCCTGACCATTATGTAGTGCCTTTCCTCGTCTCTTGTAACATTCTTTATTTTAAAGTCTATTTTATCTGATATGAGTATTGCTACTCCAGCTTTCTTTTGATTTTCATTTGCATAGAATATATTTTTCCATCGCCTCACTTTGAGTCTGTATGTGTCCCTAGGTCTGAAATGGATCTCTTGTAGACAGCATATATATGGGTCTTGTTTTTGTATCCATTCAGCGAGCCTGTGTCTTTTGGTTGGAACATGTAGTGCATTCACGTTTAAGGTAATTATCGATATGTATGTTCCTACTACTATTTTCTTAATTGTTATGGGTTTGTCTTGGTGGGTCCTTTTCTTCTCTTGTGTTTCCCACTTAGAGAAGTTCCTTTAGCATTTGGTGTAGAGCTGGTTTCATGGTGCTGAATTCTCTTAGCTTTTGCTTGTCTGTAAGGCTTTTGATTTCTCCATCAAATCTGAATGAGCTCTTTGCAGGGTGGAGTACTCTTGGTTGTAGGTTCTTCCCTTTCATCACTTTAAATTTATCATGCCACTTCCTTCTGGCTTGTAGATTTTCTGCTGAGAAATCAGTTGTTATCCTTATGGGAGTTCCCTTGTATGTTATTTGTCATTTTTCCCTTGCTGCTTTCAATCATTTTTCTTTGTCGTTAATTTTTGTCAATTTGATTACTATGTGTCTTGTCATTTTTCTCCTTTGGTTTATCCTGCCTGGGACACTCTGTGCTTCTGGACTTGGGTGGCTATTTCTTTTCCCATGCTAGGGAAGTTTTTGACCATTATCTCTTTAAATATATTCTCGGGTCCTTTCTCTCTCTCTTCTCCTTCTGGGACCCCTATAATGCGAATGTTGTTGCGTTTAATGTTGTCCCAGAGGACTCTTGGGGTGTCTTCGTTTATTTTCATTCTTTTTCTTTATTCTGTTCCATGGCAGTGATTTCCACCTTTCTGTCTTCCAGGTCACTTATCCGTTCTTCTGCCACAGTTATTCTGCTACTGATTCCTTCTAGTGTATTTTTCATTTCAGTTATTCCATTGTTCACCTCTGTTTGTTTGTTCTTTAATTCTTCTAGGTGTTTGTTCCTTAATTCTTCTAGGTCTTTGTTAAACATTTCTTGCATCTTCTCGATCTTTGCCTCCTTTCTTTTTCCAAGGTCTTGGCTCAACTTCACTATCATTATTCTGAATTTTTTTTTCTGGAAGGTTCCCTATCTCCACCTCATTTTGTTTTTTTTTCTGGGGTTTTATCTTGTTCCTTGATCTGGTATAAAGTCCTCTGCCTTTTCATTTTGTCTATCTTTCTGTGAATGTGGTTTTCCTTCCACAGGCTGCAGAATTGTAGTTCTTCTTGCTTCTGCTGTCTGCTCTCCGGTGGATGAGTCTATCTTAGAGGCTTGTGCAAGCTTCCTGATGGGAAGGACTGGTGGTGGGTAGAGCTGGGTGTTGCTTTGGTGGGCAGAGCTTTAATCCGCTTGTCTACGGATTAAATAAAACTTTAATAAAAAGTTTAATCCGCTTGTCTGCTGATGCATGGGGCTGGGTTCCCTCCATGTTGGTTGTTTGGCCTGAGGCGACCCAGCCCTGGAGCCTACCTTGCTCTTGGTGGGGCTAATGGCGGACTCTGGGAGGGCTCACACCGAGGAGTATTTCCCAGAACTTCTGCTGCCAGTGTCGTTGTCCTCACGGTGAGCCACAGCCACAGCCACCACCTGCCTCTGCAGGAGACCCTCTAAAAGTAGCAGGTAGTTCTGGTCATTCTCCTACAGGGTCACTGCTCCTTCCCCTGGGTCCTGATGTGCACACTACTTTGTGTGTGCCCTCCAAGAGTGGAGTATCTGAGTGGAGTTGAGACTCTGAGACTCTGTGTGGAGTTGCACAGACTCTGGGTCCTGTGAAGCTTCGATGTTTTGTGATTCTAGAAATCCTATAGGAGACGGTCCACAGCAGGTGACGCTAATGTTGTCAGTAGAGGTGTTGAAGCCAAAGATCTGCAGTTCCAACTAGAGGTGCCGATGTACATACAGGACAAAATCATCTCGTGTGAATGTAGTTCAGGCATGTTTAAGATGAATGCAGTCATGTTAATGTCTACCATATTCTATCTTGAGCCTCTCCTCAGGGACCCCCTCCTCAGTTCCTGAGGCTCCTGTAAGTCATGTACAGGGGACTGGAGAGTGGGCTCTGTCCAGTCTGAGCCCTGAGTTACCCTGTGTGTATCTTAGGATACTTTGTATTTCTGTGGTGTCCGTTGTAACATCATCTCTTTCATTTCAGATTTATTTGGGCCCTCTCTTTTTAAAAAAACATACTACTGTTGTCTTTTATTCTTTACAGAAGTTTAATAAGTGTTTGATCTACTATCCTTACCCTATGTATACTTTTTGCAGTGAGATTTTTACTTTTCTTTGTTTCCTTGTTACTATCAATAATTAGTGAGACTTCTTTTAAGCTACCTTCAACATTGCTTATAAAGCTGCTTTATTAGTGATGACAGAGCCTTAATGGAAGTCATGTTCTGGTTGTAAATTAGAATGCAATGTGCCAGCAAATAGCCCCTTAAGTTTATGTCTCATTACTTCTTGTTCTTTTTTTAATTTAATTTTTATTTTTTGTCAGAGCAAATTTAATTAAAATGTTTTGTTTCTTCTAGGTGTGAAAGATGTGGTTCTTTTAAACATATACATATATCTATTCTTCTTTGGATCATTTTCCCATGTAGGTTATGACACGATGTTGAGTAGTCTTGTCTTGGTATTACGTAGGTCTTTGGTGATTACATATTTCACATGTGTTTCTATATCTATCTTAACCCCAATATCCTAATGTATCCAATCCTCACACCTTTCCATTTGGTGAACCATAAGTTTGTTTAATGAATCTGTGATTGCATTTCTCTGTGGAAATATCTTCATTGGTATCAATTTTTAGCTAAGACCTATAAGTGATATTATAGGATATGTGTCTTTTGCTTTCTGACTTAGTACAATTTGCCTGATTACCTCAAGAATCATACATGATGCTGCAAATGGCATTGTTTCATTTTTTTCCCTGGCTAATATTCCATCTGTACGTGTACCAGTTCTTCTTTGGCCACGCACCTCTTGATGGACTTTCTGGTTGCCTCCATGTCTTGGCTATTGTAATACTGCTGCAATGCACATTTGCTTGCCTGTGTCTTTCCAGTTATATCTTCTTATGTTATAGGCCAAGGAGTGGGCTTGCTGTATCATATGGTAGCTCAGTGTGTATGTTTTAAAGGCACCACCATTCAGTTCTCATTAGTGGCTCTTTCCAGGTTACGTCCCACTTAAAATTGAGGGTATGCATTTCTCCAAAACACCTTCAATATTTATTGTTTGTAGTTTTCTTGCTGATGGTTATTCTAACAGGTGCGAGCTGATACCTATCTGTGGTTGAATTTGCATGTGTCCCATAATCTGTTGAAATTGAGCTTTAAAGCATGCCCTTTTTATTTATCAAACTGTGATTACAGCTTAGTTCTTCAAAGTGTTTTCTTAAAGTAAGTGTCACATTTTGAAAATTTTTGGCCATTACCTCCCTCAAGACATTTTGAGGGCACGTTTCATTTACAGCCCTGAAGTACTTGTTCATATGAAGTGACCATTAGCACAGGTTTTAAAGTTGCTTTTGCAGGTAACGGCCAGAGGGTGGCAGCCTTTCTACGTTCCCAATCTGGTAAATAGGGAAAGAGACCTTCAGCCCCAAGAGTGTCCAGCTTTATTTCTCATCCAGCTGTGGGTCTAGATATGGTCACACCAGGTTGCATCACAGCGCCGGAACGAATTATGTAAAAATTTCTCCCTCTATCACTGTCTTTGTTTTTTGGGATTTTAAAGTAATTTATTTTTATAATGGGGTTTACCTGATTTTCACTGCTGTGTTTATGCCCCTTTACACCCACTTGATTCACTTACAGAGAGAAATCAATACATAGGTTTTAAGATTTTTACTAGTCAGATATATTCTTGTTCGTTGAATAGGGGGTGTTGCATCCACTTCACTGAGCAAGGAGTAGGTCTTGTCTATTACATATTGGGTTTATGGATCGGTATTTGAGCTAATATGAAACCCTTGTTTTATGCATCACCCCACCTCACCTTTCCCGTTAAGCAGCCATAGTGTGTTTTCTAAACGTGTGACTCTGTTCTGCTTTGTAATTCAGTTCAACTGTAGTGGTTTTTACATTCCCTCTATAAGTGATAGCTTATGATAAGTGTCTTTTTCTGTGTGACTTATTTCACTTAGAATCGTCGAACATAAATCCACTCATCATGCTGCTAATAGCCTTATGACATTGATTTCATGGCTGAGTGATATTCCATTGTACATAAGGACCACAACATCGTTATCCATTTTCCTATTTCCTGGGATATTTAAGGTGTAATGAAGAGAAGGTTCTTGTCAACAGAGCAGCCCTAAACTTTGGTGTGCCTGTGTCTTGCTGATTTTTAGTTTTCCCAATTTATACGCCCATGAGTGGAAATGCCCTATGCTCTCTAAACTGTGTTTTTTAGATGTTTCAGGACACACCGTACACTTCTCCAGAGTGGCTGTTGGCAATTTACATCCCACCCATCAGTGTAGCAAGGCTCCCATTTCTCCATGGCCTGTCCTGCATTTCTGGTTTTGACACTTTTTTCAGCATGGCCCTTTTGACCAATGGGAAGCGAGACTTCTTTGTAGCGCTGATTTGCCTTTCCAGGTTGCTTGGTTGGCCAAAAAGGGCGTATGCGTTTTTTCCTGAATATATTCAGGAAAAAACGCATACGCCCTTTTTGGCCAAGGGTATCATTGTCAACGTTTTGCCGCTTTTCATTTGCTTTAAAGGCGATTCGAATCTACCTCCTTAAGTCGGTTTCTGCAATTCTGCCTTGCTTTCATATCCTCTTCGTTGCCTTCCCTCAATATATTTGTGGACGAGAGTTATCATTGATAACTCTGCAGGTTTGTGAATTGCAGTGCCCCTGAGATCCATTTTTCAACTCGCTTTTTTGGGAGTTGGCCGCAAAAGCGCAGGATTGCTTCAGGCCCTGTTCTACTTCCGGGGGGCAGGCTGAGCCTGTGGTTAATTCTTCTTTCTGAAGGGAAAATAGAGTGACCTGTGCTTGTCCCAACACCTAGATCTAGTCTCTCATTGGTTCCCCCTCTTCCCGTTCATCCTCAGTACAAATTGCAACCTGTACGGAACAGGAGGTTAAAGGTGCTGATGCTCCAAGTAGGGAGATTGCTAGGAAAGTGGCTGGAATGGCGAACCCGAGCACAAGGAGATGATAAATGAGGTGCATTTTAGAAACCATTCCCGATCACATGGTGTAGCATCTTCTGGGTTTCTCATGCATGTTTTTGATGTAGGAAGATGCCCTTGAACCTGGAGATTTGGGACCCATGGGTTGGGTGTCACGCAGTATTACTTTAAAGGGTCTGCGTTGGCTCATCCAACCTCACCAAACCTCTCAGCCGCAAGAGTGTCCACCCTTATCTCTCACCCAGCTGTGGGTCTAGATATGGTCGATCCAGGTTGCATCACAGCCCCTGAACGAATTGTGTAAGAATTTCTCTCTCTTTCACTGTCTTTGTATCATGGGTTTTTAAAAGTAATTTATTTTTATAATGGGGTTTAGCTGCTTTTCACTACTGTGTTTATGCCGCTTTACACCCACTTGACACACTAACAGAGAGATATCAATACATAGGTTTTAAGATTACTACTAATCAAATATATTCTTTTGCGGTGAATAGGGTGTGTTGAGTCCTGTTCTCTGAGCAAGGAGTAGTTCTTGTCTATTACATATTGGGTTTATGGAACGGTATCTCAGATAATTTGAAACCCTTGTTTTATGCATCACCCCACCTCACCTTTCCCGTTAACCAGCCATAGTGTGTTTTCTAAACGTGTGACTCTGTTCTGCTTTGTAATTCAGTTCAAGTGCAGCGGTTTTTACATTCCCTCTATAAGTGATAGCTTATGATACGTGTCTTTTTCTGTGTGACTAATTTCACTTAGAATCGTCGTACCTAAATCCACTCATCATGCTGCTACTAGCCTTATGACATTGATTTCATGGCTGAGTGATATTCCATTGTACATAAGGACCACAACTTCTTTACCCATTTTTCTCTTTCCTGGGATATTGAAGGTGGAATGAAGTGGAGGTCCTGGTCAACAGAGCAGCCCTAAACTTTGGGGTGCTTGTGTCTTGCTGATTTTTAATTTTCCCAATTTATACCCCCATGAGTGGAAGTGCCCTATGCTCTCTAAGCTGTGTTTTTCAGATGTTTCAGGACTCACCGGACACTTCTCCAGAGTGGCTCTTGGCAATTTACATCCCGCCCATCGGTGTAGCAAGGCTCCCATTTCTCCATGGCCTGTCCTGCATTTCTGGTTTTGACACTTTTTTCAGCATGGCCCTTTTGACCAATGGGCAGTGAGACTTCTTTGTAGCACTGATTTGCCTTTCCAGGTTGCTTGGTTGGCCAAAAAGGGCGTATGTGTTTTTTCCTGAATATATTCAGGAAAAAACGCATACGCCCTTTTTGGCCAAGGGCATCATTGTCAACGTTTTGCCGCTTTTCATGTGCTTTAAAGGCGATTCGAATCTACCTCCTGAAATCTGTTTCCTGCAATTCTGCCTTGATTTCAAATCCTCTTCTTTGCCTTCCCTCAATATATTTGTGGACGAGAGTTATCATTTATAACTGCAGGTTTGTGAATTGCAGTGCCCTGGACCTCCATTTTACAACTCGTTTTTATGGGAGCTGGCCGCAAAATCGCAGAATGGCTTCAGGCCCTGTTCTGGTTCCGGGGGGCAGGCTGAGCCTGTGGTTAATTCTTCTTTCTGATGGGAAAATAGAGTGACCTGTGCCTGTCCCAACACCAAGAGCTAGTCTCTCGTTGGTTCCACGTCTTCCCGTTTATCCTCAGGACAAATTGCAACCTCTACGGAACAGGAGGTTAAAGGTGCTGATGCTCCAAGTAGGGAGCTTGCTAGTAAAGCGGCTGGAATGGCGAACCCGGGCACAAGGAGATGAGAAATGCGGTGCGTTTTAGAAACCTTTCCCCATCACACGGTGTACCATCTTCTGGGTTTCTCATGCATGTTTTTGATGTAGGAAGATGCCCTTGAACCTGGAGATTTGGGATCCATGCGATGGGTACCATGCAGTATTACTTTAAAGGGTCTGCGTTTGCTCACCCAACCTCACCAAACCTCTCAGCCCCAAGAGTGTCCACCCTTATGTCTCATCCAGCTGTGGGTCTAGATATGGTCAATCCAGTTTGCATCACAGCCCCTGAACGCATTGTGTAAGAATTCCTCTCTCTTTCACTGTCTTTGTTTCATGGGTTTTTCAAAGTAATTTATTTTATAATGGGATTTAGCTGCTTTTCACTGCTGTGTTTATGCCGCTTTACACCCACTTGACACACTAACAGAGAGATATCAATACATAGGCTTTACAATTATTACTAGTCAGATATATTCTTGTGCGGTGAATAGGGCGTGTTGAGTCCAGTTCTCTGAGCAAGGAGTAGGTCTTGTCTATTACATATTGGGTTTATGGAACGGTATCTGAGCTAATTTGAAACCCTTGTTTTATGTATCACCCCACCTCACCTTTCCCGTTAAGCAGCCATAGTGTGTTTTCTGCATGTGTGACTCTGTTCTGTTTTGTAATTCAGTTCAAGTGTAACGGTTTTTACATTCCCTCTATCAGTGATACCTTAGGAGAAGTGTCCTTTTCTGTGTGACTTATTTCACTTAGAATCGTCGTACCTAAAACCACTCATCATGCTGCTACTAGCCTTATGACATTGATTTCATGGCTGAGTGATATTCCATTGTACATAAGGACCACAACTTCTTTATCCATTTTTCTCTTTCCTGGGATATTTAAGGTGGAATGAAGTGGAGGGCCTTGTCAACAGAGCAACCCTAAACTTTGGGGTGCTTGTGTCTTGCTGATTTTTCATTTTCCCAATTTATACCCCCATGAGTGGAAGTGCCCTATGCTCTCTAAGCTGTGTTTTTCAGATGTTTCAGGACTCACCGGACACTTCTCCAGAGTGGCTCTTGGCAATTTACATCCCGCCCATCAGTGTAGCAAGGCTCCCATTTCTCCATGGCCTGTCCTGCATTTCTGGTTTTGACACTTTTTTCAGCATGGCCCTTTTGACCGATGGGCAGCGAGACTTCTTTGTAGCACTGATTTGCCTTTCCAGGTTGCTTGGTTGGCCAAAAAGGGCGTATGCGTTTTTTCCTGAATATATTCAGGAAAAAACGCATACGCCCTTTTTGGCCAAGGGCATCATTGTCAACGTTTTGCCGCTTCTCATGTGCTTTAAAGGCGATTCGTATCTACCTCCTGAAATCTGTTTCCTGCAATTCTGCCTTGATTTCAAATCCTCTTCTTTGCCTTCCCTCAATATATTTGTGGACGAGAGTTATCATTTATAACTCTGCAGGTTTGTGAATTGCAGTGCCCTGAACCTCCATTTTACAACTCGTTTTTATGGGAGCTGGCCGCAAAATCGCAGAATGGCTTCAGGCCCTGTTCTGGTTCCGGGGGGCAGGCTGAGCCTGTGGTTAATTCTTCTTTCTGATGGGAAAATAGAGTGACCTCTGCCTGTCCCAACACCAAGAGCTAGTCTCTCGTTGGTTCCACGTCTTCCCGTTTATCCTCAGGACAAATTGCAACCTGTACGGAACAGGAGGTTAAAGGTGCTGATGCTCCAAGTAGGGAGCTTGCTAGTAAAGCGGCTGGAATGGCGAACCCGGGCACAAGGCGATGAGAAATGAGGTGCGTTTTAGAAACCTTTCCCCATCACACGGTGTACCATGTTCTGGGTTTCTCATGCATGTTTTTGATGTAGGAAGATACCCTTGAACCTGGAGATTTGGGACCCATGCGATGGGTACCATGCAGTATTACTTTAAAGGGTCTGCGTTTGCTCACCCAACCTCACCAAACCTCTCAGCCCCAAGAGTGTCCACTCTTATGTCTGATCCAGCTGTGAATCTAGATATGGTCAATCCAGGTTGCATCACAGCCCCTGAACGCATTGTGTAAGAATTTCTCTCTCTTTCACTGTCTTTGTTTCATGGGTGTTCCAAAGTAATTTATTTTTATAATGGGGTTTAGCTGCTTTTCACTGCTGTGTTTATGCCGCTTTACACCCACTTGACACACTAACAGAGAGATATCAATACATAGGTTTTACGATTATTATTAGTCAGATATATTCTTGTGCGGTGAATAGGGCGTGTTGAGTCCAGTTCTCTGAGCAAGGAGTAGGTCTTGTCTATTACATATTGGGTTTATGGAATGGTGTCTGAGCTAATTTGATACCCTTGTTTTATGTATCACCCCACCTCACCTTTCCCGTTAAGCAGCCATAATGTTTTTTCTACATGTGTGACTCTGTTCTGTTTTTTAATTCAGTTCAAGTGTAACGGTTTTTACATTCCCTCTATCAGTGATACCTTATGAGAAGTGTCCTTTTCTGTGTGACTTATTTCACTTAGAATCGTCGTACCTAAATCCACTCATCATGCTGCTACTAGCCTTATGACATTGATTTCATGGCTGAGTGATATTCCATTGTACATAAGGACCACAACTTCTTTACCCATTTTTCTCTTTCCTGGGATATTTAAGGTGGAATGAAGTGGAGGTCCTTGTCAACAGAGCAGCCCTAAACTTTGGGGTGCTTGTGTCTTGCTGATTTTTCATTTTCCCAATTCATACCCCCATGAGTGGAAGTGCACTATGCTCTCTAAGCTGTGTTTTTCAGATGTTTCAGGACTCACCGGACACTTCTCCAGAGTGGCTCTTGGCAATTTACATCCCGCCCATCAGTGTAGCAAGGCTCCCATTTCTCCATGGCCTGTCCTGCATTTCTGGTTTTGACACTTTTTTCAGCATGGCCCTTTTGACCGATGGGAAGCGAGACTTCTTTGTAGCGCTGATTTGCCTTTCCAGGTTGCTTGGTTGGCCAAAAAGGGCGTATGCGTTTTTTCCTGAATATATTCAGGAAAAAACGCATACGCCCTTTTTGGCCAAGGGCATCATTGTCAACGTTTTGCCGCTTTTCCTGTGCTTTAAAGGCGATTCGAATCTACCTCCTGAAATCTGTTTCCTGCAATTCTGCCTTGATTTCAAATCCTCTTCTTTGCCTTCCCTCAATATATTTGTGGACGAGAGTTATCATTTATAACTCTGCAGGTTTGTGAATTGCAGTGCCCTGAACCTCCATTTTACAACTCGTTTTTATGGGAGCTGGCCACAAAATCGCAGAATGGCTTCAGGCCCTGTTCTGGTTCCGGGGGGCAGGCTGAGCCTGTGGTTAATTCTTCTTTCTGATGGGAAAATAGAGTGACCTGTGCCTGTCCCAACACCAAGAGCTAGTCTCTCGTTGGTTCCGCGTCTTCCCGATTATCCTCAGGACAAATTGCAACCTGTATGGAACAGGAGGTTAAAGGTGCTGATGCTCCAAGTAGGGAGCTTGCTAGTAAAGCGGCTGGAATGGCGAACCCAGGCACAAGGAGATGAGAAATGAAGTGCGTTTTAGAACCCTTTCCCCATCACACGGTGTACCATCTTCTGGGTTTCTCATGCATGTTTTCGATGTAGGAAGATGCCCTTGAACCTGGAGATTTGGGACCCATTCGATGGGTACCATGCAGTATTACTTTAAAGGGTCTGCGTTTGCTCACCCAACCTCACCAAACCTCTCAGCCCCAAGAGTGTCCACCCTTATGTCTCATCCAACTGTGGGTCTAGATATGGTCAATCCAGGTTGCATCACAGCCCCTGAACGCATTGTGTAAGAATTTCTCTCTCTTTCACTGTCTTTGTTTCATGGGTTTTTCAAAGTAATTTATTTTTATAATGGGGTTTAGCTGCTTTTCACTGCTGTGTTTATGCCGCTTTATACCCACTTGACACACTAACAGAGAGATATCAATACATAGGTTTTACGATTATTATTAGTCAGATATATTCTTGTGCGGTGAATAGGGCGTGTTGAGTCCAGTTCTCTGAGCAAGGAGTAGGTCTTGTCTATTACATATTGGGTTTATGGAACGATATCTGAGCTAATTTGATACCCTTGTTTTATGTATCATCCCACCTCACCTTTCCCGTTAAGCAGCCATAGTGTGTTTTCTGCATGTGTGACTCTGTTCTGTTTTGTAATTCAGTTCAAGTGTAACGGTTTTTACATTCCCTCTATCAGTGATACCTTATGAGAAGTGTCCTTTTCTGTGTGACTTATTTCACTTAGAATCGTCATACCTAAATCCACTCATCATGCTGCTACTAACCTTACGACATTGATTTCATGGCTGAGTGATATTCCATTGTACCTAAGGACCACAACTTCTTTATCCATTTTTCTCTTTCCTGGGATATTGAAGGTGGAATGAAGTGGAGGTCCTCGTCAACAGAGCAGCCCTAAACTTTGGGGTGCTTGTGTCTTGCTGATTTTTAATTTTCCCAATTTATACCCCCATGAGTGGAAGTGCCCTATGCTCTCTAAGCTGTGTTTTTCAGATGTTTCAGGACTCACCGGACACTTCTCCAGAGTGGCTCTTGGCAATTTACATCCCGCCCATCAGTGTAGCAAGGCTCCCATTTCTCCATGGCCTGTCCTGCATTTCTGGTTTTGACACTTTTTTCAGCATGGCCCTTTTGACCGATGGGAAGCGAGACTTCTTTGTAGCGCTGATTTGCCTTTCCAGGTTGCTTGGTTGGCCAAAAAGGGCGTATGCGTTTTTTCCTGAATATATTCAGGAAAAAACGCATACGCCCTTTTTGGCCAAGGGCATCATTGTCAACGTTTTGCCGCTTTTCCTGTGCTTTAAAGGCGATTCGAATCTACCTCCTGAAATCTGTTTCCTGCAATTCTGCATTGATTTCAAATCCTCTTCTTTGCCTTCCCTCAATATATTTGTGGACGAGAGTTATCATTTATAACTCTGCATGTTTGGAATTGCAGTGCCCTGAACCTCCATTTTACAACTCGTTTTTATGGGAGCTGGCCACAAAATCGCAGAATGGCTTCAGGCCCTGTTCTGGTTCCGGGGGGCAGGCTGAGCCTGTGGTTAATTCTTCTTTCTGATGGGAAAATAGAGTGACCTGTGCCTGTCCCAACACCAAGAGCTAGTCTCTCGTTGGTTCCACGTCTTCCCGTTTATCCTCAGGACAAATTGCAACCTGTATGGAACAGGAGGTTAAAGGTGCTGATGCTCCAAGTAGGGAGCTTGCTAGTAAAGCGGCTGGAATGGCGAACCCGGGCACAAGGAGATGAGAAATGAAGTGCGTTTTAGAAACCTTTCCCCATCACACGGTGTACCATCTTCTGGGTTTCTCATGCATGTTTTTGATGTAGATAGATGCCCTTGAACCTGGAGATTTGGGACCCATGCGATGGGTACCACGCAGTATTACTTTAAAGGGTCTGCGTTTGCTCACCCAACCTCACCAAACCTCTCAGCCCCAAGAGTGTCCACCCTTATGTCTCATCCAGCTGTGGGTCTAGATATGGTCAATCCAGGTTGCATCACAGCCCCTGAACTCATTGTGTAAGAATTTCTCTCTCTTTCACTGTCTTTATTCATGGGTGTTTCAAAGTAATTTATTTTTATAATGGGGTTTAGCTGCTTTTCACTGCTGTGTTTATGCCGCTTTATACCCACTTGACACACTAACAGAGAGATATCAATACATAGGTTTTACGATTATTATTAGTCAGATATATTCTTGTGCGGTGAATAGGGCGTGTTGAGTCCAGTTCTCTGAGCAAGGAGTAGGTCTTGTCTATTACATATTGGGTTTATGGAACGGTATCTGAGCTAATTTGATACCCTTGTTTTATGTATCACCCCACCTCACCTTTCCCGTTAAGCAGCCATAGTGTGTTTTCTGCATGTGTGACTCTGTTCTGTTTTGTAATTCAGTTCAATTGTAACGGTTTTTACATTCCCTCTATCAGTGATACCTTAGGAGAAGTGTCCTTTTCTGTGTGACTTATTTCACTTAGAATCGTCGTACCTAAATCCACTCATCATGCTGCTACTAACCTTACGACATTGATTTCATGGCTGAGTGATATTCCATTGTACATAAGGACCACAACTTCTTTATCCATTTTTCTCTTTCCTGGGATATTTAAGGTGGAATGAAGTGGAGGTCCTGGTCAAGAGAGCAGCCCTAAACTTTGGGGTGCTTGTGTCTTGCTGATTTTTAATTTTCCCAATTTATACCCCCATGAGTGGAAGTGTCCTATGCTCTCTAAGCTGTGTTTTTCAGATGATTCAGGACTCACCGGACACTTCTCCAGAGTCGCTCTTGGCAATTTACATCCCACCCATCAGTGTAGCAAGGCTCCCATTTCTCCATGGCCTGTCTTGCATTTCTGGTTTTGACACTTTTTTCAGCATGGCCCTTTTGACCGATGGGAAGCGAGACTTGTTTGTAGCGCTGATTTGCCTTTCCAGGTTGCTTGGTTGGCCAAAAAGGGCGTATGCGTTTTTTCCTGAATATATTCAGGAAAAAACGCATACGCCCTTTTTGGCCAAGGGCATCATTGTCAACGTTTTGCCGCTTTTCATGTGCTTTAAAGGCGATTCGTATCTACCTCCTGAAATCTGTTTCCTGCAATTCTGCCTTGATTTCAAATCCTCTTCTTTGCCTTCTCTCAATATATTTGTGGACGAGAGTTATCATTAATAACTCTGCAGGTTTGTGAATTGCAGTGCCCTGAACCTCCATTTTACAACTCGTTTTTATGGGAGCTGGCCGCAAAATCGCAGAATGGCTTCAGGCCCTCTTCTGGTTCCGGAGGGCAGGCTGAGCCTGTGGTTAATTCTTCTTTCTGATGGGAAAATAGAGTGACCTGTGCCTGTCCCAACAGCAAGAGCTAGTCTCTCGTTGGTTCCACGTCTTCCCGTTTATCCTCAGGACAAATTGCAACCTGTATGGAACAGGAGGTTAAAGGTGCTGATGCTCCAAGTAGGGAGCTTGCTAGTAAAGCGGCTGGAATGGCGAACCCGGGCACAAGGAGATGAGAAATGAAGTGCGTTTTAGAAACCTTTCCCCATCACACGGTGTACCATCTTCTGGGTTTCTCAGGCATGTTTTTGATGTAGATAGATGCCCTTGAACCTGGAGATTTGGGACCCATGCGATGGGTACCACGCAGTATTACTTTAAAGGGTCTGCGTTTGCTCACCCAACCTCACCAAACCTCTCAGCCCCAAGAGTGTCCACCCTTATGTCTCATCCAGCTGTGGGTCTAGATATGGTCAATCCAGGTTGCATCACAGCCCCTGAACTCATTGTGTAAGAATTTCTCTCTCTTTCACTGTCTTTATTCATGGGTGTTTCAAAGTAATTTATTTTTATAATGGGGTTTAGCTGCTTTTCACTGCTGTGTTTATGCCGCTTTATACCCACTTGACACACTAACAGAGAGATATCAATACATAGGTTTTACGATTATTATTAGTCAGATATATTCTTGTGCGGTGAATAGGGCGTGTTGAGTCCAGTTCTCTGAGCAAGGAGTAGGTCTTGTCTATTACATATTGGGTTTATGGAACGGTATCTGAGCTAATTTGATACCCTTGTTTTATGTATCACCCCACCTCACCTTTCCCGTTAAGCAGCCATAGTGTGTTTTCTGCATGTGTGACTCTGTTCTGTTTTGTAATTCAGTTCAATTGTAACGGTTTTTACATTCCCTCTATCAGTGATACCTTAGGAGAAGTGTCCTTTTCTGTGTGACTTATTTCACTTAGAATCGTCGTACCTAAATCCACTCATCATGCTGCTACTAACCTTACGACATTGATTTCATGGCTGAGTGATATTCCATTGTACATAAGGACCACAACTTCTTTATCCATTTTTCTCTTTCCTGGGATATTTAAGGTGGAATGAAGTGGAGGTCCTGGTCAAGAGAGCAGCCCTAAACTTTGGGGTGCTTGTGTCTTGCTGATTTTTAATTTTCCCAATTTATACCCCCATGAGTGGAAGTGTCCTATGCTCTCTAAGCTGTGTTTTTCAGATGATTCAGGACTCACCGGACACTTCTCCAGAGTCGCTCTTGGCAATTTACATCCCACCCATCAGTGTAGCAAGGCTCCCATTTCTCCATGGCCTGTCTTGCATTTCTGGTTTTGACACTTTTTTCAGCATGGCCCTTTTGACCGATGGGAAGCGAGACTTGTTTGTAGCGCTGATTTGCCTTTCCAGGTTGCTTGGTTGGCCAAAAAGGGCGTATGCGTTTTTTCCTGAATATATTCAGGAAAAAACGCATACGCCCTTTTTGGCCAAGGGCATCATTGTCAACGTTTTGCCGCTTTTCATGTGCTTTAAAGGCGATTCGTATCTACCTCCTGAAATCTGTTTCCTGCAATTCTGCCTTGATTTCAAATCCTCTTCTTTGCCTTCTCTCAATATATTTGTGGACGAGAGTTATCATTAATAACTCTGCAGGTTTGTGAATTGCAGTGCCCTGAACCTCCATTTTACAACTCGTTTTTATGGGAGCTGGCCGCAAAATCGCAGAATGGCTTCAGGCCCTCTTCTGGTTCCGGAGGGCAGGCTGAGCCTGTGGTTAATTCTTCTTTCTGATGGGAAAATAGAGTGACCTGTGCCTGTCCCAACAGCAAGAGCTAGTCTCTCGTTGGTTCCACGTCTTCCCGTTTATCCTCAGGACAAATTGCAACCTGTATGGAACAGGAGGTTAAAGGTGCTGATGCTCCAAGTAGGGAGCTTGCTAGTAAAGCGGCTGGAATGGTGAACCCGGGCACAAGGAGATGAGAAATGAGGTGCGTTTTAGAAACCTTTCCCCATCACACGGTGTACCATCTTCTGGGTTTCTCATGCATGTTTTTGATGTAGGAAGATGCCCTTGAACCTGGAGATTTGGGACCCATGCGATGGGTACCAGGCAGTATTACATTAAAGGGTCTGCGTTTGCTCACCCAACCTCACCAAACCTCTCAGCCCCAAGAGTGTCCACCCTTATGTCTCATCCAGCTGTGCATCTAGATATGGTCAATCCAGGTTGCATCACAGCCCCTGAACGCATTGTGTAAGAATTTCTCTCTCTTTCACTGTCTTTGTTTCATGGGTGTTTCAAAGTAATTTATTTTTATAATGGGGTTTAGCTGCTTTTCACTGCTGTGTTTATGCCGCTTTACACCCACTTGACACACTAACAGAGAGATATCAATACATAGGTTTTACGATTATTATTAGTCAGATATATTCTTGTTCGGTGAATAGGGCGTGTTGAGTCCAGTTCTCTGAGCAAGGAGTAGGTCTTGTCTATTACATATTGGGTTTATGGAACGGTATCTGAGCTAATTTGATACCCTTGTTTTATGTATCACCCCACCTCACCTTTCCCGTTAAGCAGCCATAGTGTGTTTTCTGCATGTGTGACTCTGTTCTGTTTTGTAATTCAGTTCAAGTGTAACGGTTTTTACATTCCCTCTATCAGTGATACCTTATGAGAAGTGTCCTTTTCTGTGTGACTTATTTCACTTAGAATCGTCGTACCTAAATCCACTCATCATGCTGCTACTAACCTTATGACATTGATTTCGTGGCTGAGTGATATTCCATTGTACATAAGGACCACAACTTCTTTATCCATTTTTCTCTTTCCTGGGATATTTAAGGTGGAATGAAGTGGAGGTCCTTGTCAACAGAGCAGCCCTCAACTTTGGGGTGCTTGTGTCTTGCTGATTTTTAATTTTCCCAATTTATACCCCCATGAGTGGAAGTGCCCTATGCTCTCTAAGCTGTGTTTTTCAGATGTTTCAGGACTCACCGGACAGTTCTCCGGAGTGGCTCTTGGCAATTTACATCCCGCCCATCAGTGTAGCAAGGCTCCCATTTCTCCATGGCCTGTCCTGCATTTCTGGTTTTGACACTTTTTTCAGCATGGCCCTTTTGACCGATGGGAAGCGAGACTTCTTTGTAGCGCTGATTTGCCTTTCCAGGTTGCTTGGTTGGCCAAAAAGGGCGTATGCATTTTTTCCTGAATATATTCAGGAAAAAACGCATACGCCCTTTTTGGCCAAGGGCATCATTGTCAACGTTTTGCCGCTTCTCATGTGCTTTAAAGGCGATTCGTATCTACCTCCTGAAATCTGTTTCCTGCAATTCTGCCTTGATTTCAAATCCTCTTCTTTGCCTTCCCTCAATATATTTGTGGACGAGAGTTATCATTAATAACTCTGCAGGTTTGTGAATTGCAGTGCCCTGAACCTCCATTTTACAACTCGTTTTTATGGGAGCTGGCCGCAAAATCGCAGAATGGCTTCAGGCCCTGTTCTGGTTCCGGGCGGCAGGCTGAGCCTGTGGTTAATTCTTCTTTCTGATGGGAAAATAGAGTGACCTGTGCCTGTCCCAACACCAAGAGCTAGTCTCTCGTTGGTTCCACGTCTTCCCGTTTATCCTCAGGACAAATTGCAACCTGCATGGAACAGGAGGTTAAAGGTGCTGATGCTCCAAGTAGGGAGCTTGCTAGTAAAGCGGCTGGAATGGCGAACCCGGGCACAAGGAGATGAGAAATGAGGTGCGTTTTAGAAACCTTTCCCCATCACACGGTGTACCATCTTCTGGGTTTCTCATGTATGTTTTTGATGTAGGAAGATGCCCTTGAACCTGGAGATTTGGGACCCATGCGATGGGTACCACGCAGTATTCCTTTAAAGGGTCTGCGTTTGCTCACCCAACCTCACCAAACCTCTCAGCCCCAAGAGTGTCCACCCTTATGTCTCATCCAGCTGTGCGTCTAGATATGGTCAATCCAGGTTGCATCACAGCCCCTGAACGCATTGTGTAAGAATTTCTCTCTCTTTCACTGTCTTTGTTTCATGGGTGTTTCAAAGTAATTTATTTTTATAATGGGGTTTAGCTGCTTTTCACTGCTGTGTTTATGCCGCTTTACACCCACTTGACACAATAACAGAGAGATATCAATACATAGGTTTTACGATTATTATTAGTCAGATATATTCTTGTGCGGTGAATAGGGCGTGTTGAGTCCAGTTCTCTGAGCAAGGAGTAGGTCTTGTCTATTACATATTGGGTTTATGGAACGGTATCTGAGCTAATTTGATACCCTTGTTTTATGTATCACCCCACCTCACCTTTCCCGTTAAGCAGCCATAGTGTGTTTTCTGCATGTGTGACTCTGTTCTGTTTTGTAATTCAGTTCAAGTGTAACGGTTTTTACATTCCCTCTATCAGTGATACCTTAGGAGAAGTGTCCTTTTCTGTGTGACTTATTTCACTTAGAATCGTCGTACCTAAATCCACTCATCATGCTGCTACTAACCTTACGACATTGATTTCATGGCTGAGTGATATTCCATTGTACATAAGGACCACAACTTCTTTATCCATTTTTCTCTTTCCTGGGATATTTAAGGTGGAATGAAGTGGAGGTCCTGGTCAAGAGAGCAGCCCTAAACTTTGGGGTGCTTGTGTCTTGCTGATTTTTAATTTTCCCAATTTATACCCCCATGAGTGGAAGTGCCCTATGCTCTCTAAGCTGTGTTTTTCAGATGTTTCAGGACTCACCGGACAGTTCTCCGGAGTGGCTCTTGGCAATTTACATCCCGCCCATCAGTGTAGCAAGGCTCCCATTTCTCCATGGCCTGTCCTGCATTTCTGGTTTTGACACTTTTTTCAGCATGGCCCTTTTGACCGATGGGAAGCGAGACTTCTTTGTAGCGCTGATTTGCCTTTCCAGGTTGCTTGGTTGGCCAAAAAGGGCGTATGCATTTTTTCCTGAATATATTCAGGAAAAAACGCATACGCCCTTTTTGGCCAAGGGCATCATTGTCAACGTTTTGCCGCTTCTCATGTGCTTTAAAGGCGATTCGTATCTACCTCCTGAAATCTGTTTCCTGCAATTCTGCCTTGATTTCAAATCCTCTTCTTTGCCTTCTCTCAATATATTTGTGGACGAGAGTTATCATTAATAACTCTGCAGGTTTGTGAATTGCAGTGCCCTGAACCTCCATTTTACAACTCGTTTTTATGGGAGCTGGCCGCAAAATCGCAGAATGGCTTCAGGCCCTCTTCTGGTTCCGGAGGGCAGGCTGAGCCTGTGGTTAATTCTTCTTTCTGATGGGAAAATAGAGTGACCTGTGCCTGTCCCAACAGCAAGAGCTAGTCTCTCGTTGGTTCCACGTCTTCCCGTTTATCCTCAGGACAAATTGCAACCTGTATGGAACAGGAGGTTAAAGGTGCTGATGCTCCAAGTAGGGAGCTTGCTAGTAAAGCGGCTGGAATGGCGAACCCGGGCACAAGGAGATGAGAAATGAAGTGCGTTTTAGAAACCTTTCCCCATCACACGGTGTACCATCTTCTGGGTTTCTCAGGCATGTTTTTGATGTAGATAGATGCCCTTGAACCTGGAGATTTGGGACCCATGCGATGGGTACCACGCAGTATTACTTTAAAGGGTCTGCGTTTGCTCACCCAACCTCACCAAACCTCTCAGCCCCAAGAGTGTCCACCCTTATGTCTCATCCAGCTGTGGGTCTAGATATGGTCAATCCAGGTTGCATCACAGCCCCTGAACTCATTGTGTAAGAATTTCTCTCTCTTTCACTGTCTTTATTCATGGGTGTTTCAAAGTAATTTATTTTTATAATGGGGTTTAGCTGCTTTTCACTGCTGTGTTTATGCCGCTTTATACCCACTTGACACACTAACAGAGAGATATCAATACATAGGTTTTACGATTATTATTAGTCAGATATATTCTTGTGCGGTGAATAGGGCGTGTTGAGTCCAGTTCTCTGAGCAAGGAGTAGGTCTTGTCTATTACATATTGGGTTTATGGAACGGTATCTGAGCTAATTTGATACCCTTGTTTTATGTATCACCCCACCTCACCTTTCCCGTTAAGCAGCCATAGTGTGTTTTCTGCATGTGTGACTCTGTTCTGTTTTGTAATTCAGTTCAATTGTAACGGTTTTTACATTCCCTCTATCAGTGATACCTTAGGAGAAGTGTCCTTTTCTGTGTGACTTATTTCACTTAGAATCGTCGTACCTAAATCCACTCATCATGCTGCTACTAACCTTACGACATTGATTTCATGGCTGAGTGATATTCCATTGTACATAAGGACCACAACTTCTTTATCCATTTTTCTCTTTCCTGGGATATTTAAGGTGGAATGAAGTGGAGGTCCTGGTCAAGAGAGCAGCCCTAAACTTTGGGGTGCTTGTGTCTTGCTGATTTTTAATTTTCCCAATTTATACCCCCATGAGTGGAAGTGTCCTATGCTCTCTAAGCTGTGTTTTTCAGATGATTCAGGACTCACCGGACACTTCTCCAGAGTCGCTCTTGGCAATTTACATCCCACCCATCAGTGTAGCAAGGCTCCCATTTCTCCATGGCCTGTCTTGCATTTCTGGTTTTGACACTTTTTTCAGCATGGCCCTTTTGACCGATGGGAAGCGAGACTTGTTTGTAGCGCTGATTTGCCTTTCCAGGTTGCTTGGTTGGCCAAAAAGGGCGTATGCGTTTTTTCCTGAATATATTCAGGAAAAAACGCATACGCCCTTTTTGGCCAAGGGCATCATTGTCAACGTTTTGCCGCTTTTCATGTGCTTTAAAGGCGATTCGTATCTACCTCCTGAAATCTGTTTCCTGCAATTCTGCCTTGATTTCAAATCCTCTTCTTTGCCTTCTCTCAATATATTTGTGGACGAGAGTTATCATTAATAACTCTGCAGGTTTGTGAATTGCAGTGCCCTGAACCTCCATTTTACAACTCGTTTTTATGGGAGCTGGCCGCAAAATCGCAGAATGGCTTCAGGCCCTCTTCTGGTTCCGGAGGGCAGGCTGAGCCTGTGGTTAATTCTTCTTTCTGATGGGAAAATAGAGTGACCTGTGCCTGTCCCAACAGCAAGAGCTAGTCTCTCGTTGGTTCCACGTCTTCCCGTTTATCCTCAGGACAAATTGCAACCTGTATGGAACAGGAGGTTAAAGGTGCTGATGCTCCAAGTAGGGAGCTTGCTAGTAAAGCGGCTGGAATGGTGAACCCGGGCACAAGGAGATGAGAAATGAGGTGCGTTTTAGAAACCTTTCCCCATCACACGGTGTACCATCTTCTGGGTTTCTCATGCATGTTTTTGATGTAGGAAGATGCCCTTGAACCTGGAGATTTGGGACCCATGCGATGGGTACCAGGCAGTATTACATTAAAGGGTCTGCGTTTGCTCACCCAACCTCACCAAACCTCTCAGCCCCAAGAGTGTCCACCCTTATGTCTCATCCAGCTGTGCATCTAGATATGGTCAATCCAGGTTGCATCACAGCCCCTGAACGCATTGTGTAAGAATTTCTCTCTCTTTCACTGTCTTTGTTTCATGGGTGTTTCAAAGTAATTTATTTTTATAATGGGGTTTAGCTGCTTTTCACTGCTGTGTTTATGCCGCTTTACACCCACTTGACACACTAACAGAGAGATATCAATACATAGGTTTTACGATTATTATTAGTCAGATATATTCTTGTTCGGTGAATAGGGCGTGTTGAGTCCAGTTCTCTGAGCAAGGAGTAGGTCTTGTCTATTACATATTGGGTTTATGGAACGGTATCTGAGCTAATTTGATACCCTTGTTTTATGTATCACCCCACCTCACCTTTCCCGTTAAGCAGCCATAGTGTGTTTTCTGCATGTGTGACTCTGTTCTGTTTTGTAATTCAGTTCAAGTGTAACGGTTTTTACATTCCCTCTATCAGTGATACCTTATGAGAAGTGTCCTTTTCTGTGTGACTTATTTCACTTAGAATCGTCGTACCTAAATCCACTCATCATGCTGCTACTAACCTTATGACATTGATTTCGTGGCTGAGTGATATTCCATTGTACATAAGGACCACAACTTCTTTATCCATTTTTCTCTTTCCTGGGATATTTAAGGTGGAATGAAGTGGAGGTCCTTGTCAACAGAGCAGCCCTCAACTTTGGGGTGCTTGTGTCTTGCTGATTTTTAATTTTCCCAATTTATACCCCCATGAGTGGAAGTGCCCTATGCTCTCTAAGCTGTGTTTTTCAGATGTTTCAGGACTCACCGGACAGTTCTCCGGAGTGGCTCTTGGCAATTTACATCCCGCCCATCAGTGTAGCAAGGCTCCCATTTCTCCATGGCCTGTCCTGCATTTCTGGTTTTGACACTTTTTTCAGCATGGCCCTTTTGACCGATGGGAAGCGAGACTTCTTTGTAGCGCTGATTTGCCTTTCCAGGTTGCTTGGTTGGCCAAAAAGGGCGTATGCATTTTTTCCTGAATATATTCAGGAAAAAACGCATACGCCCTTTTTGGCCAAGGGCATCATTGTCAACGTTTTGCCGCTTCTCATGTGCTTTAAAGGCGATTCGTATCTACCTCCTGAAATCTGTTTCCTGCAATTCTGCCTTGATTTCAAATCCTCTTCTTTGCCTTCCCTCAATATATTTGTGGACGAGAGTTATCATTAATAACTCTGCAGGTTTGTGAATTGCAGTGCCCTGAACCTCCATTTTACAACTCGTTTTTATGGGAGCTGGCCGCAAAATCGCAGAATGGCTTCAGGCCCTGTTCTGGTTCCGGGCGGCAGGCTGAGCCTGTGGTTAATTCTTCTTTCTGATGGGAAAATAGAGTGACCTGTGCCTGTCCCAACACCAAGAGCTAGTCTCTCGTTGGTTCCACGTCTTCCCGTTTATCCTCAGGACAAATTGCAACCTGCATGGAACAGGAGGTTAAAGGTGCTGATGCTCCAAGTAGGGAGCTTGCTAGTAAAGCGGCTGGAATGGCGAACCCGGGCACAAGGAGATGAGAAATGAGGTGCGTTTTAGAAACCTTTCCCCATCACACGGTGTACCATCTTCTGGGTTTCTCATGTATGTTTTTGATGTAGGAAGATGCCCTTGAACCTGGAGATTTGGGACCCATGCGATGGGTACCACGCAGTATTCCTTTAAAGGGTCTGCGTTTGCTCACCCAACCTCACCAAACCTCTCAGCCCCAAGAGTGTCCACCCTTATGTCTCATCCAGCTGTGCGTCTAGATATGGTCAATCCAGGTTGCATCACAGCCCCTGAACGCATTGTGTAAGAATTTCTCTCTCTTTCACTGTCTTTGTTTCATGGGTGTTTCAAAGTAATTTATTTTTATAATGGGGTTTAGCTGCTTTTCACTGCTGTGTTTATGCCGCTTTACACCCACTTGACACAATAACAGAGAGATATCAATACATAGGTTTTACGATTATTATTAGTCAGATATATTCTTGTGCGGTGAATAGGGCGTGTTGAGTCCAGTTCTCTGAGCAAGGAGTAGGTCTTGTCTATTACATATTGGGTTTATGGAACGGTATCTGAGCTAATTTGATACCCTTGTTTTATGTATCACCCCACCTCACCTTTCCCGTTAAGCAGCCATAGTGTGTTTTCTGCATGTGTGACTCTGTTCTGTTTTGTAATTCAGTTCAAGTGTAACGGTTTTTACATTCCCTCTATCAGTGATACCTTAGGAGAAGTGTCCTTTTCTGTGTGACTTATTTCACTTAGAATCGTCGTACCTAAATCCACTCATCATGCTGCTACTAACCTTACGACATTGATTTCATGGCTGAGTGATATTCCATTGTACATAAGGACCACAACTTCTTTATCCATTTTTCTCTTTCCTGGGATATTTAAGGTGGAATGAAGTGGAGGTCCTGGTCAAGAGAGCAGCCCTAAACTTTGGGGTGCTTGTGTCTTGCTGATTTTTAATTTTCCCAATTTATACCCCCATGAGTGGAAGTGCCCTATGCTCTCTAAGCTGTGTTTTTCAGATGTTTCAGGACTCACCGGACAGTTCTCCGGAGTGGCTCTTGGCAATTTACATCCCGCCCATCAGTGTAGCAAGGCTCCCATTTCTCCATGGCCTGTCCTGCATTTCTGGTTTTGACACTTTTTTCAGCATGGCCCTTTTGACCGATGGGAAGCGAGACTTCTTTGTAGCGCTGATTTGCCTTTCCAGGTTGCTTGGTTGGCCAAAAAGGGCGTATGCATTTTTTCCTGAATATATTCAGGAAAAAACGCATACGCCCTTTTTGGCCAAGGGCATCATTGTCAACGTTTTGCCGCTTCTCATGTGCTTTAAAGGCGATTCGTATCTACCTCCTGAAATCTGTTTCCTGCAATTCTGCCTTGATTTCAAATCCTCTTCTTTGCCTTCCCTCAATATATTTGTGGACGAGAGTTATCATTAATAACTCTGCAGGTTTGTGAATTGCAGTGCCCTGAACCTCCATTTTACAACTCGTTTTTATGGGAGCTGGCCGCAAAATCGCAGAATGGCTTCAGGCCCTGTTCTGGTTCCGGGGGGCAGGCTGAGCCTGTGGTTAATTCTTCTTTCTGATGGGAAAATAGAGTGACCTGTGCCTGTCCCAACACCAAGAGCTAGTCTCTCGTTGGTTCCACGTCTTCCCGTTTATCCTCAGGACAAATTGCAACCTGCATGGAACAGGAGGTTAAAGGTGCTGATGCTCCAAGTAGGGAGCTTGCTAGTAAAGCGGCTGGAATGGCGAACCCGGGCACAAGGAGATGAGAAATGAGGTGCGTTTTAGAAACCTTTCCCCATCACACGGTGTACCATCTTCTGGGTTTCTCATGTATGTTTTTGATGTAGGAAGATGCCCTTGAACCTGGAGATTTGGGACCCATGCGATGGGTACCACGCAGTATTCCTTTAAAGGGTCTGCGTTTGCTCACCCAACCTCACCAAACCTCTCAGCCCCAAGAGTGTCCACCCTTATGTCTCATCCAGCTGTGCGTCTAGATATGGTCAATCCAGGTTGCATCACAGCCCCTGAACGCATTGTGTAAGAATTTCTCTCTCTTTCACTGTCTTTGTTTCATGGGTGTTTCAAAGTAATTTATTTTTATAATGGGGTTTAGCTGCTTTTCACTGCTGTGTTTATGCCGCTTTACACCCACTTGACACACTAACAGAGAGATATCAATACATAGGTTTTACGATTATTATTAGTCAGATATATTCTTGTGCGGTGAATAGGGCGTGTTGAGTCCAGTTCTCTGAGCAAGGAGTAGGTCTTGTCTATTACATATTGGGTTTATGGAACGGTATCTGAGCTAATTTGATACCCTTGTTTTATGTATCACCCCACCTCACCTTTCCCGTTAAGCAGCCATAGTGTGTTTTCTGCATGTGTGACTCTGTTCTGTTTTGTAATTCAGTTCAAGTGTAACGGTTTTTACATTCCCTCTATCAGTGATACCTTAGGAGAAGTGTCCTTTTCTGTGTGACTTATTTCACTTAGAATCGTCGTACCTAAATCCACTCATCATGCTGCTACTAACCTTACGACATTGATTTCATGGCTGAGTGATATTCCATTGTACATAAGGACCACAACTTCTTTATCCATTTTTCTCTTTCCTGGGATATTTAAGGTGGAATGAAGTGGAGGTCCTGGTCAAGAGAGCAGCCCTAAACTTTGGGGTGCTTGTGTCTTGCTGATTTTTAATTTTCCCAATTTATACCCCCATGAGTGGAAGTGCCCTATGCTCTCTAAGCTGTGTTTTTCAGATGTTTCAGGACTCACTGGACACTTCTCCAGAGTGGCTCTTGGCAATTTACATCCCGCCCATCAGTGTAGCAAGGCTCCCATTTCTCCATGGCCTGTCCTGCATTTCTGGTTTTGACACTTTTTTCAGCATGGCCCTTTTGACCGATGGGAAGCGAGACTTGTTTGTAGCGCTGATTTGCCTTTCCAGGTTGCTTGGTTGGCCAAAAAGGGCGTATGCGTTTTTTCCTGAATATATTCAGGAAAAAACGCATACGCCCTTTTTGGCCAAGGGCATCATTGTCAACGTTTTGCCGCTTCTCATGTGCTTTAAAGGCGATTCGTATCTACCTCCTGAAATCTGTTTCCTGCAATTCTGCCTTGATTTCAAATCCGCTTCTTTGCCTTCCCTCAATATATTTGTGGACGAGAGTTATCATTTATAACTCTGCAGGTTTGTGAATTGCAGTGCCCTGAACCTCCATTTTACAACTCGTTTTTATGGGAGCTGGCCGCAAAATTGCAGAATGGCTTCAGGCCCTGTTCTGGTTCCGGGGGGCAGGCTGAGCCTGTGGTTAATTCTTCTTTCTGATGGGAAAATAGAGTGACCTGTGCCTGTCCCAACACCAAGAGCTAGTCTCTCGTTGGTTCCACGTCTTCCCGTTTATCCTCAGGACAAATTGCAACCTGCATGGAACAGGAGGTTAAAGGTGCTGATGCTCCAAGTAGGGAGCTTGCTAGTAAAGCGGCTGGAATGGCGAACCCGGGCACAAGGAGATGAGAAATGAGGTGCGTTTTAGAAACCTTTCCCCATCACACGGTGTACCATCTTCTGGGTTTCTCACGCATGTTTTCGATGTAGGAAGATGTCCTTGAACCTGGAGATTTGGGACCCATGCAATGGGTACCACGCAGTATTACTTTAAAGGGTCTGCGTTTGCTCACCCAACCTCACCAAACTTCTCAGCCCCAAGAGTGTCCACCCTTATGTCTCATCCAGCTGTGCGTCTAGATATGGTCAATCCAGGTTGCATCACAGCCCCTGAACGCATTGTGTAAGAATTTCTCTCTCTTTCACTGTCTTTGTTTCATGGGTGTTTCAAAGTAATTTATTTTTATAATGGGGTTTAGCTGCTTTTCACTGCTGTGTTTATGCCGCTTTACACCCACTTGACACACTAACAGAGAGATATCAATACATAGGTTTTACGATTATTATTATTCAGATATATTCTTGTGCGGTGAATAAAGCGTGTTGAGTCCAGTTCTCTGAGCAAGGAGTAGGTCTTGTCTATTACATATTGGGTTTATGGAACGGTATCTGAGCTAATTTGATACCCTTGTTTTATGTATCACCCCACCTCACCTTTCCCGTTAAGCAGCCATAGTGTGTTTTCTGCATGTGTGACTCTGTTCTGTTTTGTAATTCAGTTCAAGTGTAACGGTTTTTACATTCCCTCTATCAGTGATACCTTAGGAGAAGTGTCCTTTTCTGTGTGACTTATTTCACTTAGAATCGTCGTACCTAAATCCACTCATCATGCTGCTACTAACCTTACGACATTGATTTCATGGCTGAGTGATATTCCATTGTACATAAGGACCACAACTTCTTTATCCATTTTTCTCTTTCCTGGGATATTTAAGGTGGAATGAAGTGGAGGTCCTGGTCAACAGAGCAGCCCTAAACTTTGGGGTGCTTGTGTCTTGCTGATTTTTAATTTTCCCAATTTATACCCCCATGAGTGGAAGTGCCCTATGCTCTCTAAGCTGTGTTTTTCAGATGTTTCAGGACTCACCGGACAGTTCTCCGGAGTGGCTCTTGGCAATTTACATCCCGCCCATCAGTGTAGCAAGGCTCCCATTTCTCCATGGCCTGTCCTGCATTTCTGGTTTTGACACTTTTTTCAGCATGGCCCTTTTGACCGATGGGAAGCGAGACTTGTTTGTAGCGCTGATTTGCCTTTCCAGGTTGCTTGGTTGGCCAAAAAGGGCGTATGCGTTTTTTCCTGAATATATTCAGGAAAAAACGCATACGCCCTTTTTGGCCAAGGGCATCATTGTCAACGTTTTGCCGCTTCTCATGTGCTTTAAAGGCGATTCGTATCTACCTCCTGAAATCTGTTTCCTGCAATTCTGCCTTGATTTCAAATCCGCTTCTTTGCCTTCCCTCAATATATTTGTGGACGAGAGTTATCATTTATAACTCTGCAGGTTTGTGAATTGCAGTGCCCTGAACCTCCATTTTACAACTCGTTTTTATGGGAGCTGGCCGCAAAATTGCAGAATGGCTTCAGGCCCTGTTCTGGTTCCGGGGGGCAGGCTGAGCCTGTGGTTAATTCTTCTTTCTGATGGGAAAATAGAGTGACCTGTGCCTGTCCCAACACCAAGAGCTAGTCTCTCGTTGGTTCCACGTCTTCCCGTTTATCCTCAGGACAAATTGCAACCTGCATGGAACAGGAGGTTAAAGGTGCTGATGCTCCAAGTAGGGAGCTTGCTAGTAAAGCGGCTGGAATGGCGAACCCGGGCACAAGGAGATGAGAAATGAGGTGCGTTTTAGAAACCTTTCCCCATCACACGGTGTACCATCTTCTGGGTTTCTCATGCATGTTTTCGATGTAGGAAGATGTCCTTGAACCTGGAGATTTGGGACCCATGCGATGGGTACCACGCAGTATTACTTTAAAGGGTCTGCGTTTGCTCACCCAACCTCACCAAACTTCTCAGCCCCAAGAGTGTCCACCCTTATGTCTCATCCAGCTGTGCGTCTAGATATGGTCAATCCAGGTTGCATCACAGCCCCTGAACGCATTGTGTAAGAATTTCTCTCTCTTTCACTGTCTTTGTTTCATGGGTGTTTCAAAGTAATTTATTTTTATAATGGGGTTTAGCTGCTTTTCACTGCTGTGTTTATGCCGCTTTACACCCACTTGACACAATAACAGAGAGATATCAATACATAGGTTTTACGATTATTATTAGTCAGATATATTCTTGTGCGGTGAATAGGGCGTGTTGAGTCCAGTTCTCTGAGCAAGGAGTAGGTCTTGTCTATTACATATTGGGTTTATGGAACGGTATCTGAGCTAATTTGATACCCTTGTTTTATGTATCACCCCACCTCACCTTTCCCGTTAAGCAGCCATAGTGTGTTTTCTGCATGTGTGACTCTGTTCTGTTTTGTAATTCAGTTCAAGTGTAACGGTTTTTACATTCCCTCTATCAGTGATACCTTATGAGAAGTGTCCTTTTCTGTGTGACTTATTTCACTTAGAATCGTCGTACCTAAATCCACTCATCATGCTGCTACTAACCTTACGACATTGATTTCATGGCTGAGTGATATTCCATTGTACATAAGGACCACAACTTCTTTATCCATTTTTCTCTTTCCTGGGATATTTAAGGTGGAATAAAGTGGAGGTCCTGGTCAACAAAGCAGCCCTAAACTTTGGGGTGCTTGTGTTTTGCTGATTTTTAATTTTCCCAATTTATACCCCCATGAGTGGAAGTGCCCTATGCTCTCTGAGCTGTGTTTTTCAGATGTTTCAGGACTCACTGGACACTTCTCCAGAGTGGCTCTTTGCAATTTACATCCCGCCCATCAGTGTAGCAAGGCTCCCATTTCTCCATGGCCTGTCCTGCATTTCTGGTTTTGACACATTTTTCAGCATGGCCCTTTTGACCGATGGGAAGCGAGACTTCTTTGTAGCGCTGATTTGCCTTTCCAGGTTGCTTGGTTGGCCAAAAAGGGCGTATGCGTTTTTTCCTGAATATATTCAGGAAAAAACGCATACGCCCTTTTTGGCCAAGGGCATCATTGTCAACGTTTTGCCGCTTTTCATGTGCTTTAAAGGCGATTCGTATCTACCTCCTGAAATCTGTTTCCTGCAATTCTGCCTTGATTTCAAATCCTCTTCTTTGCCTTCCCTCAATATATTTGTGGACGAGAGTTATCATTTATAACTCTGCAGGTTTGTGAATTGCAGTGCCCTGAACCTCCATTTTACAACTCGTTTTTATGGGAGCTGGCCGCAAAATCGCAGAATGGCTTCAGGCCCTGTTCTGGTTCCGGGGGGCAGGCTGAGCCTGTGGTTAATTCTTCTTTCTGATGGGAAAATAGAGTGACCTGTGCCTGTCCCAACACCAAGAGCTAGTCTCTCGTTGGTTCCACGTCTTCCCGTTTATCCTCAGGACAAATTGCAACCTGTACGGAACAGGAGGTTAAAGGTGCTGATGCTCCAAGTAGGGAGCTTGCTAGTAAAGCGGCTGGAATGGCGAACCCGGGCACAAGGAGATGAGAAATGAGGTGCGTTTTAGAAACCTTTCCCCATCACACGGTGTACCATCTTCTGGGTTTCTCATGCATGTTTTTGATGTAGGAAGATGCCCTTGAACCTGGAGATTTGGGACCCATGCGATGGGTACCACGCAGTATTACTTTAAAGGGTCTGCGTTTGCTCACCCAACCTCACCAAACCTCTCAGCCCCAAGAGTGTCCACCCTTATGTCTCATCCAGCTGTGCGTCTAGATATGGTCAATCCAGGTTGCATCACAGCCCCTGAACGCATTGTGTAAGAATTTCTCTCTCTTTCACTGTCTTTGTTTCATGGGTGTTTCAAAGTAATTTATTTTTATAATGGGGTTTAGCTGCTTTTCACTGCTGTGTTTATGCCGCTTTACACCCACTTGACACAATAACAGAGAGATATCAATACATAGGTTTTACGATTATTATTAGTCAGATATATTCTTGTGCGGTGAATAGGGCGTGTTGAGTCCAGTTCTCTGAGCAAGGAGTAGGTCTTGTCTATTACATATTGAGTTTATGGAACGGTATCTGAGCTAATTTGATACCCTTGTTTTATGTATCACCCCACCTCACCTTTCCCGTTAAGCAGCCATAGTGTGTTTTCTGCATGTGTGACTCTGTTCTGTTTTGTAATTCAGTTCAAGTGTAACGGTTTTTACATTCCCTCTATCAGTGATACCTTATGAGAAGTGTCCTTTTCTGTGTGACTTATTTCACTTAGAATCGTCGTACCTAAATCCACTCATCATGCTGCTACTAACCTTACGACATTGATTTCATGGCTGAGTGATATTCCATTGTACATAAGGACCACAACTTCTTTATCCATTTTTCTCTTTCCTGGGATATTTAAGGTGGAATGAAGTGGAGGTCCTGGTCAACAGAGCAGCCCTAAACTTTGGGGTGCTTGTGTCTTGCTGATTTTTAATTTTCCCAATTTATACCCCCATGAGTGGAAGTGCCCTATGCTCTCTAAGCTGTATTTTTCAGATGTTTCAGGATTCACCGGACAGTTCTCCGGAGTGGCTCTTGGCAATTTACATCCCGCCCATCAGTGTAGCAAGGCTCCCATTTCTCCATGGCCTGTCCTGCATTTCTGGTTTTGACACTTTTTTCAGCATGGCCCTTTTGACCGATGGGAAGCGAGACTTCTTTGTAGCGCTGATTTGCCTTTCCAGGTTGCTTGGTTGGCCAAAAAGGGCGTATGCATTTTTTCCTGAATATATTCAGGAAAAAACGCATACGCCCTTTTTGGCCAAGGGCATCATTGTCAACGTTTTGCCGCTTCTCATGTGCTTTAAAGGCGATTCGTATCTACCTCCTGAAATCTGTTTCCTGCAATTCTGCCTTGATTTCAAATCCTCTTCTTTGCCTTCCCTCAATATATTTGTGGACGAGAGTTATCATTAATAACTCTGCAGGTTTGTGAATTGCAGTGCCCTGAACCTCCATTTTACAACTCGTTTTTATGGGAGCTGGCCGCAAAATCGCAGAATGGCTTCAGGCCCTGTTCTGGTTCTGGGGGGCAGGCTGAGCCTGTGGTTAATTCTTCTTTCTGATGGGAAAATAGAGTGACCTGTGCCTGTCCCAACACCAAGAGCTAGTCTCTCGTTGGTTCCACGTCTTCCCGTTTATCCTCAGGACAAATTGCAACCTGTATGGAACAGGAGGTTAAAGGTGCTGATGCTCCAAGTAGGGAGCTTGCTAGTAAAGCGGCTGGAATGGCGAACCCGGGCACAAGGAGATGAGAAATGAGGTGCGTTTTAGAAACCTTTCCCCATCACACGGTGTACCATCTTCTGTGTTTCTCATGTATGTTTTTGATGTAGGAAGATGCCCTTGAACCTGGAGATTTGGGACCCATGCGATGGGTACCACGCAGTATTCCTTTAAAGGGTCTGCGTTTGCTCACCCAACCTCACCAAACCTCTCAGCCCCAAGAGTGTCCACCCTTATGTCTCATCCAGCTGTGCGTCTAGATATGGTCAATCCAGGTTGCATCACAGCCCCTGAACGCATTGTGTAAGAATTTCTCTCTCTTTCACTGTCTTTGTTTCATGGGTGTTTCAAAGTAATTTATTTTTATAATGGGGTTTAGCTGCTTTTCACTGCTGTGTTTATGCCGCTTTACACCCACTTGACACACTAACAGAGAGATATCAATACATAGGTTTTACGATTATTATTAGTCAGATATATTCTTGTGCGGTGAATAGGGCGTGTTGAGTCCAGTTCTCTGAGCAAGGAGTAGGTCTTGTCTATTACATATTGGGTTTATGGAACGGTATCTGAGCTAATTTGATACCCTTGTTTTATGTATCACCCCACCTCACCTTTCCCGTTAAGCAGCCATAGTGTGTTTTCTGCATGTGTGACTCTGTTCTGTTTTGTAATTCAGTTCAAGTGTAACGGTTTTTACATTCCCTCTATCAGTGATACCTTAGGAGAAGTGTCCTTTTCTGTGTGACTTATTTCACTTAGAATCGTCGTACCTAAATCCACTCATCATGCTGCTACTAACCTTACGACATTGATTTCATGGCTGAGTGATATTCCATTGTACATAAGGACCACAACTTCTTTATCCATTTTTCTCTTTCCTGGGATATTTAAGGTGGAATGAAGTGGAGGTCCTGGTCAAGAGAGCAGCCCTAAACTTTGGGGTGCTTGTGTCTTGCTGATTTTTAATTTTCCCAATTTATACCCCCATGAGTGGAAGTGCCCTATGCTCTCTAAGCTGTGTTTTTCAGATGTTTCAGGACTCACCGGACAGTTCTCCGGAGTGGCTCTTGGCAATTTACATCCCGCCCATCAGTGTAGCAAGGCTCCCATTTCTCCATGGCCTGTCCTGCATTTCTGGTTTTGACACTTTTTTCAGCATGGCCCTTTTGACCGATGGGAAGCGAGACTTCTTTGTAGCGCTGATTTGCCTTTCCAGGTTGCTTGGTTGGCCAAAAAGGGCGTATGCATTTTTTCCTGAATATATTCAGGAAAAAACGCATACGCCCTTTTTGGCCAAGGGCATCATTGTCAACGTTTTGCCGCTTCTCATGTGCTTTAAAGGCGATTCGTATCTACCTCCTGAAATCTGTTTCCTGCAATTCTGCCTTGATTTCAAATCCTCTTCTTTGCCTTCCCTCAATATATTTGTGGACGAGAGTTATCATTAATAACTCTGCAGGTTTGTGAATTGCAGTGCCCTGAACCTCCATTTTACAACTCGTTTTTATGGGAGCTGGCCGCAAAATCGCAGAATGGCTTCAGGCCCTGTTCTGGTTCCGGGGGGCAGGCTGAGCCTGTGGTTAATTCTTCTTTCTGATGGGAAAATAGAGTGACCTGTGCCTGTCCCAACACCAAGAGCTAGTCTCTCGTTGGTTCCATGGCTTCCCGTTTATCCTCAGGACAAATTGCAACCTGCATGGAACAGGAGGTTAAAGGTGCTGATGCTCCAAGTAGGGAGCTTGCTAGTAAAGCGGCTGGAATGGCGAACCCGGGCACAAGGAGATGAGAAATGAGGTGCGTTTTAGAAACCTTTCCCCATCACACGGTGTACCATCTTCTGGGTTTCTCATGCATGTTTTCGATGTAGGAAGATGTCCTTGAACCTGGAGATTTGGGACCCATGCGATGGGTACCACGCAGTATTCCTTTAAAGGGTCTGCGTTTGCTCACCCAACCTCACCAAACCTCTCAGCCCCAAGAGTGTCCACCCTTATGTCTCATCCAGCTGTGCGTCTAGATATGGTCAATCCAGGTTGCATCACAGCCCCTGAACGCATTGTGTAAGAATTTCTCTCTCTTTCACTGTCTTTGTTTCATGGGTGTTTCAAAGTAATTTATTTTTATAATGGGGTTTAGCTGCTTTTCACTGCTGTGTTTATGCCGCTTTACACCCACTTGACACAATAACAGAGAGATATCAATACATAGGTTTTACGATTATTATTAGTCAGATATATTCTTGTGCGGTGAATAGGGCGTGTTGAGTCCAGTTCTCTGAGCAAGGAGTAGGTCTTGTCTATTACATATTGGGTTTATGGAACGGTATCTGAGCTAATTTGATACCCTTGTTTTATGTATCACCCCACCTCACCTTTCCCGTTAAGCAGCCATAGTGTGTTTTCTGCATGTGTGACTCTGTTCTGTTTTGTAATTCAGTTCAAGTGTAACGGTTTTTACATTCCCTCTATCAGTGATACCTTAGGAGAAGTGTCCTTTTCTGTGTGACTTATTTCACTTAGAATCGTCGTACCTAAATCCACTCATCATGCTGCTACTAACCTTACGACATTGATTTCATGGCTGAGTGATATTCCATTGTACATAAGGACCACAACTTCTTTATCCATTTTTCTCTTTCCTGGGATATTTAAGGTGGAATAAAGTGGAGGTCCTGGTCAACAGAGCAGCCCTAAACTTTGGGGTGCTTGTGTTTTGCTGATTTTTAATTTTCCCAATTTATACCCCCATGAGTGGAAGTGCCCTATGCTCTCTGAGCTGTGTTTTTCAGATGTTTCAGGACTCACCGGAAACTTCTCCAGAGTGGCTCTTTGCAATTTACATCCCGCCCATCAGTGTAGCAAGGCTCCCATTTCTCCATGGCCTGTCCTGCATTTCTGGTTTTGACACATTTTTCAGCATGGCCCTTTTGACCGATGGGAAGCGAGACTTCTTTGTAGCGCTGATTTGCCTTTCCAGGTGGCTTGGTTGGCCAAAAAGGGCGTATGCGTTTTTTCCTGAATATATTCAGGAAAAAACGCATACGCCCTTTTTGGCCAAGGGCATCATTGTCAACGTTTTGCCGCTTTTCATGTGCTTTAAAGGCGATTCGTATCTACCTCCTGAAATCTGTTTCCTGCAATTCTGCCTTGATTTCAAATCCTCTTCTTTGCCTTCCCTCAATATATTTGTGGACGAGAGTTATCATTTATAACTCTGCAGGTTTGTGAATTGCAGTGCCCTGAACCTCCATTTTACAACTCGTTTTTATGGGAGCTGGCCGCAAAATCGCAGAATGGCTTCAGGCCCTGTTCTGGTTCCGGGGGGCAGGCTGAGCCTGTGGTTAATTCTTCTTTCTGATGGGAAAATAGAGTGACCTGTGCCTGTCCCAACACCAAGAGCTAGTCTCTCGTTGGTTCCACGTCTTCCCGTTTATCCTCAGGACAAATTGCAACCTGTACGGAACAGGAGGTTAAAGGTGCTGATGCTCCAAGTAGGGAGCTTGCTAGTAAAGCGGCTGGAATGGCGAACCCGGGCACAAGGAGATGAGAAATGAGGTGCGTTTTAGAAACCTTTCCCCATCACACGGTGTACCATCTTCTGGGTTTCTCATGCATGTTTTTGATGTAGGAAGATGCCCTTGAACCTGGAGATTTGGGACCCATGCGATGGGTACCACGCAGTATTACTTTAAAGGGTCTGCGTTTGCTCACCCAACCTCACCAAACCTCTCAGCCCCAAGAGTGTCCACCCTTATGTCTCATCCAGCTGTGCGTCTAGATATGGTCAATCCAGGTTGCATCACAGCCCCTGAACGCATTGTGTAAGAATTTCTCTCTCTTTCACTGTCTTTGTTTCATGGGTGTTTCAAAGTAATTTATTTTTATAATGGGGTTTAGCTGCTTTTCACTGCTGTGTTTATGCCGCTTTACACCCACTTGACACAATAACAGAGAGATATCAATACATAGGTTTTACGATTATTATTAGTCAGATATATTCTTGTGCGGTGAATAGGGCGTGTTGAGTCCAGTTCTCTGAGCAAGGAGTAGGTCTTGTCTATTACATATTGAGTTTATGGAACGGTATCTGAGCTAATTTGATACCCTTGTTTTATGTATCACCCCACCTCACCTTTCCCGTTAAGCAGCCATAGTGTGTTTTCTGCATGTGTGACTCTGTTCTGTTTTGTAATTCAGTTCAAGTGTAACGGTTTTTACATTCCCTCTATCAGTGATACCTTATGAGAAGTGTCCTTTTCTGTGTGACTTATTTCACTTAGAATCGTCGTACCTAAATCCACTCATCATGCTGCTACTAACCTTACGACATTGATTTCATGGCTGAGTGATATTCCATTGTACATAAGGACCACAACTTCTTTATCCATTTTTCTCTTTCCTGGGATATTTAAGGTGGAATGAAGTGGAGGTCCTGGTCAAGAGAGCAGCCCTAAACTTTGGGGTGCTTGTGTCTTGCTGATTTTTAATTTTCCCAATTTATACCCCCATGAGTGGAAGTGCCCTATGCTCTCTAAGCTGTGTTTTTCAGATGTTTCAGGACTCACCGGACAGTTCTCCGGAGTGGCTCTTGGCAATTTACATCCCGCCCATCAGTGTAGCAAGGCTCCCATTTCTCCATGGCCTGTCCTGCATTTCTGGTTTTGACACTTTTTTCAGCATGGCCCTTTTGACCGATGGGAAGCGAGACTTCTTTGTAGCGCTGATTTGCCTTTCCAGGTTGCTTGGTTGGCCAAAAAGGGCGTATGCATTTTTTCCTGAATATATTCAGGAAAAAACGCATACGCCCTTTTTGGCCAAGGGCATCATTGTCAACGTTTTGCCGCTTCTCATGTGCTTTAAAGGCGATTCGTATCTACCTCCTGAAATCTGTTTCCTGCAATTCTGCCTTGATTTCAAATCCTCTTCTTTGCCTTCCCTCAATATATTTGTGGACGAGAGTTATCATTAATAACTCTGCAGGTTTGTGAATTGCAGTGCCCTGAACCTCCATTTTACAACTCGTTTTTATGGGAGCTGGCCGCAAAATCGCAGAATGGCTTCAGGCCCTGTTCTGGTTCCGGGGGGCAGGCTGAGCCTGTGGTTAATTCTTCTTTCTGATGGGAAAATAGAGTGACCTGTGCCTGTCCCAACACCAAGAGCTAGTCTCTCGTTGGTTCCACGTCTTCCCGTTTATCCTCAGGACAAATTGCAACCTGTATGGAACAGGAGGTTAAAGGTGCTGATGCTCCAAGTAGGGAGCTTGCTAGTAAAGCGGCTGGAATGGCGAACCCGGGCACAAGGAGATGAGAAATGAGGTGCGTTTTAGAAACCTTTCCCCATCACACGGTGTACCATCTTCTGGGTTTCTCATGTATGTTTTTGATGTAGGAAGATGCCCTTGAACCTGGAGATTTGGGACCCATGCGATGGGTACCACGCAGTATTCCTTTAAAGGGTCTGTGTTTGCTCACCCAACCTCACCAAACCTCTCAGCCCCAAGAGTGTCCACCCTTATGTCTCATCCAGCTGTGCGTCTAGATATGGTCAATCCAGGTTGCATCACAGCCCCTGAACGCATTGTGTAAGAATTTCTCTCTCTTTCACTGTCTTTGTTTCATGGGTGTTTCAAAGTAATTTATTTTTATAATGGGGTTTAGCTGCTTTTCACTGCTGTGTTTATGCCGCTTTACACCCACTTGACACACTAACAGAGAGATATCAATACATAGGTTTTACGATTATTATTAGTCAGATATATTCTTGTGCGGTGAATAGGGCGTGTTGAGTCCAGTTCTCTGAGCAAGGAGTAGGTCTTGTCTATTACATATTGGGTTTATGGAACGGTATCTGAGCTAATTTGATACCCTTGTTTTATGTATCACCCCACCTCACCTTTCCCGTTAAGCAGCCATAGTGTGTTTTCTGCATGTGTGACTCTGTTCTGTTTTGTAATTCAGTTCAAGTGTAACGGTTTTTACATTCCCTCTATCAGTGATACCTTAGGAGAAGTGTCCTTTTCTGTGTGACTTATTTCACTTAGAATCGTCGTACCTAAATCCACTCATCATGCTGCTACTAACCTTACGACATTGATTTCATGGCTGAGTGATATTCCATTGTACATAAGGACCACAACTTCTTTATCCATTTTTCTCTTTCCTGGGATATTTAAGGTGGAATGAAGTGGAGGTCCTGGTCAAGAGAGCAGCCCTAAACTTTGGGGTGCTTGTGTCTTGCTGATTTTTAATTTTCCCAATTTATACCCCCATGAGTGGAAGTGCCCTATGCTCTCTAAGCTGTGTTTTTCAGATGTTTCAGGACTCACTGGACACTTCTCCAGAGTGGCTCTTGGCAATTTACATCCCGCCCATCAGTGTAGCAAGGCTCCCATTTCTCCATGGCCTGTCCTGCATTTCTGGTTTTGACACTTTTTTCAGCATGGCCCTTTTGACCGATGGGAAGCGAGACTTCTTTGTAGCGCTGATTTGCCTTTCCTGGTTGCTTGGTTGGCCAAAAAGGGCGTATGCATTTTTTCCTGAATATATTCAGGAAAAAACGCATACGCCCTTTTTGGCCAAGGGCATCATTGTCAACGTTTTGCCGCTTCTCATGTGCTTTAAAGGCGATTCGTATCTACCTCCTGAAATCTGTTTCCTGCAATTCTGCCTTGATTTCAAATCCTCTTCTTTGCCTTCCCTCAATATATTTGTGGACGAGAGTTATCATTAATAACTCTGCAGGTTTGTGAATTGCAGTGCCCTGAACCTCCATTTTACAACTCGTTTTTATGGGAGCTGGCCGCAAAGTCGCAGAATGGCTTCAGGCCCTGTTCTGGTTCCGGGGGGCAGGCTGAGCCTGTGGTTAATTCTTCTTTCTGATGGGAAAATAGAGTGACCTGTGCCTGTCCCAACACCAAGAGCTAGTCTCTCGTTGGTTCCACGTCTTCCCGTTTATCCTCAGGACAAATTGCAACCTGTATGGAACAGGAGGTTAAAGGTGCTGATGCTCCAAGTAGGGAGCTTGCTAGTAAAGCGGCTGGAATGGCGAACCCGGGCACAAGGAGATGAGAAATGAGGTGCGTTTTAGAAACCTTTCCCCATCACACGGTGTACCATCTTCTGGGTTTCTCATGTATGTTTTTGATGTAGGAAGATGCCCTTGAACCTGGAGATTTGGGACCCATGCGATGGGTACCACGCAGTATTCCTTTAAAGGGTCTGCGTTTGCTCACCCAACCTCACCAAACCTCTCAGCCCCAAGAGTGTCCACCCTTATGTCTCATCCAGCTGTGCGTCTAGATATGGTCAATCCAGGTTGCATCACAGCCCCTGAACGCATTGTGTAAGAATTTCTCTCTCTTTCACTGTCTTTGTTTCATGGGTGTTTCAAAGTAATTTATTTTTATAATGGGGTTTAGCTGCTTTTCACTGCTGTGTTTATGCCGCTTTACACCCACTTGACACACTAACAGAGAGATATCAATACATAGGTTTTACGATTATTATTAGTCAGATATATTCTTGTGCGGTGAATAGGGCGTGTTGAGTCCAGTTCTCTGAGCAAGGAGTAGGTCTTGTCTATTACATATTGGGTTTATGGAACGGTATCTGAGCTAATTTGATACCCTTGTTTTATGTATCACCCCACCTCACCTTTCCCGTTAAGCAGCCATAGTGTGTTTTCTGCATGTGTGACTCTGTTCTGTTTTGTAATTCAGTTCAAGTGTAACGGTTTTTACATTCCCTCTATCAGTGATACCTTAGGAGAAGTGTCCTTTTCTGTGTGACTTATTTCACTTAGAATCGTCGTACCTAAATCCACTCATCATGCTGCTACTAACCTTACGACATTGATTTCATGGCTGAGTGATATTCCATTGTACATAAGGACCACAACTTCTTTATCCATTTTTCTCTTTCCTGGGATATTTAAGGTGGAATGAAGTGGAGGTCCTGGTCAACAGAGCAGCCCTAAACTTTGGGGTGCTTGTGTCTTGCTGATTTTTAATTTTCCCAATTTATACCCCCATGAGTGGAAGTTCCCTATGCTCTCTAAGCTGTGTTTTTCAGATGTTTCAGGACTCACCGGACAGTTCTCCGGAGTGGCTCTTGGCAATTTACATCCCGCCCATCAGTGTAGCAAGGCTCCCATTTCTCCATGGCCTGTCCTGCATTTCTGGTTTTGACACTTTTTTCAGCATGGCCCTTTTGACCGATGGGAAGCGAGACTTCTTTGTAGCGCTGATTTGCCTTTCCAGGTTGCTTGGTTGGCAAAAAAGGGCGTATGCATTTTTTCCTGAATATATTCAGGAAAAAACGCATACGCCCTTTTTGGCCAAGGGCATCATTGTCAACGTTTTGCCGCTTCTCATGTGCTTTAAAGGCGATTCGTATCTACCTCCTGAAATCTGTTTCCTGCAATTCTGCCTTGATTTCAAATCCTCTTCTTTGCCTTCCCTCAATATATTTGTGGACGAGAGTTATCATTAATAACTCTGCAGGTTTGTGAATTGCAGTGCCCTGAACCTCCATTTTACAACTCGTTTTTATGGGAGCTGGCCGCAAAATCGCAGAATGGCTTCAGGCCCTGTTCTGGTTCCGGGGGGCAGGCTGAGCCTGTGGTTAATTCTTCTTTCTGATGGGAAAATAGAGTGACCTGTGCCTGTCCCAACACCAAGAGCTAGTCTCTCGTTGGTTCCATGGCTTCCCGTTTATCCTCAGGACAAATTGCAACCTGCATGGAACAGGAGGTTAAAGGTGCTGATGCTCCAAGTAGGGAGCTTGCTAGTAAAGCGGCTGGAATGGCGAACCCGGGCACAAGGAGATGAGAAATGAGGTGCGTTTTAGAAACCTTTCCCCATCACACGGTGTACCATCTTCTGGGTTTCTCATGCATGTTTTCGATGTAGGAAGATGTCCTTGAACCTGGAGATTTGGGACCCATGCGATGGGTACCACGCAGTATTCCTTTAAAGGGTCTGCGTTTGCTCACCCAACCTCACCAAACCTCTCAGCCCCAAGAGTGTCCACCCTTATGTCTCATCCAGCTGTGCGTCTAGATATGGTCAATCCAGGTTGCATCACAGCCCCTGAACGCATTGTGTAAGAATTTCTCTCTCTTTCACTGTCTTTGTTTCATGGGTGTTTCAAAGTAATTTATTTTTATAATGGGGTTTAGCTGCTTTTCACTGCTGTGTTTATGCCGCTTTACACCCACTTGACACAATAACAGAGAGATATCAATACATAGGTTTTACGATTATTATTAGTCAGATATATTCTTGTGCGGTGAATAGGGCGTGTTGAGTCCAGTTCTCTGAGCAAGGAGTAGGTCTTGTCTATTACATATTGGGTTTATGGAACGGTATCTGAGCTAATTTGATACCCTTGTTTTATGTATCACCCCACCTCACCTTTCCCGTTAAGCAGCCATAGTGTGTTTTCTGCATGTGTGACTCTGTTCTGTTTTGTAATTCAGTTCAAGTGTAACGGTTTTTACATTCCCTCTATCAGTGATACCTTAGGAGAAGTGTCCTTTTCTGTGTGACTTATTTCACTTAGAATCGTCGTACCTAAATCCACTCATCATGCTGCTACTAACCTTACGACATTGATTTCATGGCTGAGTGATATTCCATTGTACATAAGGACCACAACTTCTTTATCCATTTTTCTCTTTCCTGGGATATTTAAGGTGGAATAAAGTGGAGGTCCTGGTCAACAGAGCAGCCCTAAACTTTGGGGTGCTTGTGTTTTGCTGATTTTTAATTTTCCCAATTTATACCCCCATGAGTGGAAGTGCCCTATGCTCTCTGAGCTGTGTTTTTCAGATGTTTCAGGACTCACCGGAAACTTCTCCAGAGTGGCTCTTTGCAATTTACATCCCGCCCATCAGTGTAGCAAGGCTCCCATTTCTCCATGGCCTGTCCTGCATTTCTGGTTTTGACACATTTTTCAGCATGGCCCTTTTGACCGATGGGAAGCGAGACTTCTTTGTAGCGCTGATTTGCCTTTCCAGGTGGCTTGGTTGGCCAAAAAGGGCGTATGCGTTTTTTCCTGAATATATTCAGGAAAAAACGCATACGCCCTTTTTGGCCAAGGGCATCATTGTCAACGTTTTGCCGCTTTTCATGTGCTTTAAAGGCGATTCGTATCTACCTCCTGAAATCTGTTTCCTGCAATTCTGCCTTGATTTCAAATCCTCTTCTTTGCCTTCCCTCAATATATTTGTGGACGAGAGTTATCATTTATAACTCTGCAGGTTTGTGAATTGCAGTGCCCTGAACCTCCATTTTACAACTCGTTTTTATGGGAGCTGGCCGCAAAATCGCAGAATGGCTTCAGGCCCTGTTCTGGTTCCGGGGGGCAGGCTGAGCCTGTGGTTAATTCTTCTTTCTGATGGGAAAATAGAGTGACCTGTGCCTGTCCCAACACCAAGAGCTAGTCTCTCGTTGGTTCCACGTCTTCCCGTTTATCCTCAGGACAAATTGCAACCTGTACGGAACAGGAGGTTAAAGGTGCTGATGCTCCAAGTAGGGAGCTTGCTAGTAAAGCGGCTGGAATGGCGAACCCGGGCACAAGGAGATGAGAAATGAGGTGCGTTTTAGAAACCTTTCCCCATCACACGGTGTACCATCTTCTGGGTTTCTCATGCATGTTTTTGATGTAGGAAGATGCCCTTGAACCTGGAGATTTGGGACCCATGCGATGGGTACCACGCAGTATTACTTTAAAGGGTCTGCGTTTGCTCACCCAACCTCACCAAACCTCTCAGCCCCAAGAGTGTCCACCCTTATGTCTCATCCAGCTGTGCGTCTAGATATGGTCAATCCAGGTTGCATCACAGCCCCTGAACGCATTGTGTAAGAATTTCTCTCTCTTTCACTGTCTTTGTTTCATGGGTGTTTCAAAGTAATTTATTTTTATAATGGGGTTTAGCTGCTTTTCACTGCTGTGTTTATGCCGCTTTACACCCACTTGACACACTAACAGAGAGATATCAATACATAGGTTTTACGATTATTATTAGTCAGATATATTCTTGTGCGGTGAATAGGGCGTGTTGAGTCCAGTTCTCTGAGCAAGGAGTAGGTCTTGTCTATTACATATTGGGTTTATGGAACGGTATCTGAGCTAATTTGATACCCTTGTTTTATGTATCACCCCACCTCACCTTTCCCGTTAAGCAGCCATAGTGTGTTTTCTGCATGTGTGACTCTGTTCTGTTTTGTAATTCAGTTCAAGTGTAACGGTTTTTACATTCCCTCTATCAGTGATACCTTAGGAGAAGTGTCCTTTTCTGTGTGACTTATTTCACTTAGAATCGTCGTACCTAAATCCACTCATCATGCTGCTACTAACCTTACGACATTGATTTCATGGCTGAGTGATATTCCATTGTACATAAGGACCACAACTTCTTTATCCATTTTTCTCTTTCCTGGGATATTTAAGGTGGAATGAAGTGGAGGTCCTGGTCAAGAGAGCAGCCCTAAACTTTGGGGTGCTTGTGTCTTGCTGATTTTTAATTTTCCCAATTTATACCCCCATGAGTGGAAGTGCCCTATGCTCTCTAAGCTGTGTTTTTCAGATGTTTCAGGACTCACCGGACACTTCTCCGGAGTGGCTCTTGGCAATTTACATCCCGCCCATCAGTGTAGCAAGGCTCCCATTTCTCCATGGCCTGTCCTGCATTTCTGGTTTTGACACTTTTTTCAGCATGGCCCTTTTGACCGATGGGAAGCGAGACTTCTTTGTAGCGCTGATTTGCCTTTCCAGGTTGCTTGGTTGGCCAAAAAGGGCGTATGCGTTTTTTCCTGAATATATTCAGGAAAAAACGCATACGCCCTTTTTGGCCAAGGGCATCATTGTCAACGTTTTGCCGCTTCTCATGTGCTTTAAAGGCGATTCGTATCTACCTCCTGAAATCTGTTTCCTGCAATTCTGCCTTGATTTCAAATCCGCTTCTTTGCCTTCCCTCAATATATTTGTGGACGAGAGTTATCATTTATAACTCTGCAGGTTTGTGAATTGCAGTGCCCTGAACCTCCATTTTACAACTCGTTTTTATGGGAGCTGGCCGCAAAATTGCAGAATGGCTTCAGGCCCTGTTCTGGTTCCGGGGGGCAGGCTGAGCCTGTGGTTAATTCTTCTTTCTGATGGGAAAATAGAGTGACCTGTGCCTGTCCCAACACCAAGAGCTAGTCTCTCGTTGGTTCCACGTCTTCCCGTTTATCCTCAGGACAAATTGCAACCTGCATGGAACAGGAGGTTAAAGGTGCTGATGCTCCAAGTAGGGAGCTTGCTAGTAAAGCGGCTGGAATGGCGAACCCGGGCACAAGGAGATGAGAAATGAGGTGCGTTTTAGAAACCTTTCCCCATCACACGGTGTACCATCTTCTGGGTTTCTCATGTATGTTTTTGATGTAGGAAGATGCCCTTGAACCTGGAGATTTGGGACCCATGCGATGGGTACCACGCAGTATTCCTTTAAAGGGTCTGCGTTTGCTCACCCAACCTCACCAAACCTCTCAGCCCCAAGAGTGTCCACCCTTATGTCTCATCCAGCTGTGCGTCTAGATATGGTCAATCCAGGTTGCATCACAGCCCCTGAACGCATTGTGTAAGAATTTCTCTCTCTTTCACTGTCTTTGTTTCATGGGTGTTTCAAAGTAATTTATTTTTATAATGGGGTTTAGCTGCTTTTCACTGCTGTGTTTATGCCGCTTTACACCCACTTGACACACTAACAGAGAGATATCAATACATAGGTTTTACGATTATTATTAGTCAGATATATTCTTGTGCGGTGAATAGGGCGTGTTGAGTCCAGTTCTCTGAGCAAGGAGTAGGTCTTGTCTATTACATATTGGGTTTATGGAACGGTATCTGAGCTAATTTGATACCCTTGTTTTATGTATCACCCCACCTCACCTTTCCCGTTAAGCAGCCATAGTGTGTTTTCTGCATGTGTGACTCTGTTCTGTTTTGTAATTCAGTTCAAGTGTAACGGTTTTTACATTCCCTCTATCAGTGATACCTTAGGAGAAGTGTCCTTTTCTGTGTGACTTATTTCACTTAGAATCGTCGTACCTAAATCCACTCATCATGCTGCTACTAACCTTACGACATTGATTTCATGGCTGAGTGATATTCCATTGTACATAAGGACCACAACTTCTTTATCCATTTTTCTCTTTCCTGGGATATTTAAGGTGGAATGAAGTGGAGGTCCTGGTCAACAGAGCAGCCCTAAACTTTGGGGTGCTTGTGTCTTGCTGATTTTTAATTTTCCCAATTTATACCCCCATGAGTGGAAGTGCCCTATGCTCTCTAAGCTGTGTTTTTCAGATGTTTCAGGACTCACCGGACAGTTCTCCGGAGTGGCTCTTGGCAATTTACATCCCGCCCATCAGTGTAGCAAGGCTCCCATTTCTCCATGGCCTGTCCTGCATTTCTGGTTTTGACACTTTTTTCAGCATGGCCCTTTTGAACGATGGGAAGCGAGACTTCTTTGTAGCGCTGATTTGCCTTTCCAGGTTGCTTGGTTGGCCAAAAAGGGCGTATGCATTTTTTCCTGAATATATTCAGGAAAAAACGCATACGCCCTTTTTGGCCAAGGGCATCATTGTCAACGTTTTGCCGCTTCTCATGTGCTTTAAAGGCGATTCGTATCTACCTCCTGAAATCTGTTTCCTGCAATTCTGCCTTGATTTCAAATCCTCTTCTTTGCCTTCCCTCAATATATTTGTGGACGAGAGTTATCATTAATAACTCTGCAGGTTTGTGAATTGCAGTGCCCTGAACCTCCATTTTACAACTCGTTTTTATGGGAGCTGGCCGCAAAGTCGCAGAATGGCTTCAGGCCCTGTTCTGGTTCCGGGGGGCAGGCTGAGCCTGTGGTTAATTCTTCTTTCTGATGGGAAAATAGAGTGACCTGTGCCTGTCCCAACACCAAGAGCTAGTCTCTCGTTGGTTCCACGTCTTCCCGTTTATCCTCAGGACAAATTGCAACCTGTATGGAACAGGAGGTTAAAGGTGCTGATGCTCCAAGTAGGGAGCTTGCTAGTAAAGCGGCTGGAATGGCGAACCCGGGCACAAGGAGATGAGAAATGAGGTGCGTTTTAGAAACCTTTCCCCATCACACGGTGTACCATCTTCTGGGTTTCTCATGTATGTTTTTGATGTAGGAAGATGCCCTTGAACCTGGAGATTTGGGACCCATGCGATGGGTACCACGCAGTATTCCTTTAAAGGGTCTGCGTTTGCTCACCCAACCTCACCAAACCTCTCAGCCCCAAGAGTGTCCACCCTTATGTCTCATCCAGCTGTGCGTCTAGATATGGTCAATCCAGGTTGCATCACAGCCCCTGAACGCATTGTGTAAGAATTTCTCTCTCTTTCACTGTCTTTGTTTCATGGGTGTTTCAAAGTAATTTATTTTTATAATGGGGTTTAGCTGCTTTTCACTGCTGTGTTTATGCCGCTTTACACCCACTTGACACACTAACAGAGAGATATCAATACATAGGTTTTACGATTATTATTAGTCAGATATATTCTTGTGCGGTGAATAGGGCGTGTTGAGTCCAGTTCTCTGAGCAAGGAGTAGGTCTTGTCTATTACATATTGGGTTTATGGAACGGTATCTGAGCTAATTTGATACCCTTGTTTTATGTATCACCCCACCTCACCTTTCCCGTTAAGCAGCCATAGTGTGTTTTCTGCATGTGTGACTCTGTTCTGTTTTGTAATTCAGTTCAAGTGTAACGGTTTTTACATTCCCTCTATCAGTGATACCTTAGGAGAAGTGTCCTTTTCTGTGTGACTTATTTCACTTAGAATCGTCGTACCTAAATCCACTCATCATGCTGCTACTAACCTTACGACATTGATTTCATGGCTGAGTGATATTCCATTGTACATAAGGACCACAACTTCTTTATCCATTTTTCTCTTTCCTGGGATATTTAAGGTGGAATGAAGTGGAGGTCCTGGTCAAGAGAGCAGCCCTAAACTTTGGGGTGCTTGTGTCTTGCTGATTTTTAATTTTCCCAATTTATACCCCCATGAGTGGAAGTGCCCTATGCTCTCTAAGCTGTGTTTTTCAGATGTTTCAGGACTCACCGGACAGTTCTCCGGAGTGGCTCTTGGCAATTTACATCCCGCCCATCAGTGTAGCAAGGCTCCCATTTCTCCATGGCCTGTCCTGCATTTCTGGTTTTGACACTTTTTTCAGCATGGCCCTTTTGACCGATGGGAAGCGAGACTTCTTTGTAGCGCTGATTTGCCTTTCCAGGTTGCTTGGTTGGCCAAAAAGGGCGTATGCATTTTTTCCTGAATATATTCAGGAAAAAACGCATACGCCCTTTTTGGCCAAGGGCATCATTGTCAACGTTTTGCCGCTTCTCATGTGCTTTAAAGGCGATTCGTATCTACCTCCTGAAATCTGTTTCCTGCAATTCTGCCTTGATTTCAAATCCTCTTCTTTGCCTTCCCTCAATATATTTGTGGACGAGAGTTATCATTAATAACTCTGCAGGTTTGTGAATTGCAGTGCCCTGAACCTCCATTTTACAACTCGTTTTTATGGGAGCTGGCCGCAAAATCGCAGAATGGCTTCAGGCCCTGTTCTGGTTCCGGGGGGCAGGCTGAGCCTGTGGTTAATTCTTCTTTCTGATGGGAAAATAGAGTGACCTGTGCCTGTCCCAACACCAAGAGCTAGTCTCTCGTTGGTTCCACGTCTTCCCGTTTATCCTCAGGACAAATTGCAACCTGTATGGAACAGGAGGTTAAAGGTGCTGATGCTCCAAGTAGGGAGCTTGCTAGTAAAGCGGCTGGAATGGCGAACCCGGGCACAAGGAGATGAGAAATGAGGTGCGTTTTAGAAACCTTTCCCCATCACACGGTGTACCATCTTCTGGGTTTCTCATGTATGTTTTTGATGTAGGAAGATGCCCTTGAACCTGGAGATTTGGGACCCATGCGATGGGTACCACGCAGTATTCCTTTAAAGGGTCTGCGTTTGCTCACCCAACCTCACCAAACCTCTCAGCCCCAAGAGTGTCCACCCTTATGTCTCATCCAGCTGTGCGTCTAGATATGGTCAATCCAGGTTGCATCACAGCCCCTGAACGCATTGTGTAAGAATTTCTCTCTCTTTCACTGTCTTTGTTTCATGGGTGTTTCAAAGTAATTTATTTTTATAATGGGGTTTAGCTGCTTTTCACTGCTGTGTTTATGCCGCTTTACACCCACTTGACACACTAACAGAGAGATATCAATACATAGGTTTTACGATTATTATTAGTCAGATATATTCTTGTGCGGTGAATAGGGCGTGTTGAGTCCAGTTCTCTGAGCAAGGAGTAGGTCTTGTCTATTACATATTGGGTTTATGGAACGGTATCTGAGCTAATTTGATACCCTTGTTTTATGTATCACCCCACCTCACCTTTCCCGTTAAGCAGCCATAGTGTGTTTTCTGCATGTGTGACTCTGTTCTGTTTTGTAATTCAGTTCAAGTGTAACGGTTTTTACATTCCCTCTATCAGTGATACCTTAGGAGAAGTGTCCTTTTCTGTGTGACTTATTTCACTTAGAATCGTCGTACCTAAATCCACTCATCATGCTGCTACTAACCTTACGACATTGATTTCATGGCTGAGTGATATTCCATTGTACATAAGGACCACAACTTCTTTATCCATTTTTCTCTTTCCTGGGATATTTAAGGTGGAATGAAGTGGAGGTCCTGGTCAAGAGAGCAGCCCTAAACTTTGGGGTGCTTGTGTCTTGCTGATTTTTAATTTTCCCAATTTATACCCCCATGAGTGGAAGTGCCCTATGCTCTCTAAGCTGTGTTTTTCAGATGTTTCAGGACTCACTGGACACTTCTCCAGAGTGGCTCTTGGCAATTTACATCCCGCCCATCAGTGTAGCAAGGCTCCCATTTCTCCATGGCCTGTCCTGCATTTCTGGTTTTGACACTTTTTTCAGCATGGCCCTTTTGAACGATGGGAAGCGAGACTTCTTTGTAGCGCTGATTTGCCTTTCCTGGTTGCTTGGTTGGCCAAAAAGGGCGTATGCATTTTTTCCTGAATATATTCAGGAAAAAACGCATACGCCCTTTTTGGCCAAGGGCATCATTGTCAACGTTTTGCCGCTTCTCATGTGCTTTAAAGGCGATTCGTATCTACCTCCTGAAATCTGTTTCCTGCAATTCTGCCTTGATTTCAAATCCTCTTCTTTGCCTTCCCTCAATATATTTGTGGACGAGAGTTATCATTAATAACTCTGCAGGTTTGTGAATTGCAGTGCCCTGAACCTCCATTTTACAACTCGTTTTTATGGGAGCTGGCCGCAAAGTCGCAGAATGGCTTCAGGCCCTGTTCTGGTTCCGGGGGGCAGGCTGAGCCTGTGGTTAATTCTTCTTTCTGATGGGAAAATAGAGTGACCTGTGCCTGTCCCAACACCAAGAGCTAGTCTCTCGTTGGTTCCACGTCTTCCCGTTTATCCTCAGGACAAATTGCAACCTGTATGGAACAGGAGGTTAAAGGTGCTGATGCTCCAAGTAGGGAGCTTGCTAGTAAAGCGGCTGGAATGGCGAACCCGGGCACAAGGAGATGAGAAATGAGGTGCGTTTTAGAAACCTTTCCCCATCACACGGTGTACCATCTTCTGGGTTTCTCATGTATGTTTTTGATGTAGGAAGATGCCCTTGAACCTGGAGATTTGGGACCCATGCGATGGGTACCACGCAGTATTCCTTTAAAGGGTCTGCGTTTGCTCACCCAACCTCACCAAACCTCTCAGCCCCAAGAGTGTCCACCCTTATGTCTCATCCAGCTGTGCGTCTAGATATGGTCAATCCAGGTTGCATCACAGCCCCTGAACGCATTGTGTAAGAATTTCTCTCTCTTTCACTGTCTTTGTTTCATGGGTGTTTCAAAGTAATTTATTTTTATAATGGGGTTTAGCTGCTTTTCACTGCTGTGTTTATGCCGCTTTACACCCACTTGACACACTAACAGAGAGATATCAATACATAGGTTTTACGATTATTATTAGTCAGATATATTCTTGTGCGGTGAATAGGGCGTGTTGAGTCCAGTTCTCTGAGCAAGGAGTAGGTCTTGTCTATTACATATTGGGTTTATGGAACGGTATCTGAGCTAATTTGATACCCTTGTTTTATGTATCACCCCACCTCACCTTTCCCGTTAAGCAGCCATAGTGTGTTTTCTGCATGTGTGACTCTGTTCTGTTTTGTAATTCAGTTCAAGTGTAACGGTTTTTACATTCCCTCTATCAGTGATACCTTAGGAGAAGTGTCCTTTTCTGTGTGACTTATTTCACTTAGAATCGTCGTACCTAAATCCACTCATCATGCTGCTACTAACCTTACGACATTGATTTCATGGCTGAGTGATATTCCATTGTACATAAGGACCACAACTTCTTTATCCATTTTTCTCTTTCCTGGGATATTTAAGGTGGAATGAAGTGGAGGTCCTGGTCAAGAGAGCAGCCCTAAACTTTGGGGTGCTTGTGTCTTGCTGATTTTTAATTTTCCCAATTTATACCCCCATGAGTGGAAGTGCCCTATGCTCTCTAAGCTGTGTTTTTCAGATGTTTCAGGACTCACCGGACACTTCTCCAGAGTGGCTCTTGGCAATTTACATCCCGCCCATCAGTGTAGCAAGGCTCCCATTTCTCCATGGCCTGTCCTGCATTTCTGGTTTTGACACTTTTTTCAGCATGGCCCTTTTGACCGATGGGAAGCGAGACTTGTTTGTAGCGCTGATTTGCCTTTCCAGGTTGCTTGGTTGGCCAAAAAGGGCGTATGCGTTTTTTCCTGAATATATTCAGGAAAAAACGCATACGCCCTTTTTGGCCAAGGGCATCATTGTCAACGTTTTGCCGCTTCTCATGTGCTTTAAAGGCGATTCGTATCTACCTCCTGAAATCTGTTTCCTGCAATTCTGCCTTGATTTCAAATCCGCTTCTTTGCCTTCCCTCAATATATTTGTGGACGAGAGTTATCATTTATAACTCTGCAGGTTTGTGAATTGCAGTGCCCTGAACCTCCATTTTACAACTCGTTTTTATGGGAGCTGGCCGCAAAATTGCAGAATGGCTTCAGGCCCTGTTCTGGTTCCGGGGGGCAGGCTGAGCCTGTGGTTAATTCTTCTTTCTGATGGGAAAATAGAGTGACCTGTGCCTGTCCCAACACCAAGAGCTAGTCTCTCGTTGGTTCCACGTCTTCCCGTTTATCCTCAGGACAAATTGCAACCTGCATGGAACAGGAGGTTAAAGGTGCTGATGCTCCAAGTAGGGAGCTTGCTAGTAAAGCGGCTGGAATGGCGAACCCGGGCACAAGGAGATGAGAAATGAGGTGCGTTTTAGAAACCTTTCCCCATCACACGGTGTACCATCTTCTGGGTTTCTCATGTATGTTTTTGATGTAGGAAGATGCCCTTGAACCTGGAGATTTGGGACCCATGCGATGGGTACCACGCAGTATTCCTTTAAAGGGTCTGCGTTTGCTCACCCAACCTCACCAAACCTCTCAGCCCCAAGAGTGTCCACCCTTATGTCTCATCCAGCTGTGCGTCTAGATATGGTCAATCCAGGTTGCATCACAGCCCCTGAACGCATTGTGTAAGAATTTCTCTCTCTTTCACTGTCTTTGTTTCATGGGTGTTTCAAAGTAATTTATTTTTATAATGGGGTTTAGCTGCTTTTCACTGCTGTGTTTATGCCGCTTTACACCCACTTGACACACTAACAGAGAGATATCAATACATAGGTTTTACGATTATTATTAGTCAGATATATTCTTGTGCGGTGAATAGGGCGTGTTGAGTCCAGTTCTCTGAGCAAGGAGTAGGTCTTGTCTATTACATATTGGGTTTATGGAACGGTATCTGAGCTAATTTGATACCCTTGTTTTATGTATCACCCCACCTCACCTTTCCCGTTAAGCAGCCATAGTGTGTTTTCTGCATGTGTGACTCTGTTCTGTTTTGTAATTCAGTTCAAGTGTAACGGTTTTTACATTCCCTCTATCAGTGATACCTTAGGAGAAGTGTCCTTTTCTGTGTGACTTATTTCACTTAGAATCGTCGTACCTAAATCCACTCATCATGCTGCTACTAACCTTACGACATTGATTTCATGGCTGAGTGATATTCCATTGTACATAAGGACCACAACTTCTTTATCCATTTTTCTCTTTCCTGGGATATTTAAGGTGGAATGAAGTGGAGGTCCTGGTCAAGAGAGCAGCCCTAAACTTTGGGGTGCTTGTGTCTTGCTGATTTTTAATTTTCCCAATTTATACCCCCATGAGTGGAAGTGCCCTATGCTCTCTAAGCTGTGTTTTTCAGATGTTTCAGGACTCACCGGACAGTTCTCCGGAGTGGCTCTTGGCAATTTACATCCCGCCCATCAGTGTAGCAAGGCTCCCATTTCTCCATGGCCTGTCCTGCATTTCTGGTTTTGACACTTTTTTCAGCATGGCCCTTTTGACCGATGGGAAGCGAGACTTCTTTGTAGCGCTGATTTGCCTTTCCAGGTTGCTTGGTTGGCCAAAAAGGGCGTATGCATTTTTTCCTGAATATATTCAGGAAAAAACGCATACGCCCTTTTTGGCCAAGGGCATCATTGTCAACGTTTTGCCGCTTCTCATGTGCTTTAAAGGCGATTCGTATCTACCTCCTGAAATCTGTTTCCTGCAATTCTGCCTTGATTTCAAATCCTCTTCTTTGCCTTCCCTCAATATATTTGTGGACGAGAGTTATCATTAATAACTCTGCAGGTTTGTGAATTGCAGTGCCCTGAACCTCCATTTTACAACTCGTTTTTATGGGAGCTGGCCGCAAAATCGCAGAATGGCTTCAGGCCCTGTTCTGGTTCCGGGGGGCAGGCTGAGCCTGTGGTTAATTCTTCTTTCTGATGGGAAAATAGAGTGACCTGTGCCTGTCCCAACACCAAGAGCTAGTCTCTCGTTGGTTCCACGTCTTCCCGTTTATCCTCAGGACAAATTGCAACCTGTATGGAACAGGAGGTTAAAGGTGCTGATGCTCCAAGTAGGGAGCTTGCTAGTAAAGCGGCTGGAATGGCGAACCCGGGCACAAGGAGATGAGAAATGAGGTGCGTTTTAGAAACCTTTCCCCATCACACGGTGTACCATCTTCTGGGTTTCTCATGTATGTTTTTGATGTAGGAAGATGCCCTTGAACCTGGAGATTTGGGACCCATGCGATGGGTACCACGCAGTATTCCTTTAAAGGGTCTGTGTTTGCTCACCCAACCTCACCAAACCTCTCAGCCCCAAGAGTGTCCACCCTTATGTCTCATCCAGCTGTGCGTCTAGATATGGTCAATCCAGGTTGCATCACAGCCCCTGAACGCATTGTGTAAGAATTTCTCTCTCTTTCACTGTCTTTGTTTCATGGGTGTTTCAAAGTAATTTATTTTTATAATGGGGTTTAGCTGCTTTTCACTGCTGTGTTTATGCCGCTTTACACCCACTTGACACACTAACAGAGAGATATCAATACATAGGTTTTACGATTATTATTAGTCAGATATATTCTTGTGCGGTGAATAGGGCGTGTTGAGTCCAGTTCTCTGAGCAAGGAGTAGGTCTTGTCTATTACATATTGGGTTTATGGAACGGTATCTGAGCTAATTTGATACCCTTGTTTTATGTATCACCCCACCTCACCTTTCCCGTTAAGCAGCCATAGTGTGTTTTCTGCATGTGTGACTCTGTTCTGTTTTGTAATTCAGTTCAAGTGTAACGGTTTTTACATTCCCTCTATCAGTGATACCTTAGGAGAAGTGTCCTTTTCTGTGTGACTTATTTCACTTAGAATCGTCGTACCTAAATCCACTCATCATGCTGCTACTAACCTTACGACATTGATTTCATGGCTGAGTGATATTCCATTGTACATAAGGACCACAACTTCTTTATCCATTTTTCTCTTTCCTGGGATATTTAAGGTGGAATGAAGTGGAGGTCCTGGTCAAGAGAGCAGCCCTAAACTTTGGGGTGCTTGTGTCTTGCTGATTTTTAATTTTCCCAATTTATACCCCCATGAGTGGAAGTGCCCTATGCTCTCTAAGCTGTGTTTTTCAGATGTTTCAGGACTCACCGGACACTTCTCCAGAGTGGCTCTTGGCAATTTACATCCCGCCCATCAGTGTAGCAAGGCTCCCATTTCTCCATGGCCTGTCCTGCATTTCTGGTTTTGACACTTTTTTCAGCATGGCCCTTTTGACCGATGGGAAGCGAGACTTGTTTGTAGCGCTGATTTGCCTTTCCAGGTTGCTTGGTTGGCCAAAAAGGGCGTATGCGTTTTTTCCTGAATATATTCAGGAAAAAACGCATACGCCCTTTTTGGCCAAGGGCATCATTGTCAACGTTTTGCCGCTTCTCATGTGCTTTAAAGGCGATTCGTATCTACCTCCTGAAATCTGTTTCCTGCAATTCTGCCTTGATTTCAAATCCGCTTCTTTGCCTTCCCTCAATATATTTGTGGACGAGAGTTATCATTTATAACTCTGCAGGTTTGTGAATTGCAGTGCCCTGAACCTCCATTTTACAACTCGTTTTTATGGGAGCTGGCCGCAAAATTGCAGAATGGCTTCAGGCCCTGTTCTGGTTCCGGGGGGCAGGCTGAGCCTGTGGTTAATTCTTCTTTCTGATGGGAAAATAGAGTGACCTGTGCCTGTCCCAACACCAAGAGCTAGTCTCTCGTTGGTTCCACGTCTTCCCGTTTATCCTCAGGACAAATTGCAACCTGCATGGAACAGGAGGTTAAAGGTGCTGATGCTCCAAGTAGGGAGCTTGCTAGTAAAGCGGCTGGAATGGCGAACCCGGGCACAAGGAGATGAGAAATGAGGTGCGTTTTAGAAACCTTTCCCCATCACACGGTGTACCATCTTCTGGGTTTCTCATGTATGTTTTTGATGTAGGAAGATGCCCTTGAACCTGGAGATTTGGGACCCATGCGATGGGTACCACGCAGTATTCCTTTAAAGGGTCTGCGTTTGCTCACCCAACCTCACCAAACCTCTCAGCCCCAAGAGTGTCCACCCTTATGTCTCATCCAGCTGTGCGTCTAGATATGGTCAATCCAGGTTGCATCACAGCCCCTGAACGCATTGTGTAAGAATTTCTCTCTCTTTCACTGTCTTTGTTTCATGGGTGTTTCAAAGTAATTTATTTTTATAATGGGGTTTAGCTGCTTTTCACTGCTGTGTTTATGCCGCTTTACACCCACTTGACACACTAACAGAGAGATATCAATACATAGGTTTTAGGATTATTATTAGTCAGATATATTCTTGTGCGGTGAATAGGGCGTGTTGAGTCCAGTTCTCTGAGCAAGGAGTAGGTCTTGTCTATTACATATTGGGTTTATGGAACGGTATCTGAGCTAATTTGATACCCTTGTTTTATGTATCACCCCACCTCACCTTTCCCGTTAAGCAGCCATAGTGTGTTTTCTGCATGTGTGACTCTGTTCTGTTTTGTAATTCAGTTCAAGTGTAACGGTTTTTACATTCCCTCTATCAGTGATACCTTAGGAGAAGTGTCCTTTTCTGTGTGACTTATTTCACTTAGAATCGTCGTACCTAAATCCACTCATCATGCTGCTACTAACCTTACGACATTGATTTCATGGCTGAGTGATATTCCATTGTACATAAGGACCACAACTTCTTTATCCATTTTTCTCTTTCCTGGGATATTTAAGGTGGAATGAAGTGGAGGTCCTGGTCAACAGAGCAGCCCTAAACTTTGGGGTGCTTGTGTCTTGCTGATTTTTAATTTTCCCAATTTATACCCCCATGAGTGGAAGTTCCCTATGCTCTCTAAGCTGTGTTTTTCAGATGTTTCAGGACTCACCGGACAGTTCTCCGGAGTGGCTCTTGGCAATTTACATCCCGCCCATCAGTGTAGCAAGGCTCCCATTTCTCCATGGCCTGTCCTGCATTTCTGGTTTTGACACTTTTTTCAGCATGGCCCTTTTGACCGATGGGAAGCGAGACTTCTTTGTAGCGCTGATTTGCCTTTCCAGGTTGCTTGGTTGGCCAAAAAGGGCGTATGCATTTTTTCCTGAATATATTCAGGAAAAAACGCATACGCCCTTTTTGGCCAAGGGCATCATTGTCAACGTTTTGCCGCTTCTCATGTGCTTTAAAGGCGATTCGTATCTACCTCCTGAAATCTGTTTCCTGCAATTCTGCCTTGATTTCAAATCCTCTTCTTTGCCTTCCCTCAATATATTTGTGGACGAGAGTTATCATTAATAACTCTGCAGGTTTGTGAATTGCAGTGCCCTGAACCTCCATTTTACAACTCGTTTTTATGGGAGCTGGCCGCAAAATCGCAGAATGGCTTCAGGCCCTGTTCTGGTTCCGGGGGGCAGGCTGAGCCTGTGGTTAATTCTTCTTTCTGATGGGAAAATAGAGTGACCTGTGCCTGTCCCAACACCAAGAGCTAGTCTCTCGTTGGTTCCACGTCTTCCCGTTTATCCTCAGGACAAATTGCAACCTGTATGGAACAGGAGGTTAAAGGTGCTGATGCTCCAAGTAGGGAGCTTGCTAGTAAAGCGGCTGGAATGGCGAACCCGGGCACAAGGAGATGAGAAATGAGGTGCGTTTTAGAAACCTTTCCCCATCACACGGTGTACCATCTTCTGGGTTTCTCATGTATGTTTTTGATGTAGGAAGATGCCCTTGAACCTGGAGATTTGGGACCCATGCGATGGGTACCACGCAGTATTCCTTTAAAGGGTCTGCGTTTGCTCACCCAACCTCACCAAACCTCTCAGCCCCAAGAGTGTCCACCCTTATGTCTCATCCAGCTGTGCGTCTAGATATGGTCAATCCAGGTTGCATCACAGCCCCTGAACGCATTGTGTAAGAATTTCTCTCTCTTTCACTGTCTTTGTTTCATGGGTGTTTCAAAGTAATTTATTTTTATAATGGGGTTTAGCTGCTTTTCACTGCTGTGTTTATGCCGCTTTACACCCACTTGACACACTAACAGAGAGATATCAATACATAGGTTTTACGATTATTATTAGTCAGATATATTCTTGTGCGGTGAATAGGGCGTGTTGAGTCCAGTTCTCTGAGCAAGGAGTAGGTCTTGTCTATTACATATTGGGTTTATGGAACGGTATCTGAGCTAATTTGATACCCTTGTTTTATGTATCACCCCACCTCACCTTTCCCGTTAAGCAGCCATAGTGTGTTTTCTGCATGTGTGACTCTGTTCTGTTTTGTAATTCAGTTCAAGTGTAACGGTTTTTACATTCCCTCTATCAGTGATACCTTAGGAGAAGTGTCCTTTTCTGTGTGACTTATTTCACTTAGAATCGTCGTACCTAAATCCACTCATCATGCTGCTACTAACCTTACGACATTGATTTCATGGCTGAGTGATATTCCATTGTACATAAGGACCACAACTTCTTTATCCATTTTTCTCTTTCCTGGGATATTTAAGGTGGAATGAAGTGGAGGTCCTGGTCAAGAGAGCAGCCCTAAACTTTGGGGTGCTTGTGTCTTGCTGATTTTTAATTTTCCCAATTTATACCCCCATGAGTGGAAGTGCCCTATGCTCTCTAAGCTGTGTTTTTCAGATGTTTCAGGACTCACTGGACACTTCTCCAGAGTGGCTCTTGGCAATTTACATCCCGCCCATCAGTGTAGCAAGGCTCCCATTTCTCCATGGCCTGTCCTGCATTTCTGGTTTTGACACTTTTTTCAGCATGGCCCTTTTGACCGATGGGAAGCGAGACTTCTTTGTAGCGCTGATTTGCCTTTCCTGGTTGCTTGGTTGGCCAAAAAGGGCGTATGCATTTTTTCCTGAATATATTCAGGAAAAAACGCATACGCCCTTTTTGGCCAAGGGCATCATTGTCAACGTTTTGCCGCTTCTCATGTGCTTTAAAGGCGATTCGTATCTACCTCCTGAAATCTGTTTCCTGCAATTCTGCCTTGATTTCAAATCCTCTTCTTTGCCTTCCCTCAATATATTTGTGGACGAGAGTTATCATTAATAACTCTGCAGGTTTGTGAATTGCAGTGCCCTGAACCTCCATTTTACAACTCGTTTTTATGGGAGCTGGCCGCAAAGTCGCAGAATGGCTTCAGGCCCTGTTCTGGTTCCGGGGGGCAGGCTGAGCCTGTGGTTAATTCTTCTTTCTGATGGGAAAATAGAGTGACCTGTGCCTGTCCCAACACCAAGAGCTAGTCTCTCGTTGGTTCCACGTCTTCCCGTTTATCCTCAGGACAAATTGCAACCTGTATGGAACAGGAGGTTAAAGGTGCTGATGCTCCAAGTAGGGAGCTTGCTAGTAAAGCGGCTGGAATGGCGAACCCGGGCACAAGGAGATGAGAAATGAGGTGCGTTTTAGAAACCTTTCCCCATCACACGGTGTACCATCTTCTGGGTTTCTCATGTATGTTTTTGATGTAGGAAGATGCCCTTGAACCTGGAGATTTGGGACCCATGCGATGGGTACCACGCAGTATTCCTTTAAAGGGTCTGCGTTTGCTCACCCAACCTCACCAAACCTCTCAGCCCCAAGAGTGTCCACCCTTATGTCTCATCCAGCTGTGCGTCTAGATATGGTCAATCCAGGTTGCATCACAGCCCCTGAACGCATTGTGTAAGAATTTCTCTCTCTTTCACTGTCTTTGTTTCATGGGTGTTTCAAAGTAATTTATTTTTATAATGGGGTTTAGCTGCTTTTCACTGCTGTGTTTATGCCGCTTTACACCCACTTGACACACTAACAGAGAGATATCAATACATAGGTTTTACGATTATTATTAGTCAGATATATTCTTGTGCGGTGAATAGGGCGTGTTGAGTCCAGTTCTCTGAGCAAGGAGTAGGTCTTGTCTATTACATATTGGGTTTATGGAACGGTATCTGAGCTAATTTGATACCCTTGTTTTATGTATCACCCCACCTCACCTTTCCCGTTAAGCAGCCATAGTGTGTTTTCTGCATGTGTGACTCTGTTCTGTTTTGTAATTCAGTTCAAGTGTAACGGTTTTTACATTCCCTCTATCAGTGATACCTTAGGAGAAGTGTCCTTTTCTGTGTGACTTATTTCACTTAGAATCGTCGTACCTAAATCCACTCATCATGCTGCTACTAACCTTACGACATTGATTTCATGGCTGAGTGATATTCCATTGTACATAAGGACCACAACTTCTTTATCCATTTTTCTCTTTCCTGGGATATTTAAGGTGGAATGAAGTGGAGGTCCTGGTCAAGAGAGCAGCCCTAAACTTTGGGGTGCTTGTGTCTTGCTGATTTTTAATTTTCCCAATTTATACCCCCATGAGTGGAAGTGCCCTATGCTCTCTAAGCTGTGTTTTTCAGATGTTTCAGGACTCACCGGACACTTCTCCAGAGTGGCTCTTGGCAATTTACATCCCGCCCATCAGTGTAGCAAGGCTCCCATTTCTCCATGGCCTGTCCTGCATTTCTGGTTTTGACACTTTTTTCAGCATGGCCCTTTTGACCGATGGGAAGCGAGACTTGTTTGTAGCGCTGATTTGCCTTTCCAGGTTGCTTGGTTGGCCAAAAAGGGCGTATGCGTTTTTTCCTGAATATATTCAGGAAAAAACGCATACGCCCTTTTTGGCCAAGGGCATCATTGTCAACGTTTTGCCGCTTCTCATGTGCTTTAAAGGCGATTCGTATCTACCTCCTGAAATCTGTTTCCTGCAATTCTGCCTTGATTTCAAATCCGCTTCTTTGCCTTCCCTCAATATATTTGTGGACGAGAGTTATCATTTATAACTCTGCAGGTTTGTGAATTGCAGTGCCCTGAACCTCCATTTTACAACTCGTTTTTATGGGAGCTGGCCGCAAAATTGCAGAATGGCTTCAGGCCCTGTTCTGGTTCCGGGGGGCAGGCTGAGCCTGTGGTTAATTCTTCTTTCTGATGGGAAAATAGAGTGACCTGTGCCTGTCCCAACACCAAGAGCTAGTCTCTCGTTGGTTCCACGTCTTCCCGTTTATCCTCAGGACAAATTGCAACCTGCATGGAACAGGAGGTTAAAGGTGCTGATGCTCCAAGTAGGGAGCTTGCTAGTAAAGCGGCTGGAATGGCGAACCCGGGCACAAGGAGATGAGAAATGAGGTGCGTTTTAGAAACCTTTCCCCATCACACGGTGTACCATCTTCTGGGTTTCTCATGTATGTTTTTGATGTAGGAAGATGCCCTTGAACCTGGAGATTTGGGACCCATGCGATGGGTACCACGCAGTATTCCTTTAAAGGGTCTGCGTTTGCTCACCCAACCTCACCAAACCTCTCAGCCCCAAGAGTGTCCACCCTTATGTCTCATCCAGCTGTGCGTCTAGATATGGTCAATCCAGGTTGCATCACAGCCCCTGAACGCATTGTGTAAGAATTTCTCTCTCTTTCACTGTCTTTGTTTCATGGGTGTTTCAAAGTAATTTATTTTTATAATGGGGTTTAGCTGCTTTTCACTGCTGTGTTTATGCCGCTTTACACCCACTTGACACACTAACAGAGAGATATCAATACATAGGTTTTACGATTATTATTAGTCAGATATATTCTTGTGCGGTGAATAGGGCGTGTTGAGTCCAGTTCTCTGAGCAAGGAGTAGGTCTTGTCTATTACATATTGGGTTTATGGAACGGTATCTGAGCTAATTTGATACCCTTGTTTTATGTATCACCCCACCTCACCTTTCCCGTTAAGCAGCCATAGTGTGTTTTCTGCATGTGTGACTCTGTTCTGTTTTGTAATTCAGTTCAAGTGTAACGGTTTTTACATTCCCTCTATCAGTGATACCTTAGGAGAAGTGTCCTTTTCTGTGTGACTTATTTCACTTAGAATCGTCGTACCTAAATCCACTCATCATGCTGCTACTAACCTTACGACATTGATTTCATGGCTGAGTGATATTCCATTGTACATAAGGACCACAACTTCTTTATCCATTTTTCTCTTTCCTGGGATATTTAAGGTGGAATGAAGTGGAGGTCCTGGTCAACAGAGCAGCCCTAAACTTTGGGGTGCTTGTGTCTTGCTGATTTTTAATTTTCCCAATTTATACCCCCATGAGTGGAAGTGCCCTATGCTCTCTAAGCTGTGTTTTTCAGATGTTTCAGGACTCACCGGACAGTTCTCCGGAGTGGCTCTTGGCAATTTACATCCCGCCCATCAGTGTAGCAAGGCTCCCATTTCTCCATGGCCTGTCCTGCATTTCTGGTTTTGACACTTTTTTCAGCATGGCCCTTTTGAACGATGGGAAGCGAGACTTCTTTGTAGCGCTGATTTGCCTTTCCAGGTTGCTTGGTTGGCCAAAAAGGGCGTATGCATTTTTTCCTGAATATATTCAGGAAAAAACGCATACGCCCTTTTTGGCCAAGGGCATCATTGTCAACATTTTGCCGCTTTTCATGTGCTTTAAAGGCGATTCGAATCTACCTCCTGAAATCTGTTTCCTGCAATTCTGCCTTGATTTAAAATCCTCTTCTTTGCCTTCCCTCAATATATTTGTGGACGAGAGTTATCATTTATAACTCTGCAGGTTTGTGAATTGCAGTGCCCTGAACCTCCATTTTACAACTCGCTTTTTTGGGAGCTGGTCGCAAAAGTGCAGGATGGCTTCAGGCCCTGTTCTGGTTCCGGGGGGCAGGCTGAGCATGTGGTTAATTCTTCTTCCTGATGGGAAAATAGAGTGACCTGTGCCTGTCCCGACACCAAGAGCTAGTCTCTCGTTGGTTCCCCGTCTTCCCGTTCATCCTCAGGACAAATTGCAACCTGTACGGAACAGGAGGTTAAAGGTACTGATGCTCCAAGTAGGGAGATTGCTAGTAAAGCGGCTGGAATGGCGAACCCGGGCACAAGGAGATGAGAAATGAGGTGCGTTTTAGAAACCTTTCCCCATCACACGGTGTACCATCTTCTGGGTTTCTCATGCATGTTTTCGATGTAGGAAGATGCCCTTGAACCTGGAGATTTGGGACCCATGCGATGGGTACCACGCAGTATTACTTTAAAGGGTCTGCGTTTGCTCACCCAACCTCACCAAACCTCTCAGCCCCAAGAGTGTCCACCCTTATGTCTCATCCAGCTGTGGGTCTAGATATGGTCAATCCAGGTTGCATCACAGCCCCTGAACTCATTGTGTAAGAATTTCTCTCTCTTTCACTGTCGTTGTTTCATGGGTTTTTCAAAGTAATTTATTTTCATAATGGGGTTTAGCTGCTTTTCACTGCTGTGTTTATGCCGCTTTACACCCACTTGACACACTAACAGAGAGATATCAATACATAGGTTTTAAGATTATTACTAGTCAGATATATTCTTGTGCGGTGAATAGGGCGTGTTGAGTCCAGTTCTCTGAGCAAGGAGTAGGTCTTGTCTACTACATATTGGGTTTATGGAACGGTATCTGAGCTAATTTGATACCCTTGTTTCATGTATCACCCCACCTCACCTTTCCCGTTAAGCAGCCATAGTGTGTTTTCTGCATGTGTGACTCTGTTCTGTTTTGTAATTCAGTTCAAGTGTAACGGTTTTTACATTCCCTCTATCAGTGATACCTTATGAGAAGTGTCCTTTTCTGTGTGACTTATTTCACTTAGAATCGTCGTACCTAAATCCACTCATCATGCTGCTACTAACCTTATGACATTGATTTCATGGCTGAGTGATATTCCATTGTACATAAGGACCACAACTTCTTTATCCATTTTTCTCTTTCCTTGGATATTTAAGGTGGAATGAAGTGGAGGTCCTTGTCAACAGAGCAGCCCTAAACTTTGGGGTGCTTGTGTCTTGCTGATTTTTAATTTTCCCAATTTATACCCCCATGAGTGGAAGTGCCCTATGCTCTCTAAGCTGTGTTTTTCAGATGTTTCAGGACACACCGTACACTTCTCCAGAGTGGCTGTTGGCAATTTACATCCCGCCCATCAGTGTAGCAAGGCTCCCATTTCTCCATGGCCTGTCCTGCATTTCTGGTTTTGACACTTTTTTCAGCATGGCCCTTTTGACCGATGGGAAGCGAGACTTCTCTGTAGCGCTGATTTGCCTTTCCAGGTTGCTTGGTTGGCCAAAAAGGGCGTATGCGTTTTTTCCTGAATATATTCAGGAAAAAACGCATACGCCCTTTTTGGCCAAGGGCATCATTGTCAACGTTTTGCCGCTTTTCATGTGCTTTAAAGGCGATTCGTATCTACCTCCTGAAATCTGTTTCGTGCAATTCTGCCTTGATTTCAAATCCTCTTCTTTGCCTTCCCTCAATATATTGGTGGACGAGAGTTATCATTTATAACTCTGCAGGTTTGTGAATTGCAGTGCCCTGAACCTCCATTTTACAACTCGCTTTTTTGGGAGCTGGCCGCAAAAGCGCAGGATGGCATCAGGCCCTGTTCTGGTTCCGGGGGGCAGGCTGAGCCTGTGGTTAATTCTTCTTCCTGACGGGAAAATAGAGTGACTTGTGCCTGTCCCGACACCAAGAGCTTGTCTCTCGTTGGTTCCCCGTCTTCCCGTTCATCCTCAGGACAAATTGCAACCTGTACGGAACAGGAGGTTAAAGGTGCTGATGCTCCAAGTAGGGAGATTGCTAGTAAAGCGGCTGGAATGGCGAACCCGGGCACAAGGAGATGAGAAATGAGGTGCGTTTTAGAAACCTTTCCCCATCACACGGTGTACCATCTTCTGGGTTTCTCATGCATGTTTTCGATGTAGGAAGATGCCCTTGAACCTGGAGATTTGGGACCCATGCGATGGGTACCACGCAGTATTACTTTAAAGGGTCTGCGTTTGCTCACCCAACCTCACCAAACCTCTCAGCCCCAAGAGTGTCCACCCTTATGTCTCATCCAGCTGTGGGTCTAGATATGGTCAATCCAGGTTGCATCACAGCCCCTGAACTCATTGTGTAAGAATTTCTATCTCTTTCACTGTCGTTGTTTCATGGGTTTTTCAAAGTAATTTATTTTCATAATGGGGTTTAGCTGCTTTTCACGGCTGTGTTTATGCCGCTTTACACCCACTTGACACACTAACAGAGAGATATCAATACATAGGTTTTAAGATTATTACTAGTCAGATATATTCTTGTGCGGTGAATAGGGCGTGTTGAGTCCAGTTCTCTGAGCAAGGAGTAGGTCTTGTCTACTACATATTGGGTTTATGGAACGGTATCTGAGCTAATTTGATACCCTTGTTTCATGTATCACCCCACGTCACCTTTCCCGTTAAGCAGCCATAGTGTGTTTTCTGCATGTGTGACTCTGTTCTGTTTTGTAATTCAGTTCAAGTGTAACGGTTTTTACATTCCCTCTATCAGTGATACCTTATGAGAAGTGTCCTTTTCTGTGTGACTTATTTCACTTAGAATCGTCGTACCTAAATCCACTCATCATGCTGCTACTAACCTTATGACATTGATTTCCTGGCTGAGTGATATTCCATTGTACATAAGGACCACAACTTCTTTATCCATTTTTCTCTTTCCTGGGATATTTAAGGTGGAATGAAGTGGAGGTCCTTGTCAACAGAGCAGCCCTCAACTTTGGGGTGCTTTTGTCATGCTGATTTTTCATTTTCCCAATTTATACCCCCATGAGTGGAAGTGCCCTATGCTCTCTAAGCTGTGTTTTTCAGATGTTTCAGGACACACCGTACACTTCTCCAGAGTGGCTGTTGGCAATTTACATCCCGCCCATCAGTGTAGCAAGGCTCCCATTTCTCCATGGCCTGTCCTGCATTTCTGGTTTTGACACTTTTTTCAGCATGGCCCTTTTGACCGATGGGAAGCGAGACTTCTCTGTAGCGCTGATTTGCCTTTCCAGGTTGCTTGGTTGGCCAAAAAGGGCGTATGCGTTTTTTCCTGAATATATTCAGGAAAAAACGCATACGCCCTTTTTGGCCAAGGGCATCATTGTCAACGTTTTGCCGCTTTTCATGTGCTTTAAAGGCGATTCGTATCTACCTCCTGAAATCTGTTTCGTGCAATTCTGCCTTGATTTCAAATCCTCTTCTTTGCCTTCCCTCAATATATTGGTGGACGAGAGTTATCATTTATAACTCTGCAGTTTTGTGAATTGCAGTGCCCTGAACCTCCATTTTACAACTCGCTTTTTTGGGAGCTGGCCGCAAAAGCGCAGGATGGCTTCAGGCCCTGTTCTGGTTCCGGGGGGCAGGCTGAGCCTGTGGTTAATTGTTCTTCCTGATGGGAAAATAGAGTGACCTCTGCCTGTCCCGACACCAAGAGCTTGTCTCTCGTTGGTTCCCCGTCTTCCCGTTCATCCTCAGGACAAATTGCAACCTGTACGGAACAGGAGGTTAAAGGTGCTGATGCTCCAAGTAGGGAGATTGCTAGTAAAGCGGCTGGAATGGCGAACCCGGGCACAAGGAGATGAGAAATGAGGTGCGTTTTAGAAACCTTTCCCCATCACACGGTGTACCATCTTCTGGGTTTCTCATGCATGTTTTCGATGTAGGAAGATGCCCTTGAACCTGGAGATTTGGGACCCATGCGATGGGTACCACGCAGTATTACTTTAAAGGGTCTGCGTTTGCTCACCCAACCTCACCAAACCTCTCAGCCCCAAGAGTGTCCACCCTTATGTCTCATCCAGCTGTGGGTCTAGATATGGTCAATCCAGGTTGCATCACAGCCCCTGAACTCATTGTGTAAGAATTTCTATCTCTTTCACTGTCGTTGTTTCATGGGTTTTTCAAAGTAATTTATTTTCATAATGGGGTTTAGCTGCTTTTCACGGCTGTGTATATGCCGCTTTACACCCACTTGACACACTAACAGAGAGATATCAATACATAGGTTTTACGACTATTATTAGTCAGATATATTCTTGTGCGGTGAATAGGGCGTGTTGAGTCCAGTTCTCTGAGCAAGGAGTAGGTCTTGTCTATTACATATTGGGTTTATGGAACGGTATCTGAGCTAATTTGATACCCTTGTTTTATGTATCACCCCACCTCACCTTTCCCGTTAAGCAGCCATAGTGTGTTTTCTGCATGTGTGACTCTGTTCTGTTTTGTAATTCAGTTCAAGTGTAACGGTTTTTACATTCCCTCTATCAGTGATACCTTATGAGAAGTGTCCTTTTCTGTGTGACTTATTTCACTTAGAATCGTCGTACCTAAATCCACTCATCATGCTGCTACTAACCTTATGACATTGATTTCCTGGCTGAGTGATATTCCATTGTACATAAGGACCACAACTTCTTTATCCATTTTTCTCTTTCCTTGGATATTTAAGGTGGAATGAAGTGGAGGTCCTTGTCAACAGAGCAGCCCTAAACTTTGGGGTGCTTGTGTCTTGCTGATTTTTAATTTTCCCAATTTATACCCCCATGAGTGGAAGTGCCCTATGCTCTCTAAGCTGTGTTTTTCAGATGTTTCAGGACTCACCGGACACTTCTCCAGAGTGGCTCTTGGCAATTTACATCCCGCCCATCAGTGTAGCAAGGCTCCCATTTCTCCATGGCCTGTCCTGCATTTCTGGTTTTGACACTTTTTTCAGCATGGCCCTTTTGACCGATGGGAAGCGAGACTTGTTTGTAGCGCTGATTTGCCTTTCCAGGTTGCTTGGTTGGCCAAAAAGGGCGTATGCGTTTTTTCCTGAATATATTCAGGAAAAAACGCATACGCCCTTTTTGGCCAAGGGCATCATTGTCAACGTTTTGCCGCTTCTCATGTGCTTTAAAGGCGATTCGTATCTACCTCCTGAAATCTGTTTCCTGCAATTCTGCCTTGATTTCAAATCCGCTTCTTTGCCTTCCCTCAATATATTTGTGGACGAGAGTTATCATTTATAACTCTGCAGGTTTGTGAATTGCAGTGCCCTGAACCTCCATTTTACAACTCGTTTTTATGGGAGCTGGCCGCAAAATTGCAGAATGGCTTCAGGCCCTGTTCTGGTTCCGGGGGGCAGGCTGAGCCTGTGGTTAATTCTTCTTTCTGATGGGAAAATAGAGTGACCTGTGCCTGTCCCAACACCAAGAGCTAGTCTCTCGTTGGTTCCACGTCTTCCCGTTTATCCTCAGGACAAATTGCAACCTGCATGGAACAGGAGGTTAAAGGTGCTGATGCTCCAAGTAGGGAGCTTGCTAGTAAAGCGGCTGGAATGGCGAACCCGGGCACAAGGAGATGAGAAATGAGGTGCGTTTTAGAAACCTTTCCCCATCACACGGTGTACCATCTTCTGGGTTTCTCATGTATGTTTTTGATGTAGGAAGATGCCCTTGAACCTGGAGATTTGGGACCCATGCGATGGGTACCACGCAGTATTCCTTTAAAGGGTCTGCGTTTGCTCACCCAACCTCACCAAACCTCTCAGCCCCAAGAGTGTCCACCCTTATGTCTCATCCAGCTGTGCGTCTAGATATGGTCAATCCAGGTTGCATCACAGCCCCTGAACGCATTGTGTAAGAATTTCTCTCTCTTTCACTGTCTTTGTTTCATGGGTGTTTCAAAGTAATTTATTTTTATAATGGGGTTTAGCTGCTTTTCACTGCTGTGTTTATGCCGCTTTACACCCACTTGACACACTAACAGAGAGATATCAATACATAGGTTTTACGATTATTATTAGTCAGATATATTCTTGTGCGGTGAATAGGGCGTGTTGAGTCCAGTTCTCTGAGCAAGGAGTAGGTCTTGTCTATTACATATTGGGTTTATGGAACGGTATCTGAGCTAATTTGATACCCTTGTTTTATGTATCACCCCACCTCACCTTTCCCGTTAAGCAGCCATAGTGTGTTTTCTGCATGTGTGACTCTGTTCTGTTTTGTAATTCAGTTCAAGTGTAACGGTTTTTACATTCCCTCTATCAGTGATACCTTAGGAGAAGTGTCCTTTTCTGTGTGACTTATTTCACTTAGAATCGTCGTACCTAAATCCACTCATCATGCTGCTACTAACCTTACGACATTGATTTCATGGCTGAGTGATATTCCATTGTACATAAGGACCACAACTTCTTTATCCATTTTTCTCTTTCCTGGGATATTTAAGGTGGAATGAAGTGGAGGTCCTGGTCAACAGAGCAGCCCTAAACTTTGGGGTGCTTGTGTCTTGCTGATTTTTAATTTTCCCAATTTATACCCCCATGAGTGGAAGTGCCCTATGCTCTCTAAGCTGTGTTTTTCAGATGTTTCAGGACTCACCGGACAGTTCTCCGGAGTGGCTCTTGGCAATTTACATCCCGCCCATCAGTGTAGCAAGGCTCCCATTTCTCCATGGCCTGTCCTGCATTTCTGGTTTTGACACTTTTTTCAGCATGGCCCTTTTGAACGATGGGAAGCGAGACTTCTTTGTAGCGCTGATTTGCCTTTCCAGGTTGCTTGGTTGGCCAAAAAGGGCGTATGCATTTTTTCCTGAATATATTCAGGAAAAAACGCATACGCCCTTTTTGGCCAAGGGCATCATTGTCAACGTTTTGCCGCTTCTCATGTGCTTTAAAGGCGATTCGTATCTACCTCCTGAAATCTGTTTCCTGCAATTCTGCCTTGATTTCAAATCCTCTTCTTTGCCTTCCCTCAATATATTTGTGGACGAGAGTTATCATTAATAACTCTGCAGGTTTGTGAATTGCAGTGCCCTGAACCTCCATTTTACAACTCGTTTTTATGGGAGCTGGCCGCAAAATCGCAGAATGGCTTCAGGCCCTGTTCTGGTTCCGGGGGGCAGGCTGAGCCTGTGGTTAATTCTTCTTTCTGATGGGAAAATAGAGTGACCTGTGCCTGTCCCAACACCAAGAGCTAGTCTCTCGTTGGTTCCACGTCTTCCCGTTTATCCTCAGGACAAATTGCAACCTGTATGGAACAGGAGGTTAAAGGTGCTGATGCTCCAAGTAGGGAGCTTGCTAGTAAAGCGGCTGGAATGGCGAACCCGGGCACAAGGAGATGAGAAATGAGGTGCGTTTTAGAAACCTTTCCCCATCACACGGTGTACCATCTTCTGGGTTTCTCATGTATGTTTTTGATGTAGGAAGATGCCCTTGAACCTGGAGATTTGGGACCCATGCGATGGGTACCACGCAGTATTCCTTTAAAGGGTCTGCGTTTGCTCACCCAACCTCACCAAACCTCTCAGCCCCAAGAGTGTCCACCCTTATGTCTCATCCAGCTGTGCGTCTAGATATGGTCAATCCAGGTTGCATCACAGCCCCTGAACGCATTGTGTAAGAATTTCTCTCTCTTTCACTGTCTTTGTTTCATGGGTGTTTCAAAGTAATTTATTTTTATAATGGGGTTTAGCTGCTTTTCACTGCTGTGTTTATGCCGCTTTACACCCACTTGACACACTAACAGAGAGATATCAATACATAGGTTTTACGATTATTATTAGTCAGATATATTCTTGTGCGGTGAATAGGGCGTGTTGAGTCCAGTTCTCTGAGCAAGGAGTAGGTCTTGTCTATTACATATTGGGTTTATGGAACGGTATCTGAGCTAATTTGATACCCTTGTTTTATGTATCACCCCACCTCACCTTTCCCGTTAAGCAGCCATAGTGTGTTTTCTGCATGTGTGACTCTGTTCTGTTTTGTAATTCAGTTCAAGTGTAACGGTTTTTACATTCCCTCTATCAGTGATACCTTAGGAGAAGTGTCCTTTTCTGTGTGACTTATTTCACTTAGAATCGTCGTACCTAAATCCACTCATCATGCTGCTACTAACCTTACGACATTGATTTCATGGCTGAGTGATATTCCATTGTACATAAGGACCACAACTTCTTTATCCATTTTTCTCTTTCCTGGGATATTTAAGGTGGAATGAAGTGGAGGTCCTGGTCAAGAGAGCAGCCCTAAACTTTGGGGTGCTTGTGTCTTGCTGATTTTTAATTTTCCCAATTTATACCCCCATGAGTGGAAGTGCCCTATGCTCTCTAAGCTGTGTTTTTCAGATGTTTCAGGACTCACCGGACACTTCTCCAGAGTGGCTCTTGGCAATTTACATCCCGCCCATCAGTGTAGCAAGGCTCCCATTTCTCCATGGCCTGTCCTGCATTTCTGGTTTTGACACTTTTTTCAGCATGGCCCTTTTGACCGATGGGAAGCGAGACTTGTTTGTAGCGCTGATTTGCCTTTCCAGGTTGCTTGGTTGGCCAAAAAGGGCGTATGCGTTTTTTCCTGAATATATTCAGGAAAAAACGCATACGCCCTTTTTGGCCAAGGGCATCATTGTCAACGTTTTGCCGCTTCTCATGTGCTTTAAAGGCGATTCGTATCTACCTCCTGAAATCTGTTTCCTGCAATTCTGCCTTGATTTCAAATCCGCTTCTTTGCCTTCCCTCAATATATTTGTGGACGAGAGTTATCATTTATAACTCTGCAGGTTTGTGAATTGCAGTGCCCTGAACCTCCATTTTACAACTCGTTTTTATGGGAGCTGGCCGCAAAATTGCAGAATGGCTTCAGGCCCTGTTCTGGTTCCGGGGGGCAGGCTGAGCCTGTGGTTAATTCTTCTTTCTGATGGGAAAATAGAGTGACCTGTGCCTGTCCCAACACCAAGAGCTAGTCTCTCGTTGGTTCCACGTCTTCCCGTTTATCCTCAGGACAAATTGCAACCTGCATGGAACAGGAGGTTAAAGGTGCTGATGCTCCAAGTAGGGAGCTTGCTAGTAAAGCGGCTGGAATGGCGAACCCGGGCACAAGGAGATGAGAAATGAGGTGCGTTTTAGAAACCTTTCCCCATCACACGGTGTACCATCTTCTGGGTTTCTCATGTATGTTTTTGATGTAGGAAGATGCCCTTGAACCTGGAGATTTGGGACCCATGCGATGGGTACCACGCAGTATTCCTTTAAAGGGTCTGCGTTTGCTCACCCAACCTCACCAAACCTCTCAGCCCCAAGAGTGTCCACCCTTATGTCTCATCCAGCTGTGCGTCTAGATATGGTCAATCCAGGTTGCATCACAGCCCCTGAACGCATTGTGTAAGAATTTCTCTCTCTTTCACTGTCTTTGTTTCATGGGTGTTTCAAAGTAATTTATTTTTATAATGGGGTTTAGCTGCTTTTCACTGCTGTGTTTATGCCGCTTTACACCCACTTGACACACTAACAGAGAGATATCAATACATAGGTTTTACGATTATTATTAGTCAGATATATTCTTGTGCGGTGAATAGGGCGTGTTGAGTCCAGTTCTCTGAGCAAGGAGTAGGTCTTGTCTATTACATATTGGGTTTATGGAACGGTATCTGAGCTAATTTGATACCCTTGTTTTATGTATCACCCCACCTCACCTTTCCCGTTAAGCAGCCATAGTGTGTTTTCTGCATGTGTGACTCTGTTCTGTTTTGTAATTCAGTTCAAGTGTAACGGTTTTTACATTCCCTCTATCAGTGATACCTTAGGAGAAGTGTCCTTTTCTGTGTGACTTATTTCACTTAGAATCGTCGTACCTAAATCCACTCATCATGCTGCTACTAACCTTACGACATTGATTTCATGTCTGAGTGATATTCCATTGTACATAAGGACCACAACTTCTTTATCCATTTTTCTCTTTCCTGGGATATTTAAGGTGGAATGAAGTGGAGGTCCTGGTCAACAGAGCAGCCCTAAACTTTGGGGTGCTTGTGTCTTGCTGATTTTTAATTTTCCCAATTTATACCCCCATGAGTGGAAGTTCCCTATGCTCTCTAAGCTGTGTTTTTCAGATGTTTCAGGACTCACCGGACAGTTCTCCGGAGTGGCTCTTGGCAATTTACATCCCGCCCATCAGTGTAGCAAGGCTCCCATTTCTCCATGGCCTGTCCTGCATTTCTGGTTTTGACACTTTTTTCAGCATGGCCCTTTTGACCGATGGGAAGCGAGACTTCTTTGTAGCGCTGATTTGCCTTTCCAGGTTGCTTGGTTGGCCAAAAAGGGCGTATGCATTTTTTCCTGAATATATTCAGGAAAAAACGCATACGCCCTTTTTGGCCAAGGGCATCATTGTCAACGTTTTGCCGCTTCTCATGTGCTTTAAAGGCGATTCGTATCTACCTCCTGAAATCTGTTTCCTGCAATTCTGCCTTGATTTCAAATCCTCTTCTTTGCCTTCCCTCAATATATTTGTGGACGAGAGTTATCATTAATAACTCTGCAGGTTTGTGAATTGCAGTGCCCTGAACCTCCATTTTACAACTCGTTTTTATGGGAGCTGGCCGCAAAATCGCAGAATGGCTTCAAGCCCTGTTCTGGTTCCGGGGGGCAGGCTGAGCCTGTGGTTAATTCTTCTTTCTGATGGGAAAATAGAGTGACCTGTGCCTGTCCCAACACCAAGAGCTAGTCTCTCGTTGGTTCCACGTCTTCCCGTTTATCCTCAGGACAAATTGCAACCTGTATGGAACAGGAGGTTAAAGGTGCTGATGCTCCAAGTAGGGAGCTTGCTAGTAAAGCGGCTGGAATGGCGAACCCGGGCACAAGGAGATGAGAAATGAGGTGCGTTTTAGAAACCTTTCCCCATCACACGGTGTACCATCTTCTGGGTTTCTCATGTATGTTTTTGATGTAGGAAGATGCCCTTGAACCTGGAGATTTGGGACCCATGCGATGGGTACCACGCAGTATTCCTTTAAAGGGTCTGCGTTTGCTCACCCAACCTCACCAAACCTCTCAGCCCCAAGAGTGTCCACCCTTATATCTCATCCAGCTGTGCGTCTAGATATGGTCAATCCAGGTTGCATCACAGCCCCTGAACGCATTGTGTAAGAATTTCTCTCTCTTTCACTGTCTTTGTTTCATGGGTGTTTCAAAGTAATTTATTTTTATAATGGGGTTTAGCTGCTTTTCACTGCTGTGTTTATGCCGCTTTACACCCACTTGACACACTAACAGAGAGATATCAATACATAGGTTTTACGATTATTATTAGTCAGATATATTCTTGTGCGGTGAATAGGGCGTGTTGAGTCCAGTTCTCTGAGCAAGGAGTAGGTCTTGTCTATTACATATTGGGTTTATGGAACGGTATCTGAGCTAATTTGATACCCTTGTTTTATGTATCACCCCACCTCACCTTTCCCGTTAAGCAGCCATAGTGTGTTTTCTGCATGTGTGACTCTGTTCTGTTTTGTAATTCAGTTCAAGTGTAACGGTTTTTACATTCCCTCTATCAGTGATACCTTAGGAGAAGTGTCCTTTTCTGTGTGACTTATTTCACTTAGAATCGTCGTACCTAAATCCACTCATCATGCTGCTACTAACCTTACGACATTGATTTCATGGCTGAGTGATATTCCATTGTACATAAGGACCACAACTTCTTTATCCATTTTTCTCTTTCCTGGGATATTTAAGGTGGAATGAAGTGGAGGTCCTGGTCAAGAGAGCAGCCCTAAACTTTGGGGTGCTTGTGTCTTGCTGATTTTTAATTTTCCCAATTTATACCCCCATGAGTGGAAGTGCCCTATGCTCTCTAAGCTGTGTTTTTCAGATGTTTCAGGACTCACCGGACACTTCTCCAGAGTGGCTCTTGGCAATTTACATCCCGCCCATCAGTGTAGCAAGGCTCCCATTTCTCCATGGCCTGTCCTGCATTTCTGGTTTTGACACTTTTTTCAGCATGGCCCTTTTGACCGATGGGAAGCGAGACTTGTTTGTAGCGCTGATTTGCCTTTCCAGGTTGCTTGGTTGGCCAAAAAGGGCGTATGCGTTTTTTCCTGAATATATTCAGGAAAAAACGCATACGCCCTTTTTGGCCAAGGGCATCATTGTCAACGTTTTGCCGCTTCTCATGTGCTTTAAAGGCGATTCGTATCTACCTCCTGAAATCTGTTTCCTGCAATTCTGCCTTGATTTCAAATCCGCTTCTTTGCCTTCCCTCAATATATTTGTGGACGAGAGTTATCATTTATAACTCTGCAGGTTTGTGAATTGCAGTGCCCTGAACCTCCATTTTACAACTCGTTTTTATGGGAGCTGGCCGCAAAATTGCAGAATGGCTTCAGGCCCTGTTCTGGTTCCGGGGGGCAGGCTGAGCCTGTGGTTAATTCTTCTTTCTGATGGGAAAATAGAGTGACCTGTGCCTGTCCCAACACCAAGAGCTAGTCTCTCGTTGGTTCCACGTCTTCCCGTTTATCCTCAGGACAAATTGCAACCTGCATGGAACAGGAGGTTAAAGGTGCTGATGCTCCAAGTAGGGAGCTTGCTAGTAAAGCGGCTGGAATGGCGAACCCGGGCACAAGGAGATGAGAAATGAGGTGCGTTTTAGAAACCTTTCCCCATCACACGGTGTACCATCTTCTGGGTTTCTCATGTATGTTTTTGATGTAGGAAGATGCCCTTGAACCTGGAGATTTGGGACCCATGCGATGGGTACCACGCAGTATTCCTTTAAAGGGTCTGCGTTTGCTCACCCAACCTCACCAAACCTCTCAGCCCCAAGAGTGTCCACCCTTATGGCTCATCCAGCTGTGCGTCTAGATATGGTCAATCCAGGTTGCATCACAGCCCCTGAACGCATTGTGTAAGAATTTCTCTCTCTTTCACTGTCTTTGTTTCATGGGTGTTTCAAAGTAATTTATTTTTATAATGGGGTTTAGCTGCTTTTCACTGCTGTGTTTATGCCGCTTTACACCCACTTGACACACTAACAGAGAGATATCAATACATAGGTTTTACGATTATTATTAGTCAGATATATTCTTGTGCGGTGAATAGGGCGTGTTGAGTCCAGTTCTCTGAGCAAGGAGTAGGTCTTGTCTATTACATATTGGGTTTATGGAACGGTATCTGAGCTAATTTGATACCCTTGTTTTATGTATCACCCCACCTCACCTTTCCCGTTAAGCAGCCATAGTGTGTTTTCTGCATGTGTGACTCTGTTCTGTTTTGTAATTCAGTTCAAGTGTAACGGTTTTTACATTCCCTCTATCAGTGATACCTTAGGAGAAGTGTCCTTTTCTGTGTGACTTATTTCACTTAGAATCGTCGTACCTAAATCCACTCATCATGCTGCTACTAACCTTACGACATTGATTTCATGTCTGAGTGATATTCCATTGTACATAAGGACCACAACTTCTTTATCCATTTTTCTCTTTCCTGGGATATTTAAGGTGGAATGAAGTGGAGGTCCTGGTCAACAGAGCAGCCCTAAACTTTGGGGTGCTTGTGTCTTGCTGATTTTTAATTTTCCCAATTTATACCCCCATGAGTGGAAGTGCCCTATGCTCTCTAAGCTGTGTTTTTCAGATGTTTCAGGACTCACCGGACAGTTCTCCGGAGTGGCTCTTGGCAATTTACATCCCGCCCATCAGTGTAGCAAGGCTCCCATTTCTCCATGGCCTGTCCTGCATTTCTGGTTTTGACACTTTTTTCAGCATGGCCCTTTTGACCGATGGGAAGCGAGACTTCTTTGTAGCGCTGATTTGCCTTTCCAGGTTGCTTGGTTGGCCAAAAAGGGCGTATGCATTTTTTCCTGAATATATTCAGGAAAAAACGCATACGCCCTTTTTGGCCAAGGGCATCATTGTCAACGTTTTGCCGCTTCTCATGTGCTTTAAAGGCGATTCGTATCTACCTCCTGAAATCTGTTTCCTGCAATTCTGCCTTGATTTCAAATCCTCTTCTTTGCCTTCCCTCAATATATTTGTGGACGAGAGTTATCATTAATAACTCTGCAGGTTTGTGAATTGCAGTGCCCTGAACCTCCATTTTACAACTCGTTTTTATGGGAGCTGGCCGCAAAATCGCAGAATGGCTTCAGGCCCTGTTCTGGTTCCGGGGGGCAGGCTGAGCCTGTGGTTAATTCTTCTTTCTGATGGGAAAATAGAGTGACCTGTGCCTGTCCCAACACCAAGAGCTAGTCTCTCGTTGGTTCCACGTCTTCCCGTTTATCCTCAGGACAAATTGCAACCTGTATGGAACAGGAGGTTAAAGGTGCTGATGCTCCAAGTAGGGAGCTTGCTAGTAAAGCGGCTGGAATGGCGAACCCGGGCACAAGGAGATGAGAAATGAGGTGCGTTTTAGAAACCTTTCCCCATCACACGGTGTACCATCTTCTGGGTTTCTCATGTATGTTTTTGATGTAGGAAGATGCCCTTGAACCTGGAGATTTGGGACCCATGCGATGGGTACCACGCAGTATTCCTTTAAAGGGTCTGCGTTTGCTCACCCAACCTCACCAAACCTCTCAGCCCCAAGAGTGTCCACCCTTATGTCTCATCCAGCTGTGCGTCTAGATATGGTCAATCCAGGTTGCATCACAGCCCCTGAACGCATTGTGTAAGAATTTCTCTCTCTTTCACTGTCTTTGTTTCATGGGTGTTTCAAAGTAATTTATTTTTATAATGGGGTTTAGCTGCTTTTCACTGCTGTGTTTATGCCGCTTTACACCCACTTGACACACTAACAGAGAGATATCAATACATAGGTTTTACGATTATTATTAGTCAGATATATTCTTGTGCGGTGAATAGGGCGTGTTGAGTCCAGTTCTCTGAGCAAGGAGTAGGTCTTGTCTATTACATATTGGGTTTATGGAACGGTATCTGAGCTAATTTGATACCCTTGTTTTATGTATCACCCCACCTCACCTTTCCCGTTAAGCAGCCATAGTGTGTTTTCTGCATGTGTGACTCTGTTCTGTTTTGTAATTCAGTTCAAGTGTAACGGTTTTTACATTCCCTCTATCAGTGATACCTTAGGAGAAGTGTCCTTTTCTGTGTGACTTATTTCACTTAGAATCGTCGTACCTAAATCCACTCATCATGCTGCTACTAACCTTACGACATTGATTTCATGGCTGAGTGATATTCCATTGTACATAAGGACCACAACTTCTTTATCCATTTTTCTCTTTCCTGGGATATTTAAGGTGGAATGAAGTGGAGGTCCTGGTCAAGAGAGCAGCCCTAAACTTTGGGGTGCTTGTGTCTTGCTGATTTTTAATTTTCCCAATTTATACCCCCATGAGTGGAAGTGCCCTATGCTCTCTAAGCTGTGTTTTTCAGATGTTTCAGGACTCACCGGACACTTCTCCAGAGTGGCTCTTGGCAATTTACATCCCGCCCATCAGTGTAGCAAGGCTCCCATTTCTCCATGGCCTGTCCTGCATTTCTGGTTTTGACACTTTTTTCAGCATGGCCCTTTTGACCGATGGGAAGCGAGACTTGTTTGTAGCGCTGATTTGCCTTTCCAGGTTGCTTGGTTGGCCAAAAAGGGCGTATGCGTTTTTTCCTGAATATATTCAGGAAAAAACGCATACGCCCTTTTTGGCCAAGGGCATCATTGTCAACGTTTTGCCGCTTCTCATGTGCTTTAAAGGCGATTCGTATCTACCTCCTGAAATCTGTTTCCTGCAATTCTGCCTTGATTTCAAATCCGCTTCTTTGCCTTCCCTCAATATATTTGTGGACGAGAGTTATCATTTATAACTCTGCAGGTTTGTGAATTGCAGTGCCCTGAACCTCCATTTTACAACTCGTTTTTATGGGAGCTGGCCGCAAAATTGCAGAATGGCTTCAGGCCCTGTTCTGGTTCCGGGGGGCAGGCTGAGCCTGTGGTTAATTCTTCTTTCTGATGGGAAAATAGAGTGACCTGTGCCTGTCCCAACACCAAGAGCTAGTCTCTCGTTGGTTCCACGTCTTCCCGTTTATCCTCAGGACAAATTGCAACCTGCATGGAACAGGAGGTTAAAGGTGCTGATGCTCCAAGTAGGGAGCTTGCTAGTAAAGCGGCTGGAATGGCGAACCCGGGCACAAGGAGATGAGAAATGAGGTGCGTTTTAGAAACCTTTCCCCATCACACGGTGTACCATCTTCTGGGTTTCTCATGTATGTTTTTGATGTAGGAAGATGCCCTTGAACCTGGAGATTTGGGACCCATGCGATGGGTACCACGCAGTATTCCTTTAAAGGGTCTGCGTTTGCTCACCCAACCTCACCAAACCTCTCAGCCCCAAGAGTGTCCACCCTTATGTCTCATCCAGCTGTGCGTCTAGATATGGTCAATCCAGGTTGCATCACAGCCCCTGAACGCATTGTGTAAGAATTTCTCTCTCTTTCACTGTCTTTGTTTCATGGGTGTTTCAAAGTAATTTATTTTTATAATGGGGTTTAGCTGCTTTTCACTGCTGTGTTTATGCCGCTTTACACCCACTTGACACACTAACAGAGAGATATCAATACATAGGTTTTACGATTATTATTAGTCAGATATATTCTTGTGCGGTGAATAGGGCGTGTTGAGTCCAGTTCTCTGAGCAAGGAGTAGGTCTTGTCTATTACATATTGGGTTTATGGAACGGTATCTGAGCTAATTTGATACCCTTGTTTTATGTATCACCCCACCTCACCTTTCCCGTTAAGCAGCCATAGTGTGTTTTCTGCATGTGTGACTCTGTTCTGTTTTGTAATTCAGTTCAAGTGTAACGGTTTTTACATTCCCTCTATCAGTGATACCTTAGGAGAAGTGTCCTTTTCTGTGTGACTTATTTCACTTAGAATCGTCGTACCTAAATCCACTCATCATGCTGCTACTAACCTTACGACATTGATTTCATGGCTGAGTGATATTCCATTGTACATAAGGACCACAACTTCTTTATCCATTTTTCTCTTTCCTGGGATATTTAAGGTGGAATGAAGTGGAGGTCCTGGTCAACAGAGCAGCCCTAAACTTTGGGGTGCTTGTGTCTTGCTGATTTTTAATTTTCCCAATTTATACCCCCATGAGTGGAAGTGCCCTATGCTCTCTAAGCTGTGTTTTTCAGATGTTTCAGGACTCACCGGACAGTTCTCCGGAGTGGCTCTTGGCAATTTACATCCCGCCCATCAGTGTAGCAAGGCTCCCATTTCTCCATGGCCTGTCCTGCATTTCTGGTTTTGACACTTTTTTCAGCATGGCCCTTTTGACCGATGGGAAGCGAGACTTCTTTGTAGCGCTGATTTGCCTTTCCAGGTTGCTTGGTTGGCCAAAAAGGGCGTATGCATTTTTTCCTGAATATATTCAGGAAAAAACGCATACGCCCTTTTTGGCCAAGGGCATCATTGTCAACGTTTTGCCGCTTCTCATGTGCTTTAAAGGCGATTCGTATCTACCTCCTGAAATCTGTTTCCTGCAATTCTGCCTTGATTTCAAATCCTCTTCTTTGCCTTCCCTCAATATATTTGTGGACGAGAGTTATCATTAATAACTCTGCAGGTTTGTGAATTGCAGTGCCCTGAACCTCCATTTTACAACTCGTTTTTATGGGAGCTGGCCGCAAAATCGCAGAATGGCTTCAGGCCCTGTTCTGGTTCCGGGGGGCAGGCTGAGCCTGTGGTTAATTCTTCTTTCTGATGGGAAAATAGAGTGACCTGTGCCTGTCCCAACACCAAGAGCTAGTCTCTCGTTGGTTCCACGTCTTCCCGTTTATCCTCAGGACAAATTGCAACCTGTATGGAACAGGAGGTTAAAGGTGCTGATGCTCCAAGTAGGGAGCTTGCTAGTAAAGCGGCTGGAATGGCGAACCCGGGCACAAGGAGATGAGAAATGAGGTGCGTTTTAGAAACCTTTCCCCATCACACGGTGTACCATCTTCTGGGTTTCTCATGTATGTTTTTGATGTAGGAAGATGCCCTTGAACCTGGAGATTTGGGACCCATGCGATGGGTACCACGCAGTATTCCTTTAAAGGGTCTGCGTTTGCTCACCCAACCTCACCAAACCTCTCAGCCCCAAGAGTGTCCACCCTTATGTCTCATCCAGCTGTGCGTCTAGATATGGTCAATCCAGGTTGCATCACAGCCCCTGAACGCATTGTGTAAGAATTTCTCTCTCTTTCACTGTCTTTGTTTCATGGGTGTTTCAAAGTAATTTATTTTTATAATGGGGTTTAGCTGCTTTTCACTGCTGTGTTTATGCCGCTTTACACCCACTTGACACACTAACAGAGAGATATCAATACATAGGTTTTACGATTATTATTAGTCAGATATATTCTTGTGCGGTGAATAGGGCGTGTTGAGTCCAGTTCTCTGAGCAAGGAGTAGGTCTTGTCTATTACATATTGGGTTTATGGAACGGTATCTGAGCTAATTTGATACCCTTGTTTTATGTATCACCCCACCTCACCTTTCCCGTTAAGCAGCCATAGTGTGTTTTCTGCATGTGTGACTCTGTTCTGTTTTGTAATTCAGTTCAAGTGTAACGGTTTTTACATTCCCTCTATCAGTGATACCTTAGGAGAAGTGTCCTTTTCTGTGTGACTTATTTCACTTAGAATCGTCGTACCTAAATCCACTCATCATGCTGCTACTAACCTTACGACATTGATTTCATGGCTGAGTGATATTCCATTGTACATAAGGACCACAACTTCTTTATCCATTTTTCTCTTTCCTGGGATATTTAAGGTGGAATGAAGTGGAGGTCCTGGTCAAGAGAGCAGCCCTAAACTTTGGGGTGCTTGTGTCTTGCTGATTTTTAATTTTCCCAATTTATACCCCCATGAGTGGAAGTGCCCTATGCTCTCTAAGCTGTGTTTTTCAGATGTTTCAGGACTCACTGGACACTTCTCCAGAGTGGCTCTTGGCAATATACATCCCGCCCATCAGTGTAGCAAGGCTCCCATTTCTCCATGGCCTGTCCTGCATTTCTGGTTTTGACACTTTTTTCAGCATGGCCCTTTTGACCGATGGGAAGCGAGACTTCTTTGTAGCGCTGATTTGCCTTTCCAGGTTGCTTGGTTGGCCAAAAAGGGCGTATGCGTTTTTTCCTGAATATATTCAGGAAAAAACGCATACGCCCTTTTTGGCCAAGGGCATCATTGTCAACGTTTTGCCGCTTCTCATGTGCTTTAAAGGCGATTCGTATCTACCTCCTGAAATCTGTTTCCTGCAATTCTGCCTTGATTTCAAATCCTCTTCTTTGCCTTCCCTCAATATATTTGTGGACGAGAGTTATCATTAATAACTCTGCAGGTTTGTGAATTGCAGTGCCCTGAACCTCCATTTTACAACTCGTTTTTATGGGAGCTGGCCGCAAAATCGCAGAATGGCTTCAGGCCCTGTTCTGGTTCCGGGGGGCAGGCTGAGCCTGTGGTTAATTCTTCTTTCTGATGGGAAAATAGAGTGACCTGTGCCTGTCCCAACACCAAGAGCTAGTCTCTCGTTGGTTCCACGTCTTCCCGTTTATCCTCAGGACAAATTGCAACCTGTATGGAACAGGAGGTTAAAGGTGCTGATGCTCCAAGTAGGGAGCTTGCTAGTAAAGCGGCTGGAATGGCGAACCCGGGCACAAGGAGATGAGAAATGAGGTGCGTTTTAGAAACCTTTCCCCATCACACGGTGTACCATCTTCTGGGTTTCTCATGTATGTTTTTGATGTAGGAAGATGCCCTTGAACCTGGAGATTTGGGACCCATGCGATGGGTACCACGCAGTATTCCTTTAAAGGGTCTGCGTTTGCTCACCCAACCTCACCAAACCTCTCAGCCCCAAGAGTGTCCACCCTTATGTCTCATCCAGCTGTGCGTCTAGATATGGTCAATCCAGGTTGCATCACAGCCCCTGAACGCATTGTGTAAGAATTTCTCTCTCTTTCACTGTCTTTGTTTCATGGGTGTTTCAAAGTAATTTATTTTTATAATGGGGTTTAGCTGCTTTTCACTGCTGTGTTTATGCCGCTTTACACCCACTTGACACACTAACAGAGAGATATCAATACATAGGTTTTACGATTATTATTAGTCAGATATATTCTTGTGCGGTGAATAGGGCGTGTTGAGTCCAGTTCTCTGAGCAAGGAGTAGGTCTTGTCTATTACATATTGGGTTTATGGAACGGTATCTGAGCTAATTTGATACCCTTGTTTTATGTATCACCCCACCTCACCTTTCCCGTTAAGCAGCCATAGTGTGTTTTCTGCATGTGTGACTCTGTTCTGTTTTGTAATTCAGTTCAAGTGTAACGGTTTTTACATTCCCTCTATCAGTGATACCTTAGGAGAAGTGTCCTTTTCTGTGTGACTTATTTCACTTAGAATCGTCGTACCTAAATCCACTCATCATGCTGCTACTAACCTTACGACATTGATTTCATGGCTGAGTGATATTCCATTGTACATAAGGACCACAACTTCTTTATCCATTTTTCTCTTTCCTGGGATATTTAAGGTGGAATGAAGTGGAGGTCCTGGTCAACAGAGCAGCCCTAAACTTTGGGGTGCTTGTGTCTTGCTGATTTTTAATTTTCCCAATTTATACCCCCATGAGTGGAAGTGCCCTATGCTCTCTAAGCTGTGTTTTTCAGATGTTTCAGGACTCACCGGACACTTCTCCAGAGTGGCTCTTGGCAATTTACATCCCGCCCATCAGTGTAGCAAGGCTCCCATTTCTCCATGGCCTGTCCTGCATTTCTGGTTTTGACACTTTTTTCAGCATGGCCCTTTTGACCGATGGGAAGCGAGACTTGTTTGTAGCGCTGATTTGCCTTTCCAGGTTGCTTGGTTGGCCAAAAAGGGCGTATGCGTTTTTTCCTGAATATATTCAGGAAAAAACGCATACGCCCTTTTTGGCCAAGGGCATCATTGTCAACGTTTTGCCGCTTCTCATGTGCTTTAAAGGCGATTCGTATCTACCTCCTGAAATCTGTTTCCTGCAATTCTGCCTTGATTTCAAATCCTCTTCTTTGCCTTCCCTCAATATATTTGTGGACGAGAGTTATCATTTATAACTCTGCAGGTTTGTGAATTGCAGTGCCCTGAACCTCCATTTTACAACTCGTTTTTATGGGAGCTGGCCGCAAAATTGCAGAATGGCTTCAGGCCCTGTTCTGGTTCCGGGGGGCAGGCTGAGCCTGTGGTTAATTCTTCTTTCTGATGGGAAAATAGAGTGACCTGTGCCTGTCCCAACACCAAGAGCTAGTCTCTCGTTGGTTCCACGTCTTCCCGTTTATCCTCAGGACAAATTGCAACCTGTATGGAACAGGAGGTTAAAGGTGCTGATGCTCCAAGTAGGGAGCTTGCTAGTAAAGCGGCTGGAATGGCGAACCCGGGCACAAGGAGATGAGAAATGAGGTGCGTTTTAGAAACCTTTCCCCATCACACGGTGTACCATCTTCTGGGTTTCTCATGTATGTTTTTGATGTAGGAAGATGCCCTTGAACCTGGAGATTTGGGACCCATGCGATGGGTACCACGCAGTATTCCTTTAAAGGGTCTGCGTTTGCTCACCCAACCTCACCAAACCTCTCAGCCCCAAGAGTGTCCACCCTTATGTCTCATCCAGCTGTGCGTCTAGATATGGTCAATCCAGGTTGCATCACAGCCCCTGAACGCATTGTGTAAGAATTTCTCTCTCTTTCACTGTCTTTGTTTCATGGGTGTTTCAAAGTAATTTATTTTTATAATGGGGTTTAGCTGCTTTTCACTGCTGTGTTTATGCCGCTTTACACCCACTTGACACACTAACAGAGAGATATCAATACATAGGTTTTACGATTATTATTAGTCAGATATATTCTTGTGCGGTGAATAGGGCGTGTTGAGTCCAGTTCTCTGAGCAAGGAGTAGGTCTTGTCTATTACATATTGGGTTTATGGAACGGTATCTGAGCTAATTTGATACCCTTGTTTTATGTATCACCCCACCTCACCTTTCCCGTTAAGCAGCCATAGTGTGTTTTCTGCATGTGTGACTCTGTTCTGTTTTGTAATTCAGTTCAAGTGTAACGGTTTTTACATTCCCTCTATCAGTGATACCTTAGGAGAAGTGTCCTTTTCTGTGTGACTTATTTCACTTAGAATCGTCGTACCTAAATCCACTCATCATGCTGCTACTAACCTTACGACATTGATTTCATGGCTGAGTGATATTCCATTGTACATAAGGACCACAACTTCTTTATCCATTTTTCTCTTTCCTGGGATATTTAAGGTGGAATGAAGTGGAGGTCCTGGTCAACAGAGCAGCCCTAAACTTTGGGGTGCTTGTGTCTTGCTGATTTTTAATTTTCCCAATTTATACCCCCATGAGTGGAAGTGCCCTATGCTCTCTAAGCTGTGTTTTTCAGATGTTTCAGGACTCACCGGACAGTTCTCCGGAGTGGCTCTTGGCAATTTACATCCCGCCCATCAGTGTAGCAAGGCTCCCATTTCTCCATGGCCTGTCCTGCATTTCTGGTTTTGACACTTTTTTCAGCATGGCCCTTTTGAACGATGGGAAGCGAGACTTCTTTGTAGCGCTGATTTGCCTTTCCAGGTTGCTTGGTTGGCCAAAAAGGGCGTATGCATTTTTTCCTGAATATATTCAGGAAAAAACGCATATGCCCTTTTTGGCCAAGGGCATCATTGTCAACGTTTTGCCGCTTCTCATGTGCTTTAAAGGCGATTCGTATCTACCTCCTGAAATCTGTTTCCTGCAATTCTGCCTTGATTTCAAATCCTCTTCTTTGCCTTCCCTCAATATATTTGTGGACGAGAGTTATCATTAATAACTCTGCAGGTTTGTGAATTGCAGTGCCCTGAACCTCCATTTTACAACTCGTTTTTATGGGAGCTGGCCGCAAAATCGCAGAATGGCTTCAGGCCCTGTTCTGGTTCCGGGGGGCAGGCTGAGCCTGTGGTTAATTCTTCTTTCTGATGGGAAAATAGAGTGACCTGTGCCTGTCCCAACACCAAGAGCTAGTCTCTCGTTGGTTCCACGTCTTCCCGTTTATCCTCAGGACAAATTGCAACCTGTATGGAACAGGAGGTTAAAGGTGCTGATGCTCCAAGTAGGGAGCTTGCTAGTAAAGCGGCTGGAATGGCGAACCCGGGCACAAGGAGATGAGAAATGAGGTGCGTTTTAGAAACCTTTCCCCATCACACGGTGTACCATCTTCTGGGTTTCTCATGTATGTTTTTGATGTAGGAAGATGCCCTTGAACCTGGAGATTTGGGACCCATGCGATGGGTACCACGCAGTATTCCTTTAAAGGGTCTGCGTTTGCTCACCCAACCTCACCAAACCTCTCAGCCCCAAGAGTGTCCACCCTTATGTCTCATCCAGCTGTGCGTCTAGATATGGTCAATCCAGGTTGCATCACAGCCCCTGAACGCATTGTGTAAGAATTTCTCTCTCTTTCACTGTCTTTGTTTCATGGGTGTTTCAAAGTAATTTATTTTTATAATGGGGTTTAGCTGCTTTTCACTGCTGTGTTTATGCCGCTTTACACCCACTTGACACACTAACAGAGAGATATCAATACATAGGTTTTACGATTATTATTAGTCAGATATATTCTTGTGCGGTGAATAGGGCGTGTTGAGTCCAGTTCTCTGAGCAAGGAGTAGGTCTTGTCTATTACATATTGGGTTTATGGAACGGTATCTGAGCTAATTTGATACCCTTGTTTTATGTATCACCCCACCTCACCTTTCCCGTTAAGCAGCCATAGTGTGTTTTCTGCATGTGTGACTCTGTTCTGTTTTGTAATTCAGTTCAAGTGTAACGGTTTTTACATTCCCTCTATCAGTGATACCTTAGGAGAAGTGTCCTTTTCTGTGTGACTTATTTCACTTAGAATCGTCGTACCTAAATCCACTCATCATGCTGCTACTAACCTTACGACATTGATTTCATGGCTGAGTGATATTCCATTGTACATAAGGACCACAACTTCTTTATCCATTTTTCTCTTTCCTGGGATATTTAAGGTGGAATGAAGTGGAGGTCCTGGTCAAGAGAGCAGCCCTAAACTTTGGGGTGCTTGTGTCTTGCTGATTTTTAATTTTCCCAATTTATACCCCCATGAGTGGAAGTGCCCTATGCTCTCTAAGCTGTGTTTTTCAGATGTTTCAGGACTCACCGGACACTTCTCCAGAGTGGCTCTTGGCAATTTACATCCCGCCCATCAGTGTAGCAAGGCTCCCATTTCTCCATGGCCTGTCCTGCATTTCTGGTTTTGACACTTTTTTCAGCATGGCCCTTTTGACCGATGGGAAGCGAGACTTGTTTGTAGCGCTGATTTGCCTTTCCAGGTTGCTTGGTTGGCCAAAAAGGGCGTATGCGTTTTTTCCTGAATATATTCAGGAAAAAACGCATACGCCCTTTTTGGCCAAGGGCATCATTGTCAACGTTTTGCCGCTTCTCATGTGCTTTAAAGGCGATTCGTATCTACCTCCTGAAATCTGTTTCCTGCAATTCTGCCTTGATTTCAAATCCGCTTCTTTGCCTTCCCTCAATATATTTGTGGACGAGAGTTATCATTTATAACTCTGCAGGTTTGTGAATTGCAGTGCCCTGAACCTCCATTTTACAACTCGTTTTTATGGGAGCTGGCCGCAAAATTGCAGAATGGCTTCAGGCCCTGTTCTGGTTCCGGGGGGCAGGCTGAGCCTGTGGTTAATTCTTCTTTCTGATGGGAAAATAGAGTGACCTGTGCCTGTCCCAACACCAAGAGCTAGTCTCTCGTTGGTTCCACGTCTTCCCGTTTATCCTCAGGACAAATTGCAACCTGCATGGAACAGGAGGTTAAAGGTGCTGATGCTCCAAGTAGGGAGCTTGCTAGTAAAGCGGCTGGAATGGCGAACCCGGGCACAAGGAGATGAGAAATGAGGTGCGTTTTAGAAACCTTTCCCCATCACACGGTGTACCATCTTCTGGGTTTCTCATGTATGTTTTTGATGTAGGAAGATGCCCTTGAACCTGGAGATTTGGGACCCATGCGATGGGTACCACGCAGTATTCCTTTAAAGGGTCTGCGTTTGCTCACCCAACCTCACCAAACCTCTCAGCCCCAAGAGTGTCCACCCTTATGTCTCATCCAGCTGTGCGTCTAGATATGGTCAATCCAGGTTGCATCACAGCCCCTGAACGCATTGTGTAAGAATTTCTCTCTCTTTCACTGTCTTTGTTTCATGGGTGTTTCAAAGTAATTTATTTTTATAATGGGGTTTAGCTGCTTTTCACTGCTGTGTTTATGCCGCTTTACACCCACTTGACACACTAACAGAGAGATATCAATACATAGGTTTTACGATTATTATTAGTCAGATATATTCTTGTGCGGTGAATAGGGCGTGTTGAGTCCAGTTCTCTGAGCAAGGAGTAGGTCTTGTCTATTACATATTGGGTTTATGGAACGGTATCTGAGCTAATTTGATACCCTTGTTTTATGTATCACCCCACCTCACCTTTCCCGTTAAGCAGCCATAGTGTGTTTTCTGCATGTGTGACTCTGTTCTGTTTTGTAATTCAGTTCAAGTGTAACGGTTTTTACATTCCCTCTATCAGTGATACCTTAGGAGAAGTGTCCTTTTCTGTGTGACTTATTTCACTTAGAATCGTCGTACCTAAATCCACTCATCATGCTGCTACTAACCTTACGACATTGATTTCATGGCTGAGTGATATTCCATTGTACATAAGGACCACAACTTCTTTATCCATTTTTCTCTTTCCTGGGATATTTAAGGTGGAATGAAGTGGAGGTCCTGGTCAACAGAGCAGCCCTAAACTTTGGGGTGCTTGTGTCTTGCTGATTTTTAATTTTCCCAATTTATACCCCCATGAGTGGAAGTGCCCTATGCTCTCTAAGCTGTGTTTTTCAGATGTTTCAGGACTCACTGGACACTTCTCCAGAGTGGCTCTTGGCAATTTACATCCCGCCCATCAGTGTAGCAAGGCTCCCATTTCTCCATGGCCTGTCCTGCATTTCTGGTTTTGACACTTTTTTCAGCATGGCCCTTTTGACCGATGGGAAGCGAGACTTGTTTGTAGCGCTGATTTGCCTTTCCAGGTTGCTTGGTTGGCCAAAAAGGGCGTATGCGTTTTTTCCTGAATATATTCAGGAAAAAACGCATACGCCCTTTTTGGCCAAGGGCATCATTGTCAACGTTTTGCCGCTTCTCATGTGCTTTAAAGGCGATTCGTATCTACCTCCTGAAATCTGTTTCCTGCAATTCTGCCTTGATTTCACATCCGCTTCTTTGCCTTCCCTCAATATATGTGTGGACGAGAGTTATCATTTATAACTCTGCAGGTTTGTGAATTGCAGTGCCCTGAACCTCCATTTTACAACTCGTTTTTATGGGAGCTGGCCGCAAAATCGCAGAATGGCTTCAGGCCCTGTTCTGGTTCCGGGGGGCAGGCTGAGCCTGTGGTTAATTCTTCTTTCTGATGGGAAAATAGAGTGACCTGTGCCTGTCCCAACACCAAGAGCTAGTCTCTCGTTGGTTCCACGTCTTCCCGTTTATCCTCAGGACAAATTGCAACCTGTATGGAACAGGAGGTTAATGGTGCTGATGCTCCAAGTAGGGAGCTTGCTAGTAAAGCGGCTGGAATGGCGAACCCGGGCACAAGGAGATGAGAAATGAGGTGCGTTTTAGAAACCTTTCCCCATCACACGGTGTACCATCTTCTGGGTTTCTCATGCATGTTTTTGATGTAGGAAGATGCCCTTGAACCTGGAGATTTGGGACCCATGCGATGGGTACCACGCAGTATTCCTTTAAAGGGTCTGCGTTTGCTCACCCAACCTCACCAAACCTCTCAGCCCCAAGAGTGTCCACCCTTATGTCTCATCCAGCTGTGCGTCTAGATATGGTCAATCCAGGTTGCATCACAGCCCCTGAACGCATTGTGTAAGAATTTCTCTCTCTTTCACTGTCTTTGTTTCATGGGTGTTTCAAAGTAATTTATTTTTATAATGGGGTTTAGCTGCTTTTCACTGCTGTGTTTATGCCGCTTTACACCCACTTGACACACTAACAGAGAGATATCAATACATAGGTTTTACGATTATTATTAGTCAGATATATTCTTGTGCGGTGAATAGGGCGTGTTGAGTCCAGTTCTCTGAGCAAGGAGTAGGTCTTGTCTATTACATATTGGGTTTATGGAACGGTATCTGAGCTAATTTGATACCCTTGTTTTATGTATCACCCCACCTCACCTTTCCCGTTAAGCAGCCATAGTGTGTTTTCTGCATGTGTGACTCTGTTCTGTTTTGTAATTCAGTTCAAGTGTAACGGTTTTTACATTCCCTCTATCAGTGATACCTTATGAGAAGTGTCCTTTTCTGTGTGACTTATTTCACTTAGAATCGTCGTACCTAAATCCACTCATCATGCTGCTACTAACCTTACGACATTGATTTCATGGCTGAGTGATATTCCATTGTACATAAGGACCACAACTTCTTTATCCATTTTTCTCTTTCCTGGGATATTTAAGGTGGAATGAAGTGGAGGTCCTGGTCAAGAGAGCAGCCCTAAACTTTGGGGTGCTTGTGTCTTGCTGATTTTTAATTTTCCCAATTTATACCCCCATGAGTGGAAGTGCCCTATGCTCTCTAAGCTGTGTTTTTCAGATGTTTCAGGACTCACCGGACACTTCTCCAGAGTGGCTCTTGGCAATTTACATCCCGCCCATCAGTGTAGCAAGGCTCCCATTTCTCCATGGCCTGTCCTGCATTTCTGGTTTTGACACTTTTTTCAGCATGGCCCTTTTGACCGATGGGAAGCGAGACTTGTTTGTAGCGCTGATTTGCCTTTCCAGGTTGCTTGGTTGGCCAAAAAGGGCGTATGCGTTTTTTCCTGAATATATTCAGGAAAAAACGCATACGCCCTTTTTGGCCAAGGGCATCATTGTCAACGTTTTGCCGCTTCTCATGTGCTTTAAAGGCGATTCGTATCTACCTCCTGAAATCTGTTTCCTGCAATTCTGCCTTGATTTCAAATCCGCTTCTTTGCCTTCCCTCAATATATTTGTGGACGAGAGTTATCATTTATAACTCTGCAGGTTTGTGAATTGCAGTGCCCTGAACCTCCATTTTACAACTCGTTTTTATGGGAGCTGGCCGCAAAATTGCAGAATGGCTTCAGGCCCTGTTCTGGTTCCGGGGGGCAGGCTGAGCCTGTGGTTAATTCTTCTTTCTGATGGGAAAATAGAGTGACCTGTGCCTGTCCCAACACCAAGAGCTAGTCTCTCGTTGGTTCCACGTCTTCCCGTTTATCCTCAGGACAAATTGCAACCTGCATGGAACAGGAGGTTAAAGGTGCTGATGCTCCAAGTAGGGAGCTTGCTAGTAAAGCGGCTGGAATGGCGAACCCGGGCACAAGGAGATGAGAAATGAGGTGCGTTTTAGAAACCTTTCCCCATCACACGGTGTACCATCTTCTGGGTTTCTCATGCATGTTTTCGATGTAGGAAGATGTCCTTGAACCTGGAGATTTGGGACCCATGCAATGGGTACCACGCAGTATTACTTTAAAGGGTCTGCGTTTGCTCACCCAACCTCACCAAACCTCTCAGCCCCAAGAGTGTCCACCCTTATGTCTCATCCAGCTGTGCGTCTAGATATGGTCAATCCAGGTTGCATCACAGCCCCTGAACGCATTGTGTAAGAATTTCTCTCTCTTTCACTGTCTTTGTTTCATGGGTGTTTCAAAGTAATTTATTTTTATAATGGGGTTTAGCTGCTTTTCACTGCTGTGTTTATGCCGCTTTACACCCACTTGACACAATAACAGAGAGATATCAATACATAGGTTTTACGATTATTATTAGTCAGATATATTCTTGTGCGGTGAATAGGGCGTGTTGAGTCCAGTTCTCTGAGCAAGGAGTAGGTCTTGTTTATTATATATTGGGTTTATGGAACGGTATCTGAGCTAATTTGATACCCTTGTTTTATGTATCACCCCACCTCACCTTTCCCGTTAAGCAGCCATAGTGTGTTTTCTGCATGTGTGACTCTGTTCTGTTTTGTAATTCAGTTCAAGTGTAACGGTTTTTACATTCCCTCTATCAGTGATACCTTATGAGAAGTGTCCTTTTCTGTGTGACTTATTTCACTTAGAATCGTCGTACCTAAATCCACTCATCATGCTGCTACTAACCTTACGACATTGATTTCATGGCTGAGTGATATTCCATTGTACATAAGGACCACAACTTCTTTATCCATTTTTCTCTTTCCTGGGATATTTAAGGTGGAATGAAGTGGAGGTCCTGGTCAACAGAGCAGCCCTAAACTTTGGGGTGCTTGTGTTTTGCTGATTTTTAATTTTCCCAATTTATACCCCCATGAGTGGAAGTGCCCTATGCTCTCTGAGCTGTGTTTTTCAGATGTTTCAGGACTCACCGGACACTTCTCCAGAGTGGCTCTTGGCAATTTACATCCCGCCCATCAGTGTAGCAAGGCTCCCATTTCTCCATGGCCTGTCCTGCATTTCTGGTTTTGACACATTTTTCAGCATGGCCCTTTTGACCGATGGGAAGCGAGACTTCTTTGTAGCGCTGATTTGCCTTTCCAGGTTGCTTGGTTGGCCAAAAAGGGCGTATGCGTTTTTTCCTGAATATATTGAGGAAAAAACGCATACGCCCTTTTTGGCCAAGGGCATCATTGTCAACGTTTTGCCGCTTTTCATGTGCTTTAAAGGCGATTCGTATCTACCTCCTGAAATCTGTTTCCTGCAATTCTGCCTTGATTTCAAATCCTCTTCTTTGCCTTCCCTCAATATATTTGTGGACGAGAGTTATCATTTATAACTCTGCAGGTTTGTGAATTGCAGTGCCCTGAACCTCCATTTTACAACTCGTTTTTATGGGAGCTGGCCGCAAAATTGCAGAATGGCTTCAGGCCCTGTTCTGGTTCCGGGGGGCAGGCTGAGCCTGTGGTTAATTCTTCTTTCTGATGGGAAAATAGAGTGACCTGTGCCTGTCCCAACACCAAGAGCTAGTCTCTCGTTGGTTCCACGTCTTCCCGTTTATCCTCAGGACAAATTGCAACCTGTACGGAACAGGAGGTTAAAGGTGCTGATGCTCCAAGTAGGGAGCTTGCTAGTAAAGCGGCTGGAATGGCGAACCCGGGCACAAGGAGATGAGAAATGAGGTGCGTTTTAGAAACCTTTCCCCATCACACGGTGTACCATCTTCTGGGTTTCTCATGCATGTTTTTGATGTAGGAAGATGCCCTTGAACCTGGAGATTTGGGACCCATGCGATGGGTACCACGCAGTATTCCTTTAAAGGGTCTGCGTTTGCTCACCCAACCTCACCAAACCTCTCAGCCCCAAGAGTGTCCACCCTTATGTCTCATCCAGCTGTGCGTCTAGATATGGTCAATCCAGGTTGCATCACAGCCCCTGAACGCATTGTGTAAGAATTTCTCTCTCTTTCACTGTCTTTGTTTCATGGGTGTTTCAAAGTAATTTATTTTTATAATGGGGTTTAGCTGCTTTTCACTGCTGTGTTTATGCTGCTTTACACCCACTTGACACAATAACAGAGAGATATCAATACATAGGTTTTACGATTATTATTAGTCAGATATATTCTTGTGCGGTGAATAGGGCGTGTTGAGTCCAGTTCTCTGAGCAAGGAGTAGGTCTTGTCTATTACATATTGAGTTTATGGAACGGTATCTGAGCTAATTTGATACCCTTGTTTTATGTATCACCCCACCTCACCTTTCCCGTTAAGCAGCCATAGTGTGTTTTCTGCATGTGTGACTCTGTTCTGTTTTGTAATTCAGTTCAAGTGTAACGGTTTTTACATTCCCTCTATCAGTGATACCTTAGGAGAAGTGTCCTTTTCTGTGTGACTTATTTCACTTAGAATCGTCGTACCTAAATCCACTCATCATGCTGCTACTAACCTTACGACATTGATTTCATGGCTGAGTGATATTCCATTGTACATAAGGACCACAACTTCTTTATCCATTTTTCTCTTTCCTGGGATATTTAAGGTGGAATGAAGTGGAGGTCCTGGTCAAGAGAGCAGCCCTAAACTTTGGGGTGCTTGTGTCTTGCTGATTTTTAATTTTCCCAATTTATACCCCCATGAGTGGAAGTGCCCTATGCTCTCTAAGCTGTGTTTTTCAGATGTTTCAGGACTCACCGGACAGTTCTCCGGAGTGGCTCTTGGCAATTTACATCCCGCCCATCAGTGTAGCAAGGCTCCCATTTCTCCATGGCCTGTCCTGCATTTCTGGTTTTGACACTTTTTTCAGCATGGCCCTTTTGACCGATGGGAAGCGAGACTTCTTTGTAGCGCTGATTTGCCTTTCCAGGTTGCTTGGTTGGCCAAAAAGGGCGTATGCGTTTTTTCCTGAATATATTCAGGAAAAAACGCATACGCCCTTTTTGGCCAAGGGCATCATTGTCAACGTTTTGCCGCTTCTCATGTGCTTTAAAGGCGATTCGTATCTACCTCCTGAAATCTGTTTCCTGCAATTCTGCCTTGATTTCAAATCCGCTTCTTTGCCTTCCCTCAATATATTTGTGGACGAGAGTTATCATTTATAACTCTGCAGGTTTGTGAATTGCAGTGCCCTGAACCTGCATTTTACAACTCGTTTTTATGGGAGCTGGCCGCAAAATTGCAGAATGGCTTCAGGCCCTGTTCTGGTTCCGGGGGGCAGGCTGAGCCTGTGGTTAATTCTTCTTTCTGATGGGAAAATAGAGTGACCTGTGCCTGTCCCAACACCAAGAGCTAGTCTCTCGTTGGTTCCACGTCTTCCCGTTTATCCTCAGGACAAATTGCAACCTGCATGGAACAGGAGGTTAAAGGTGCTGATGCTCCAAGTAGGGAGCTTGCTAGTAAAGCGGCTGGAATGGCGAACCCGGGCACAAGGAGATGAGAAATGAGGTGCGTTTTAGAAACCTTTCCCCATCACACGGTGTACCATCTTCTGGGTTTCTCATGCATGTTTTCGATGTAGGAAGATGTCCTTGAACCTGGAGATTTAGGACCCATGCAATGGGTACCACGCAGTATTACTTTAAAGGGTCTGCGTTTGCTCACCCAACCTCACCAAACCTCTCAGCCCCAAGAGTGTCCACCCTTATGTCTCATCCAGCTGTGCGTCTAGATATGGTCAATCCAGGTTGCATCACAGCCCCTGAACGCATTGTGTAAGAATTTCTCTCTCTTTCACTGTCTTTGTTTCATGGGTGTTTCAAAGTAATTTATTTTTATAATGGGGTTTAGCTGCTTTTCACTGCTGTGTTTATGCCGCTTTACACCCACTTGACACACTAACAGAGAGATATCAATACATAGGTTTTACGATTATTATTAGTCAGATATATTCTTGTGCGGTGAATAGGGCGTGTTGAGTCCAGTTCTCTGAGCAAGGAGTAGGTCTTGTCTATTACATATTGGGTTTATGGAACGGTATCTGAGCTAATTTGATACCCTTGTTTTATGTATCACCCCACCTCACCTTTCCCGTTAAGCAGCCATAGTGTGTTTTCTGCATGTGTGACTCTGTTCTGTTTTGTAATTCAGTTCAAGTGTAACGGTTTTTACATTCCCTCTATCAGTGATACCTTAGGAGAAGTGTCCTTTTCTGTGTGACTTATTTCACTTAGAATCGTCGTACCTAAATCCACTCATCATGCTGCTACTAACCTTACGACATTGATTTCATGGCTGAGTGATATTCCATTGTACATAAGGACCACAACTTCTTTATCCATTTTTCTCTTTCCTGGGATATTTAAGGTGGAATGAAGTGGAGGTCCTGGTCAAGAGAGCAGCCCTAAACTTTGGGGTGCTTGTGTCTTGCTGATTTTTAATTTTCCCAATTTATACCCCCATGAGTGGAAGTGCCCTATGCTCTCTAAGCTGTGTTTTTCAGATGTTTCAGGACTCACCGGACACTTCTCCAGAGTGGCTCTTGGCAATTTACATCCCGCCCATCAGTGTAGCAAGGCTCCCATTTCTCCATGGCCTGTCCTGCATTTCTGGTTTTGACACTTTTTTCAGCATGGCCCTTTTGACCGATGGGAAGCGAGACTTGTTTGTAGCGCTGATTTGCCTTTCCAGGTTGCTTGGTTGGCCAAAAAGGGCGTATGCGTTTTTTCCTGAATATATTCAGGAAAAAACGCATACGCCCTTTTTGGCCAAGGGCATCATTGTCAACGTTTTGCCGCTTCTCATGTGCTTTAAAGGCGATTCGTATCTACCTCCTGAAATCTGTTTCCTGCAATTCTGCCTTGATTTCAAATCCGCTTCTTTGCCTTCCCTCAATATATTTGTGGACGAGAGTTATCATTTATAACTCTGCAGGTTTGTGAATTGCAGTGCCCTGAACCTCCATTTTACAACTCGTTTTTATGGGAGCTGGCCGCAAAATTGCAGAATGGCTTCAGGCCCTGTTCTGGTTCCGGGGGGCAGGCTGAGCCTGTGGTTAATTCTTCTTTCTGATGGGAAAATAGAGTGACCTGTGCCTGTCCCAACACCAAGAGCTAGTCTCTCGTTGGTTCCACGTCTTCCCGTTTATCCTCAGGACAAATTGCAACCTGCATGGAACAGGAGGTTAAAGGTGCTGATGCTCCAAGTAGGGAGCTTGCTAGTAAAGCGGCTGGAATGGCGAACCCGGGCACAAGGAGATGAGAAATGAGGTGCGTTTTAGAAACCTTTCCCCATCACACGGTGTACCATCTTCTGGGTTTCTCATGTATGTTTTTGATGTAGGAAGATGCCCTTGAACCTGGAGATTTGGGACCCATGCGATGGGTACCACGCAGTATTCCTTTAAAGGGTCTGCGTTTGCTCACCCAACCTCACCAAACCTCTCAGCCCCAAGAGTGTCCACCCTTATGTCTCATCCAGCTGTGCGTCTAGATATGGTCAATCCAGGTTGCATCACAGCCCCTGAACGCATTGTGTAAGAATTTCTCTCTCTTTCACTGTCTTTGTTTCATGGGTGTTTCAAAGTAATTTATTTTTATAATGGGGTTTAGCTGCTTTTCACTGCTGTGTTTATGCCGCTTTACACCCACTTGACACACTAACAGAGAGATATCAATACATAGGTTTTACGATTATTATTAGTCAGATATATTCTTGTGCGGTGAATAGGGCGTGTTGAGTCCAGTTCTCTGAGCAAGGAGTACGTCTTGTCTATTACATATTGGGTTTATGGAACGGTATCTGAGCTAATTTGATACCCTTGTTTTATGTATCACCCCACCTCACCTTTCCCGTTAAGCAGCCATAGTGTGTTTTCTGCATGTGTGACTCTGTTCTGTTTTGTAATTCAGTTCAAGTGTAACGGTTTTTACATTCCCTCTATCAGTGATACCTTAGGAGAAGTGTCCTTTTCTGTGTGACTTATTTCACTTAGAATCGTCGTACCTAAATCCACTCATCATGCTGCTACTAACCTTACGACATTGATTTCATGGCTGAGTGATATTCCATTGTACATAAGGACCACAACTTCTTTATCCATTTTTCTCTTTCCTGGGATATTTAAGGTGGAATGAAGTGGAGGTCCTGGTCAAGAGAGCAGCCCTAAACTTTGGGGTGCTTGTGTCTTGCTGATTTTTAATTTTCCCAATTTATACCCCCATGAGTGGAAGTTCCCTATGCTCTCTAAGCTGTGTTTTTCAGATGTTTCAGGACTCACCGGACAGTTCTCCGGAGTGGCTCTTGGCAATTTACATCCCGCCCATCAGTGTAGCAAGGCTCCCATTTCTCCATGGCCTGTCCTGCATTTCTGGTTTTGACACTTTTTTCAGCATGGCCCTTTTGACCGATGGGAAGCGAGACTTCTTTGTAGCGCTGATTTGCCTTTCCTGGTTGCTTGGTTGGCCAAAAAGGGCGTATGCATTTTTTCCTGAATATATTCAGGAAAAAACGCATACGCCCTTTTTGGCCAAGGGCATCATTGTCAACGTTTTGCCGCTTCTCATGTGCTTTAAAGGCGATTCGTATCTACCTCCTGAAATCTGTTTCCTGCAATTCTGCCTTGATTTCAAATCCTCTTCTTTGCCTTCCCTCAATATATTTGTGGACGAGAGTTATCATTAATAACTCTGCAGGTTTGTGAATTGCAGTGCCCTGAACCTCCATTTTACAACTCGTTTTTATGGGAGCTGGCCGCAAAATCGCAGAATGGCTTCAGGCCCTGTTCTGGTTCCGGGGGGCAGGCTGAGCCTGTGGTTAATTCTTCTTTCTGATGGGAAAATAGAGTGACCTGTGCCTGTCCCAACACCAAGAGCTAGTCTCTCGTTGGTTCCACGTCTTCCCGTTTATCCTCAGGACAAATTGCAACCTGTATGGAACAGGAGGTTAAAGGTGCTGATGCTCCAAGTAGGGAGCTTGCTAGTAAAGCGGCTGGAATGGCGAACCCGGGCACAAGGAGATGAGAAATGAGGTGCGTTTTAGAAACCTTTCCCCATCACACGGTGTACCATCTTCTGGGTTTCTCATGTATGTTTTTGATGTAGGAAGATGCCCTTGAACCTGGAGATTTGGGACCCATGCGATGGGTACCACGCAGTATTCCTTTAAAGGGTCTGCGTTTGCTCACCCAACCTCACCAAACCTCTCAGCCCCAAGAGTGTCCACCCTTATGTCTCATCCAGCTGTGCGTCTAGATATGGTCAATCCAGGTTGCATCACAGCCCCTGAACGCATTGTGTAAGAATTTCTCTCTCTTTCACTGTCTTTGTTTCATGGGTGTTTCAAAGTAATTTATTTTTATAATGGGGTTTAGCTGCTTTTCACTGCTGTGTTTATGCCGCTTTACACCCACTTGACACACTAACAGAGAGATATCAATACATAGGTTTTACGATTATTATTAGTCAGATATATTCTTGTGCGGTGAATAGGGCGTGTTGAGTCCAGTTCTCTGAGCAAGGAGTAGGTCTTGTCTATTACATATTGGGTTTATGGAACGGTATCTGAGCTAATTTGATACCCTTGTTTTATGTATCACCCCACCTCACCTTTCCCGTTAAGCAGCCATAGTGTGTTTTCTGCATGTGTGACTCTGTTCTGTTTTGTAATTCAGTTCAAGTGTAACGGTTTTTACATTCCCTCTATCAGTGATACCTTAGGAGAAGTGTCCTTTTCTGTGTGACTTATTTCACTTAGAATCGTCGTACCTAAATCCACTCATCATGCTGCTACTAACCTTACGACATTGATTTCATGGCTGAGTGATATTCCATTGTACATAAGGACCACAACTTCTTTATCCATTTTTCTCTTTCCTGGGATATTTAAGGTGGAATGAAGTGGAGGTCCTGGTCAAGAGAGCAGCCCTAAACTTTGGGGTGCTTGTGTCTTGCTGATTTTTAATTTTCCCAATTTATACCCCCATGAGTGGAAGTGCCCTATGCTCTCTAAGCTGTGTTTTTCAGATGTTTCAGGACTCACTGGACACTTCTCCAGAGTGGCTCTTGGCAATTTACATCCCGCCCATCAGTGTAGCAAGGCTCCCATTTCTCCATGGCCTGTCCTGCATTTCTGGTTTTGACACTTTTTTCAGCATGGCCCTTTTGACCGATGGGAAGCGAGACTTCTTTGTAGCGCTGATTTGCCTTTCCTGGTTGCTTGGTTGGCCAAAAAGGGCGTATGCATTTTTTCCTGAATATATTCAGGAAAAAACGCATACGCCCTTTTTGGCCAAGGGCATCATTGTCAACGTTTTGCCGCTTCTCATGTGCTTTAAAGGCGATTCGTATCTACCTCCTGAAATCTGTTTCCTGCAATTCTGCCTTGATTTCAAATCCTCTTCTTTGCCTTCCCTCAATATATTTGTGGACGAGAGTTATCATTAATAACTCTGCAGGTTTGTGAATTGCAGTGCCCTGAACCTCCATTTTACAACTCGTTTTTATGGGAGCTGGCCGCAAAGTCGCAGAATGGCTTCAGGCCCTGTTCTGGTTCCGGGGGGCAGGCTGAGCCTGTGGTTAATTCTTCTTTCTGATGGGAAAATAGAGTGACCTGTGCCTGTCCCAACACCAAGAGCTAGTCTCTCGTTGGTTCCACGTCTTCCCGTTTATCCTCAGGACAAATTGCAACCTGTATGGAACAGGAGGTTAAAGGTGCTGATGCTCCAAGTAGGGAGCTTGCTAGTAAAGCGGCTGGAATGGCGAACCCGGGCACAAGGAGATGAGAAATGAGGTGCGTTTTAGAAACCTTTCCCCATCACACGGTGTACCATCTTCTGGGTTTCTCATGTATGTTTTTGATGTAGGAAGATGCCCTTGAACCTGGAGATTTGGGACCCATGCGATGGGTACCACGCAGTATTCCTTTAAAGGGTCTGCGTTTGCTCACCCAACCTCACCAAACCTCTCAGCCCCAAGAGTGTCCACCCTTATGTCTCATCCAGCTGTGCGTCTAGATATGGTCAATCCAGGTTGCATCACAGCCCCTGAACGCATTGTGTAAGAATTTCTCTCTCTTTCACTGTCTTTGTTTCATGGGTGTTTCAAAGTAATTTATTTTTATAATGGGGTTTAGCTGCTTTTCACTGCTGTGTTTATGCCGCTTTACACCCACTTGACACACTAACAGAGAGATATCAATACATAGGTTTTACGATTATTATTAGTCAGATATATTCTTGTGCGGTGAATAGGGCGTGTTGAGTCCAGTTCTCTGAGCAAGGAGTAGGTCTTGTCTATTACATATTGGGTTTATGGAACGGTATCTGAGCTAATTTGATACCCTTGTTTTATGTATCACCCCACCTCACCTTTCCCGTTAAGCAGCCATAGTGTGTTTTCTGCATGTGTGACTCTGTTCTGTTTTGTAATTCAGTTCAAGTGTAACGGTTTTTACATTCCCTCTATCAGTGATACCTTAGGAGAAGTGTCCTTTTCTGTGTGACTTATTTCACTTAGAATCGTCGTACCTAAATCCACTCATCATGCTGCTACTAACCTTACGACATTGATTTCATGGCTGAGTGATATTCCATTGTACATAAGGACCACAACTTCTTTATCCATTTTTCTCTTTCCTGGGATATTTAAGGTGGAATGAAGTGGAGGTCCTGGTCAAGAGAGCAGCCCTAAACTTTGGGGTGCTTGTGTCTTGCTGATTTTTAATTTTCCCAATTTATACCCCCATGAGTGGAAGTGCCCTATGCTCTCTAAGCTGTGTTTTTCAGATGTTTCAGGACTCACTGGACACTTCTCCAGAGTGGCTCTTGGCAATTTACATCCCGCCCATCAGTGTAGCAAGGCTCCCATTTCTCCATGGCCTGTCCTGCATTTCTGGTTTTGACACTTTTTTCAGCATGGCCCTTTTGACCGATGGGAAGCGAGACTTCTTTGTAGCGCTGATTTGCCTTTCCTGGTTGCTTGGTTGGCCAAAAAGGGCGTATGCATTTTTTCCTGAATATATTCAGGAAAAAACGCATACGCCCTTTTTGGCCAAGGGCATCATTGTCAACGTTTTGCCGCTTCTCATGTGCTTTAAAGGCGATTCGTATCTACCTCCTGAAATCTGTTTCCTGCAATTCTGCCTTGATTTCAAATCCTCTTCTTTGCCTTCCCTCAATATATTTGTGGACGAGAGTTATCATTAATAACTCTGCAGGTTTGTGAATTGCAGTGCCCTGAACCTCCATTTTACAACTCGTTTTTATGGGAGCTGGCCGCAAAGTCGCAGAATGGCTTCAGGCCCTGTTCTGGTTCCGGGGGGCAGGCTGAGCCTGTGGTTAATTCTTCTTTCTGATGGGAAAATAGAGTGACCTGTGCCTGTCCCAACACCAAGAGCTAGTCTCTCGTTGGTTCCACGTCTTCCCGTTTATCCTCAGGACAAATTGCAACCTGTATGGAACAGGAGGTTAAAGGTGCTGATGCTCCAAGTAGGGAGCTTGCTAGTAAAGCGGCTGGAATGGCGAACCCGGGCACAAGGAGATGAGAAATGAGGTGCGTTTTAGAAACCTTTCCCCATCACACGGTGTACCATCTTCTGGGTTTCTCATGTATGTTTTTGATGTAGGAAGATGCCCTTGAACCTGGAGATTTGGGACCCATGCGATGGGTACCACGCAGTATTCCTTTAAAGGGTCTGCGTTTGCTCACCCAACCTCACCAAACCTCTCAGCCCCAAGAGTGTCCACCCTTATGTCTCATCCAGCTGTGCGTCTAGATATGGTCAATCCAGGTTGCATCACAGCCCCTGAACGCATTGTGTAAGAATTTCTCTCTCTTTCACTGTCTTTGTTTCATGGGTGTTTCAAAGTAATTTATTTTTATAATGGGGTTTAGCTGCTTTTCACTGCTGTGTTTATGCCGCTTTACACCCACTTGACACACTAACAGAGAGATATCAATACATAGGTTTTACGATTATTATTAGTCAGATATATTCTTGTGCGGTGAATAGGGCGTGTTGAGTCCAGTTCTCTGAGCAAGGAGTAGGTCTTGTCTATTACATATTGGGTTTATGGAACGGTATCTGAGCTAATTTGATACCCTTGTTTTATGTATCACCCCACCTCACCTTTCCCGTTAAGCAGCCATAGTGTGTTTTCTGCATGTGTGACTCTGTTCTGTTTTGTAATTCAGTTCAAGTGTAACGGTTTTTACATTCCCTCTATCAGTGATACCTTAGGAGAAGTGTCCTTTTCTGTGTGACTTATTTCACTTAGAATCGTCGTACCTAAATCCACTCATCATGCTGCTACTAACCTTACGACATTGATTTCATGGCTGAGTGATATTCCATTGTACATAAGGACCACAACTTCTTTATCCATTTTTCTCTTTCCTGGGATATTTAAGGTGGAATGAAGTGGAGGTCCTGGTCAAGAGAGCAGCCCTAAACTTTGGGGTGCTTGTGTCTTGCTGATTTTTAATTTTCCCAATTTATACCCCCATGAGTGGAAGTGCCCTATGCTCTCTAAGCTGTGTTTTTCAGATGTTTCAGGACTCACTGGACACTTCTCCAGAGTGGCTCTTGGCAATTTACATCCCGCCCATCAGTGTAGCAAGGCTCCCATTTCTCCATGGCCTGTCCTGCATTTCTGGTTTTGACACTTTTTTCAGCATGGCCCTTTTGACCGATGGGAAGCGAGACTTCTTTGTAGCGCTGATTTGCCTTTCCTGGTTGCTTGGTTGGCCAAAAAGGGCGTATGCATTTTTTCCTGAATATATTCAGGAAAAAACGCATACGCCCTTTTTGGCCAAGGGCATCATTGTCAACGTTTTGCCGCTTCTCATGTGCTTTAAAGGCGATTCGTATCTACCTCCTGAAATCTGTTTCCTGCAATTCTGCCTTGATTTCAAATCCTCTTCTTTGCCTTCCCTCAATATATTTGTGGACGAGAGTTATCATTAATAACTCTGCAGGTTTGTGAATTGCAGTGCCCTGAACCTCCATTTTACAACTCGTTTTTATGGGAGCTGGCCGCAAAGTCGCAGAATGGCTTCAGGCCCTGTTCTGGTTCCGGGGGGCAGGCTGAGCCTGTGGTTAATTCTTCTTTCTGATGGGAAAATAGAGTGACCTGTGCCTGTCCCAACACCAAGAGCTAGTCTCTCGTTGGTTCCACGTCTTCCCGTTTATCCTCAGGACAAATTGCAACCTGTATGGAACAGGAGGTTAAAGGTGCTGATGCTCCAAGTAGGGAGCTTGCTAGTAAAGCGGCTGGAATGGCGAACCCGGGCACAAGGAGATGAGAAATGAGGTGCGTTTTAGAAACCTTTCCCCATCACACGGTGTACCATCTTCTGGGTTTCTCATGTATGTTTTTGATGTAGGAAGATGCCCTTGAACCTGGAGATTTGGGACCCATGCGATGGGTACCACGCAGTATTCCTTTAAAGGGTCTGCGTTTGCTCACCCAACCTCACCAAACCTCTCAGCCCCAAGAGTGTCCACCCTTATGTCTCATCCAGCTGTGCGTCTAGATATGGTCAATCCAGGTTGCATCACAGCCCCTGAACGCATTGTGTAAGAATTTCTCTCTCTTTCACTGTCTTTGTTTCATGGGTGTTTCAAAGTAATTTATTTTTATAATGGGGTTTAGCTGCTTTTCACTGCTGTGTTTATGCCGCTTTACACCCACTTGACACACTAACAGAGAGATATCAATACATAGGTTTTACGATTATTATTAGTCAGATATATTCTTGTGCGGTGAATAGGGCGTGTTGAGTCCAGTTCTCTGAGCAAGGAGTAGGTCTTGTCTATTACATATTGGGTTTATGGAACGGTATCTGAGCTAATTTGATACCCTTGTTTTATGTATCACCCCACCTCACCTTTCCCGTTAAGCAGCCATAGTGTGTTTTCTGCATGTGTGACTCTGTTCTGTTTTGTAATTCAGTTCAAGTGTAACGGTTTTTACATTCCCTCTATCAGTGATACCTTAGGAGAAGTGTCCTTTTCTGTGTGACTTATTTCACTTAGAATCGTTGTACCTAAATCCACTCATCATGCTGCTACTAACCTTACGACATTGATTTCATGGCTGAGTGATATTCCATTGTACATAAGGACCACAACTTCTTTATCCATTTTTCTCTTTCCTGGGATATTTAAGGTGGAATGAAGTGGAGGTCCTGGTCAAGAGAGCAGCCCTAAACTTTGGGGTGCTTGTGTCTTGCTGATTTTTAATTTTCCCAATTTATACCCCCATGAGTGGAAGTGCCCTATGCTCTCTAAGCTGTGTTTTTCAGATGTTTCAGGACTCACCGGACACTTCTCCAGAGTGGCTCTTGGCAATTTACATCCCGCCCATCAGTGTAGCAAGGCTCCCATTTCTCCATGGCCTGTCCTGCATTTCTGGTTTTGACACTTTTTTCAGCATGGCCCTTTTGACCGATGGGAAGCGAGACTTGTTTGTAGCGCTGATTTGCCTTTCCAGGTTGCTTGGTTGGCCAAAAAGGGCGTATGCGTTTTTTCCTGAATATATTCAGGAAAAAACGCATACGCCCTTTTTGGCCAAGGGCATCATTGTCAACGTTTTGCCGCTTCTCATGTGCTTTAAAGGCGATTCGTATCTACCTCCTGAAATCTGTTTCCTGCAATTCTGCCTTGATTTCAAATCCGCTTCTTTGCCTTCCCTCAATATATTTGTGGACGAGAGTTATCATTTATAACTCTGCAGGTTTGTGAATTGCAGTGCCCTGAACCTCCATTTTACAACTCGTTTTTATGGGAGCTGGCCGCAAAATTGCAGAATGGCTTCAGGCCCTGTTCTGGTTCCGGGGGGCAGGCTGAGCCTGTGGTTAATTCTTCTTTCTGATGGGAAAATAGAGTGACCTGTGCCTGTCCCAACACCAAGAGCTAGTCTCTCGTTGGTTCCACGTCTTCCCGTTTATCCTCAGGACAAATTGCAACCTGCATGGAACAGGAGGTTAAAGGTGCTGATGCTCCAAGTAGGGAGCTTGCTAGTAAAGCGGCTGGAATGGCGAACCCGGGCACAAGGAGATGAGAAATGAGGTGCGTTTTAGAAACCTTTCCCCATCACACGGTGTACCATCTTCTGGGTTTCTCATGTATGTTTTTGATGTAGGAAGATGCCCTTGAACCTGGAGATTTGGGACCCATGCGATGGGTACCACGCAGTATTCCTTTAAAGGGTCTGCGTTTGCTCACCCAACCTCACCAAACCTCTCAGCCCCAAGAGTGTCCACCCTTATGTCTCATCCAGCTGTGCGTCTAGATATGGTCAATCCAGGTTGCATCACAGCCCCTGAACGCATTGTGTAAGAATTTCTCTCTCTTTCACTGTCTTTGTTTCATGGGTGTTTCAAAGTAATTTATTTTTATAATGGGGTTTAGCTGCTTTTCACTGCTGTGTTTATGCCGCTTTACACCCACTTGACACACTAACAGAGAGATATCAATACATAGGTTTTACGATTATTATTAGTCAGATATATTCTTGTGCGGTGAATAGGGCGTGTTGAGTCCAGTTCTCTGAGCAAGGAGTAGGTCTTGTCTATTACATATTGGGTTTATGGAACGGTATCTGAGCTAATTTGATACCCTTGTTTTATGTATCACCCCACCTCACCTTTCCCGTTAAGCAGCCATAGTGTGTTTTCTGCATGTGTGACTCTGTTCTGTTTTGTAATTCAGTTCAAGTGTAACGGTTTTTACATTCCCTCTATCAGTGATACCTTAGGAGAAGTGTCCTTTTCTGTGTGACTTATTTCACTTAGAATCGTCGTACCTAAATCCACTCATCATGCTGCTACTAACCTTACGACATTGATTTCATGGCTGAGTGATATTCCATTGTACATAAGGACCACAACTTCTTTATCCATTTTTCTCTTTCCTGGGATATTTAAGGTGGAATGAAGTGGAGGTCCTGGTCAACAGAGCAGCCCTAAACTTTGGGGTGCTTGTGTCTTGCTGATTTTTAATTTTCCCAATTTATACCCCCATGAGTGGAAGTGCCCTATGCTCTCTAAGCTGTGTTTTTCAGATGTTTCAGGACTCACCGGACAGTTCTCCGGAGTGGCTCTTGGCAATTTACATCCCGCCCATCAGTGTAGCAAGGCTCCCATTTCTCCATGGCCTGTCCTGCATTTCTGGTTTTGACACTTTTTTCAGCATGGCCCTTTTGAACGATGGGAAGCGAGACTTCTTTGTAGCGCTGATTTGCCTTTCCAGGTTGCTTGGTTGGCCAAAAAGGGCGTATGCATTTTTTCCTGAATATATTCAGGAAAAAACGCATACGCCCTTTTTGGCCAAGGGCATCATTGTCAACGTTTTGCCGCTTTTCATGTGCTTTAAAGGCGATTCGTATCTACCTCCTGAAATCTGTTTCCTGCAATTCTGCCTTGATTTCAAATCCTCTTCTTTGCCTTCCCTCAATATATTTGTGGACGAGAGTTATCATTAATAACTCTGCAGGTTTGTGAATTGCAGTGCCCTGAACCTCCATTTTACAACTCGTTTTTATGGGAGCTGGCCGCAAAATCGCAGAATGGCTTCAGGCCCTGTTCTGGTTCCGGGGGGCAGGCTGAGCCTGTGGTTAATTCTTCTTTCTGATGGGAAAATAGAGTGACCTGTGCCTGTCCCAACACCAAGAGCTAGTCTCTCGTTGGTTCCACGTCTTCCCGTTTATCCTCAGGACAAATTGCAACCTGTATGGAACAGGAGGTTAAAGGTGCTGATGCTCCAAGTAGGGAGCTTGCTAGTAAAGCGGCTGGAATGGCGAACCCGGGCACAAGGAGATGAGAAATGAGGTGCGTTTTAGAAACCTTTCCCCATCACACGGTGTACCATCTTCTGGGTTTCTCATGTATGTTTTTGATGTAGGAAGATGCCCTTGAACCTGGAGATTTGGGACCCATGCGATGGGTACCACGCAGTATTCCTTTAAAGGGTCTGCGTTTGCTCACCCAACCTCACCAAACCTCTCAGCCCCAAGAGTGTCCACCCTTATGTCTCATCCAGCTGTGCGTCTAGATATGGTCAATCCAGGTTGCATCACAGCCCCTGAACGCATTGTGTAAGAATTTCTCTCTCTTTCACTGTCTTTGTTTCATGGGTGTTTCAAAGTAATTTATTTTTATAATGGGGTTTAGCTGCTTTTCACTGCTGTGTTTATGCCGCTTTACACCCACTTGACACACTAACAGAGAGATATCAATACATAGGTTTTACGATTATTATTAGTCAGATATATTCTTGTGCGGTGAATAGGGCGTGTTGAGTCCAGTTCTCTGAGCAAGGAGTAGGTCTTGTCTATTACATATTGGGTTTATGGAACGGTATCTGAGCTAATTTGATACCCTTGTTTTATGTATCACCCCACCTCACCTTTCCCGTTAAGCAGCCATAGTGTGTTTTCTGCATGTGTGACTCTGTTCTGTTTTGTAATTCAGTTCAAGTGTAACGGTTTTTACATTCCCTCTATCAGTGATACCTTAGGAGAAGTGTCCTTTTCTGTGTGACTTATTTCACTTAGAATCGTCGTACCTAAATCCACTCATCATGCTGCTACTAACCTTACGACATTGATTTCATGGCTGAGTGATATTCCATTGTACATAAGGACCACAACTTCTTTATCCATTTTTCTCTTTCCTGGGATATTTAAGGTGGAATGAAGTGGAGGTCCTGGTCAAGAGAGCAGCCCTAAACTTTGGGGTGCTTGTGTCTTGCTGATTTTTCATTTTCCCAATTTATACCCCCATGAGTGGAAGTGCCCTATGCTCTCTAAGCTGTGTTTTTCAGATGTTTCAGGACTCACCGGACACTTCTCCAGAGTGGCTCTTGGCAATTTACATCCCGCCCATCAGTGTAGCAAGGCTCCCATTTCTCCATGGCCTGTCCTGCATTTCTGGTTTTGACACTTTTTTCAGCATGGCCCTTTTGACCGATGGGAAGCGAGACTTGTTTGTAGCGCTGATTTGCCTTTCCAGGTTGCTTGGTTGGCCAAAAAGGGCGTATGCGTTTTTTCCTGAATATATTCAGGAAAAAACGCATACGCCCTTTTTGGCCAAGGGCATCATTGTCAACGTTTTGCCGCTTCTCATGTGCTTTAAAGGCGATTCGTATCTACCTCCTGAAATCTGTTTCCTGCAATTCTGCCTTGATTTCAAATCCGCTTCTTTGCCTTCCCTCAATATATTTGTGGACGAGAGTTATCATTTATAACTCTGCAGGTTTGTGAATTGCAGTGCCCTGAACCTCCATTTTACAACTCGTTTTTATGGGAGCTGGCCGCAAAATTGCAGAATGGCTTCAGGCCCTGTTCTGGTTCCGGGGGGCAGGCTGAGCCTGTGGTTAATTCTTCTTTCTGATGGGAAAATAGAGTGACCTGTGCCTGTCCCAACACCAAGAGCTAGTCTCTCGTTGGTTCCACGTCTTCCCGTTTATCCTCAGGACAAATTGCAACCTGCATGGAACAGGAGGTTAAAGGTGCTGATGCTCCAAGTAGGGAGCTTGCTAGTAAAGCGGCTGGAATGGCGAACCCGGGCACAAGGAGATGAGAAATGAGGTGCGTTTTAGAAACCTTTCCCCATCACACGGTGTACCATCTTCTGGGTTTCTCATGTATGTTTTTGATGTAGGAAGATGCCCTTGAACCTGGAGATTTGGGACCCATGCGATGGGTACCACGCAGTATTCCTTTAAAGGGTCTGCGTTTGCTCACCCAACCTCACCAAACCTCTCAGCCCCAAGAGTGTCCACCCTTATGTCTCATCCAGCTGTGCGTCTAGATATGGTCAATCCAGGTTGCATCACAGCCCCTGAACGCATTGTGTAAGAATTTCTCTCTCTTTCACTGTCTTTGTTTCATGGGTGTTTCAAAGTAATTTATTTTTATAATGGGGTTTAGCTGCTTTTCACTGCTGTGTTTATGCCGCTTTACACCCACTTGACACACTAACAGAGAGATATCAATACATAGGTTTTACGATTATTATTAGTCAGATATATTCTTGTGCGGTGAATAGGGCGTGTTGAGTCCAGTTCTCTGAGCAAGGAGTAGGTCTTGTCTATTACATATTGGGTTTATGGAACGGTATCTGAGCTAATTTGATACCCTTGTTTTATGTATCACCCCACCTCACCTTTCCCGTTAAGCAGCCATAGTGTGTTTTCTGCATGTGTGACTCTGTTCTGTTTTGTAATTCAGTTCAAGTGTAACGGTTTTTACATTCCCTCTATCAGTGATACCTTAGGAGAAGTGTCCTTTTCTGTGTGACTTATTTCACTTAGAATCGTCGTACCTAAATCCACTCATCATGCTGCTACTAACCTTACGACATTGATTTCATGGCTGAGTGATATTCCATTGTACATAAGGACCACAACTTCTTTATCCATTTTTCTCTTTCCTGGGATATTTAAGGTGGAATGAAGTGGAGGTCCTGGTCAACAGAGCAGCCCTAAACTTTGGGGTGCTTGTGTCTTGCTGATTTTTAATTTTCCCAATTTATACCCCCATGAGTGGAAGTGCCCTATGCTCTCTAAGCTGTGTTTTTCAGATGTTTCAGGACTCACCGGACAGTTCTCCGGAGTGGCTCTTGGCAATTTACATCCCGCCCATCAGTGTAGCAAGGCTCCCATTTCTCCATGGCCTGTCCTGCATTTCTGGTTTTGACACTTTTTTCAGCATGGCCCTTTTGAACGATGGGAAGCGAGACTTCTTTGTAGCGCTGATTTGCCTTTCCAGGTTGCTTGGTTGGCCAAAAAGGGCGTATGCATTTTTTCCTGAATATATTCAGGAAAAAACGCATACGCCCTTTTTGGCCAAGGGCATCATTGTCAACGTTTTGCCGCTTCTCATGTGCTTTAAAGGCGATTCGTATCTACCTCCTGAAATCTGTTTCCTGCAATTCTGCCTTGATTTCAAATCCTCTTCTTTGCCTTCCCTCAATATATTTGTGGACGAGAGTTATCATTAATAACTCTGCAGGTTTGTGAATTGCAGTGCCCTGAACCTCCATTTTACAACTCGTTTTTATGGGAGCTGGCCGCAAAATCGCAGAATGGCTTCAGGCCCTGTTCTGGTTCCGGGGGGCAGGCTGAGCCTGTGGTTAATTCTTCTTTCTGATGGGAAAATAGAGTGACCTGTGCCTGTCCCAACACCAAGAGCTAGTCTCTCGTTGGTTCCACGTCTTCCCGTTTATCCTCAGGACAAATTGCAACCTGTATGGAACAGGAGGTTAAAGGTGCTGATGCTCCAAGTAGGGAGCTTGCTAGTAAAGCGGCTGGAATGGCGAACCCGGGCACAAGGAGATGAGAAATGAGGTGCGTTTTAGAAACCTTTCCCCATCACACGGTGTACCATCTTCTGGGTTTCTCATGTATGTTTTTGATGTAGGAAGATGCCCTTGAACCTGGAGATTTGGGACCCATGCGATGGGTACCACGCAGTATTCCTTTAAAGGGTCTGCGTTTGCTCACCCAACCTCACCAAACCTCTCAGCCCCAAGAGTGTCCACCCTTATGTCTCATCCAGCTGTGCGTCTAGATATGGTCAATCCAGGTTGCATCACAGCCCCTGAACGCATTGTGTAAGAATTTCTCTCTCTTTCACTGTCTTTGTTTCATGGGTGTTTCAAAGTAATTTATTTTTATAATGGGGTTTAGCTGCTTTTCACTGCTGTGTTTATGCCGCTTTACACCCACTTGACACACTAACAGAGAGATATCAATACATAGGTTTTACGATTATTATTAGTCAGATATATTCTTGTGCGGTGAATAGGGCGTGTTGAGTCCAGTTCTCTGAGCAAGGAGTAGGTCTTGTCTATTACATATTGGGTTTATGGAACGGTATCTGAGCTAATTTGATACCCTTGTTTTATGTATCACCCCACCTCACCTTTCCCGTTAAGCAGCCATAGTGTGTTTTCTGCATGTGTGACTCTGTTCTGTTTTGTAATTCAGTTCAAGTGTAACGGTTTTTACATTCCCTCTATCAGTGATACCTTAGGAGAAGTGTCCTTTTCTGTGTGACTTATTTCACTTAGAATCGTCGTACCTAAATCCACTCATCATGCTGCTACTAACCTTACGACATTGATTTCATGGCTGAGTGATATTCCATTGTACATAAGGACCACAACTTCTTTATCCATTTTTCTCTTTCCTGGGATATTTAAGGTGGAATGAAGTGGAGGTCCTGGTCAAGAGAGCAGCCCTAAACTTTGGGGTGCTTGTGTCTTGCTGATTTTTAATTTTCCCAATTTATACCCCCATGAGTGGAAGTGCCCTATGCTCTCTAAGCTGTGTTTTTCAGATGTTTCAGGACTCACCGGACACTTCTCCAGAGTGGCTCTTGGCAATTTACATCCCGCCCATCAGTGTAGCAAGGCTCCCATTTCTCCATGGCCTGTCCTGCATTTCTGGTTTTGACACTTTTTTCAGCATGGCCCTTTTGACCGATGGGAAGCGAGACTTGTTTGTAGCGCTGATTTGCCTTTCCAGGTTGCTTGGTTGGCCAAAAAGGGCGTATGCGTTTTTTCCTGAATATATTCAGGAAAAAACGCATACGCCCTTTTTGGCCAAGGGCATCATTGTCAACGTTTTGCCGCTTCTCATGTGCTTTAAAGGCGATTCGTATCTACCTCCTGAAATCTGTTTCCTGCAATTCTGCCTTGATTTCAAATCCGCTTCTTTGCCTTCCCTCAATATATTTGTGGACGAGAGTTATCATTTATAACTCTGCAGGTTTGTGAATTGCAGTGCCCTGAACCTCCATTTTACAACTCGTTTTTATGGGAGCTGGCCGCAAAATTGCAGAATGGCTTCAGGCCCTGTTCTGGTTCCGGGGGGCAGGCTGAGCCTGTGGTTAATTCTTCTTTCTGATGGGAAAATAGAGTGACCTGTGCCTGTCCCAACACCAAGAGCTAGTCTCTCGTTGGTTCCACGTCTTCCCGTTTATCCTCAGGACAAATTGCAACCTGCATGGAACAGGAGGTTAAAGGTGCTGATGCTCCAAGTAGGGAGCTTGCTAGTAAAGCGGCTGGAATGGCGAACCCGGGCACAAGGAGATGAGAAATGAGGTGCGTTTTAGAAACCTTTCCCCATCACACGGTGTACCATCTTCTGGGTTTCTCATGTATGTTTTTGATGTAGGAAGATGCCCTTGAACCTGGAGATTTGGGACCCATGCGATGGGTACCACGCAGTATTCCTTTAAAGGGTCTGCGTTTGCTCACCCAACCTCACCAAACCTCTCAGCCCCAAGAGTGTCCACCCTTATGTCTCATCCAGCTGTGCGTCTAGATATGGTCAATCCAGGTTGCATCACAGCCCCTGAACGCATTGTGTAAGAATTTCTCTCTCTTTCACTGTCTTTGTTTCATGGGTGTTTCAAAGTAATTTATTTTTATAATGGGGTTTAGCTGCTTTTCACTGCTGTGTTTATGCCGCTTTACACCCACTTGACACACTAACAGAGAGATATCAATACATAGGTTTTACGATTATTATTAGTCAGATATATTCTTGTGCGGTGAATAGGGCGTGTTGAGTCCAGTTCTCTGAGCAAGGAGTAGGTCTTGTCTATTACATATTGGGTTTATGGAACGGTATCTGAGCTAATTTGATACCCTTGTTTTATGTATCACCCCACCTCACCTTTCCCGTTAAGCAGCCATAGTGTGTTTTCTGCATGTGTGACTCTGTTCTGTTTTGTAATTCAGTTCAAGTGTAACGGTTTTTACATTCCCTCTATCAGTGATACCTTAGGAGAAGTGTCCTTTTCTGTGTGACTTATTTCACTTAGAATCGTCGTACCTAAATCCACTCATCATGCTGCTACTAACCTTACGACATTGATTTCATGGCTGAGTGATATTCCATTGTACATAAGGACCACAACTTCTTTATCCATTTTTCTCTTTCCTGGGATATTTAAGGTGGAATGAAGTGGAGGTCCTGGTCAACAGAGCAGCCCTAAACTTTGGGGTGCTTGTGTCTTGCTGATTTTTAATTTTCCCAATTTATACCCCCATGAGTGGAAGTGCCCTATGCTCTCTAAGCTGTGTTTTTCAGATGTTTCAGGACTCACCGGACAGTTCTCCGGAGTGGCTCTTGGCAATTTACATCCCGCCCATCAGTGTAGCAAGGCTCCCATTTCTCCATGGCCTGTCCTGCATTTCTGGTTTTGACACTTTTTTCAGCATGGCCCTTTTGACCGATGGGAAGCGAGACTTCTTTGTAGCGCTGATTTGCCTTTCCAGGTTGCTTGGTTGGCCAAAAAGGGCGTATGCATTTTTTCCTGAATATATTCAGGAAAAAACGCATACGCCCTTTTTGGCCAAGGGCATCATTGTCAACGTTTTGCCGCTTCTCATGTGCTTTAAAGGCGATTCGTATCTACCTCCTGAAATCTGTTTCCTGCAATTCTGCCTTGATTTCAAATCCTCTTCTTTGCCTTCCCTCAATATATTTGTGGACGAGAGTTATCATTAATAACTCTGCAGGTTTGTGAATTGCAGTGCCCTGAACCTCCATTTTACAACTCGTTTTTATGGGAGCTGGCCGCAAAATCGCAGAATGGCTTCAGGCCCTGTTCTGGTTCCGGGGGGCAGGCTGAGCCTGTGGTTAATTCTTCTTTCTGATGGGAAAATAGAGTGACCTGTGCCTGTCCCAACACCAAGAGCTAGTCTCTCGTTGGTTCCACGTCTTCCCGTTTATCCTCAGGACAAATTGCAACCTGTATGGAACAGGAGGTTAAAGGTGCTGATGCTCCAAGTAGGGAGCTTGCTAGTAAAGCGGCTGGAATGGCGAACCCGGGCACAAGGAGATGAGAAATGAGGTGCGTTTTAGAAACCTTTCCCCATCACACGGTGTACCATCTTCTGGGTTTCTCATGTATGTTTTTGATGTAGGAAGATGCCCTTGAACCTGGAGATTTGGGACCCATGCGATGGGTACCACGCAGTATTCCTTTAAAGGGTCTGCGTTTGCTCACCCAACCTCACCAAACCTCTCAGCCCCAAGAGTGTCCACCCTTATGTCTCATCCAGCTGTGCGTCTAGATATGGTCAATCCAGGTTGCATCACAGCCCCTGAACGCATTGTGTAAGAATTTCTCTCTCTTTCACTGTCTTTGTTTCATGGGTGTTTCAAAGTAATTTATTTTTATAATGGGGTTTAGCTGCTTTTCACTGCTGTGTTTATGCCGCTTTACACCCACTTGACACACTAACAGAGAGATATCAATACATAGGTTTTACGATTATTATTAGTCAGATATATTCTTGTGCGGTGAATAGGGCGTGTTGAGTCCAGTTCTCTGAGCAAGGAGTAGGTCTTGTCTATTACATATTGGGTTTATGGAACGGTATCTGAGCTAATTTGATACCCGTGTTTTATGTATCACCCCACCTCACCTTTCCCGTTAAGCAGCCATAGTGTGTTTTCTGCATGTGTGACTCTGTTCTGTTTTGTAATTCAGTTCAAGTGTAACGGTTTTTACATTCCCTCTATCAGTGATACCTTAGGAGAAGTGTCCTTTTCTGTGTGACTTATTTCACTTAGAATCGTCGTACCTAAATCCACTCATCATGCTGCTACTAACCTTACGACATTGATTTCATGGCTGAGTGATATTCCATTGTACATAAGGACCACAACTTCTTTATCCATTTTTCTCTTTCCTGGGATATTTAAGGTGGAATGAAGTGGAGGTCCTGGTCAAGAGAGCAGCCCTAAACTTTGGGGTGCTTGTGTCTTGCTGATTTTTAATTTTCCCAATTTATACCCCCATGAGTGGAAGTGCCCTATGCTCTCTAAGCTGTGTTTTTCAGATGTTTCAGGACTCACTGGACACTTCTCCAGAGTGGCTCTTGGCAATATACATCCCGCCCATCAGTGTAGCAAGGCTCCCATTTCTCCATGGCCTGTCCTGCATTTCTGGTTTTGACACTTTTTTCAGCATGGCCCTTTTGACCGATGGGAAGCGAGACTTCTTTGTAGCGCTGATTTGCCTTTCCAGGTTGCTTGGTTGGCCAAAAAGGGCGTATGCGTTTTTTCCTGAATATATTCAGGAAAAAACGCATACGCCCTTTTTGGCCAAGGGCATCATTGTCAACGTTTTGCCGCTTCTCATGTGCTTTAAAGGCGATTCGTATCTACCTCCTGAAATCTGTTTCCTGCAATTCTGCCTTGATTTCAAATCCTCTTCTTTGCCTTCCCTCAATATATTTGTGGACGAGAGTTATCATTAATAACTCTGCAGGTTTGTGAATTGCAGTGCCCTGAACCTCCATTTTACAACTCGTTTTTATGGGAGCTGGCCGCAAAATCGCAGAATGGCTTCAGGCCCTGTTCTGGTTCCGGGGGGCAGGCTGAGCCTGTGGTTAATTCTTCTTTCTGATGGGAAAATAGAGTGACCTGTGCCTGTCCCAACACCAAGAGCTAGTCTCTCGTTGGTTCCACGTCTTCCCGTTTATCCTCAGGACAAATTGCAACCTGTATGGAACAGGAGGTTAAAGGTGCTGATGCTCCAAGTAGGGAGCTTGCTAGTAAAGCGGCTGGAATGGCGAACCCGGGCACAAGGAGATGAGAAATGAGGTGCGTTTTAGAAACCTTTCCCCATCACACGGTGTACCATCTTCTGGGTTTCTCATGTATGTTTTTGATGTAGGAAGATGCCCTTGAACCTGGAGATTTGGGACCCATGCGATGGGTACCACGCAGTATTCCTTTAAAGGGTCTGCGTTTGCTCACCCAACCTCACCAAACCTCTCAGCCCCAAGAGTGTCCACCCTTATGTCTCATCCAGCTGTGCGTCTAGATATGGTCAATCCAGGTTGCATCACAGCCCCTGAACGCATTGTGTAAGAATTTCTCTCTCTTTCACTGTCTTTGTTTCATGGGTGTTTCAAAGTAATTTATTTTTATAATGGGGTTTAGCTGCTTTTCACTGCTGTGTTTATGCCGCTTTACACCCACTTGACACACTAACAGAGAGATATCAATACATAGGTTTTACGATTATTATTAGTCAGATATATTCTTGTGCGGTGAATAGGGCGTGTTGAGTCCAGTTCTCTGAGCAAGGAGTAGGTCTTGTCTATTACATATTGGGTTTATGGAACAGTATCTGAGCTAATTTGATACCCTTGTTTTATGTATCACCCCACCTCACCTTTCCCGTTAAGCAGCCATAGTGTGTTTTCTGCATGTGTGACTCTGTTCTGTTTTGTAATTCAGTTCAAGTGTAACGGTTTTTACATTCCCTCTATCAGTGATACCTTAGGAGAAGTGTCCTTTTCTGTGTGACTTATTTCACTTAGAATCGTCGTACCTAAATCCACTCATCATGCTGCTACTAACCTTACGACATTGATTTCATGGCTGAGTGATATTCCATTGTACATAAGGACCACAACTTCTTTATCCATTTTTCTCTTTCCTGGGATATTTAAGGTGGAATGAAGTGGAGGTCCTGGTCAAGAGAGCAGCCCTAAACTTTGGGGTGCTTGTGTCTTGCTGATTTTTAATTTTCCCAATTTATACCCCCATGAGTGGAAGTGCCCTATGCTCTCTAAGCTGTGTTTTTCAGATGTTTCAGGACTCACCGGACACTTCTCCAGAGTGGCTCTTGGCAATTTACATCCCGCCCATCAGTGTAGCAAGGCTCCCATTTCTCCATGGCCTGTCCTGCATTTCTGGTTTTGACACTTTTTTCAGCATGGCCCTTTTGACCGATGGGAAGCGAGACTTGTTTGTAGCGCTGATTTGCCTTTCCAGGTTGCTTGGTTGGCCAAAAAGGGCGTATGCGTTTTTTCCTGAATATATTCAGGAAAAAACGCATACGCCCTTTTTGGCCAAGGGCATCATTGTCAACGTTTTGCCGCTTCTCATGTGCTTTAAAGGCGATTCGTATCTACCTCCTGAAATCTGTTTCCTGCAATTCTGCCTTGATTTCAAATCCACTTCTTTGCCTTCCCTCAATATATTTGTGGACGAGAGTTATCATTTATAACTCTGCAGGTTTGTGAATTGCAGTGCCCTGAACCTCCATTTTACAACTCGTTTTTATGGGAGCTGGCCGCAAAATTGCAGAATGGCTTCAGGCCCTGTTCTGGTTCCGGGGGGCAGGCTGAGCCTGTGGTTAATTCTTCTTTCTGATGGGAAAATAGAGTGACCTGTGCCTGTCCCAACACCAAGAGCTAGTCTCTCGTTGGTTCCACGTCTTCCCGTTTATCCTCAGGACAAATTGCAACCTGCATGGAACAGGAGGTTAAAGGTGCTGATGCTCCAAGTAGGGAGCTTGCTAGTAAAGCGGCTGGAATGGCGAACCCGGGCACAAGGAGATGAGAAATGAGGTGCGTTTTAGAAACCTTTCCCCATCACACGGTGTACCATCTTCTGGGTTTCTCATGTATGTTTTTGATGTAGGAAGATGCCCTTGAACCTGGAGATTTGGGACCCATGCGATGGGTACCACGCAGTATTCCTTTAAAGGGTCTGCGTTTGCTCACCCAACCTCACCAAACCTCTCAGCCCCAAGAGTGTCCACCCTTATGTCTCATCCAGCTGTGCGTCTAGATATGGTCAATCCAGGTTGCATCACAGCCCCTGAACGCATTGTGTAAGAATTTCTCTCTCTTTCACTGTCTTTGTTTCATGGGTGTTTCAAAGTAATTTATTTTTATAATGGGGTTTAGCTGCTTTTCACTGCTGTGTTTATGCCGCTTTACACCCACTTGACACACTAACAGAGAGATATCAATACATAGGTTTTACGATTATTATTAGTCAGATATATTCTTGTGCGGTGAATAGGGCGTGTTGAGTCCAGTTCTCTGAGCAAGGAGTAGGTCTTGTCTATTACATATTGGGTTTATGGAACGGTATCTGAGCTAATTTGATACCCTTGTTTTATGTATCACCCCACCTCACCTTTCCCGTTAAGCAGCCATAGTGTGTTTTCTGCATGTGTGACTCTGTTCTGTTTTGTAATTCAGTTCAAGTGTAACGGTTTTTACATTCCCTCTATCAGTGATACCTTAGGAGAAGTGTCCTTTTCTGTGTGACTTATTTCACTTAGAATCGTCGTACCTAAATCCACTCATCATGCTGCTACTAACCTTACGACATTGATTTCATGGCTGAGTGATATTCCATTGTACATAAGGACCACAACTTCTTTATCCATTTTTCTCTTTCCTGGGATATTTAAGG